>NC_058132.1:261002776-261019385 GCF_016433145.1 Gracilinanus agilis | reverse complement strand
GGGGGGGGAGGGGGGGGAACCAAAATTGGATGTATCGATTTGCATGTATTTTGACACTGCTTTGCAACTTTATCCATTTACCTCAGGACAATTTTGAATAAACAGAAAGTAGTTGTGTTTAAACAAACAACAATTTATGAGGTGTTCAATAAATGGCATATCTGGAAAGCTAATGATTACCTTCATTCATTTTAATACTTACAGAGTGAATTATGTTTGCACAAATTCCCTAAAGTTTTAAAATTCTCTACTTCTAAATGGTCTATTCCACATAACTGAAATGGATTCTGTATAATACCTCACTTAGCAAACTAGTGTATTTCCTAATATTTAAGCAAAAAAACCCACCATCCTAATGTCAAATGTAATGCACAAGATCTATGTATTTGGACAAGTAAGCAGCTTCTATATTCCTGTGGAAATGCAATGAGAGAAGTCACTGGACCTGAGAAGCATCCTGTTGATGATTCTAATGCTTACAAAATGCAGCTTATCATTAAACAGAGAAAGGAGCTCCATAAATTATAAACATTGAGCAATACTCGTTCCTGTCCTTGGTTTTTCTTATCATTTTGGAAAAGTCACCTGACCCATTGGGAATGATTCTGAAAGCTCAGGAATCTGGGGAAAAACACTATTAATTACTGCATTGAATAACTAGGGAGACCTCCCTTGGTGGTAAGCTAACCTAACAATAAACTGCAGGTAGAAATACAATTTCTTAAAAATAGGACTGGATTTTCTTTTAGCTATGACTTTATATTCCTTGCCTATAGAATAATAGTTTCTGGTAGATGGAAGGTTTGGTTTCCTCTCCGTTTTAACAAGCACCAAATGCCTAATTTATGACAATAAGGGTTGTGAGGTTTTTCTTATCATTTTAAAAGAAGGTACTATGGAATCAAGTTATAGGTCAAAGAGCCATTTCATCACGGTGTTATTGTTTTTCCTGAGATAAAAACTTATTTAGAAAAGAAGGACCCAGATCATTACCTTAAAGAGTTCCAATTATAAGATTGTGTAGAAGAGTCAGTCTTCACCTACGCACAATCCTTTGCCTAAATTCAGAGATCCATCAGTTTCAAACCTCTGGCTCCTACACACCCTTTACAGTCCCTAAAAACCCTGACTCCAAATAGGAAAACTTAGGCAACTTGGATATTGATTTTTAACCACAATGCTGTAATAAAAGAAAAACTTATTCTTCTTATAATTATATTATATATACATATATGTAAATATATGCATATATTTACATAAATATATATATGTATTACACATATATATATACCCCTTAATTTGAGATGGGATTTTCAAGTTCTAAAAGAGAAAGAGTCCAGTTATCATAACAAATGTACATTAACCAGCCTTAGAATTCTAATTGGGTTTAATACAGTTTCATGTTGCATCAAAGTACAAAATCAATACCATTTGTCCAGTATACAGGAAAAATGGAATCTATAAATGGCTCTTATTGAGTAATTAAACACCTATTATTGTCATGAGTACTGAAACAATGAATATGATAAGATAAATTTTTGTAAGAAAATACTGCAGTGATTAATACCTCCCTACGTATTAAATAAAAATGCCTGCCTTTTGTGCAGAACTGCTGGCAGAAGAACAGGAAGGAGAGAAGTAGTTGCCAGTGCCACAATAACAGGCTAACCTTGAACTGAACTCCTTCCTCAAGAAATTAAATGCTGTAGCAGGACTTTAAATCCCCCCACTTAGAGCTCATTTGTGTTCCATGTAACCTGCAGTTCCTGAAGAGAACTCATTATCTTCAAAAGGAGAATCCCTTTATAATTTCTTTATGAATGTGTATATTGTTTCTACAAAAAGTATTTCATATCAGAAAAGGATAAAAGTATTAATAGTGTAAGCAAGGCAAAAAGACTTGCACCATTAAAACACAATTTCTGCTTCCAGGAATTCAAATTCAGATTACAATTTGTTATGAAAAACTGGTTAAGAAAGAGGTAAGGAAAAATTTCATCTTTAGTCTTTAAAATTCTGCTAGATTGATACTAAAATGCCTGGTCTTTCTTTTGCTAGGTGCTTCTCTCTCTCTCTCTCTCTCTCTCCCCCCCCCTCCCCCCTCCCTCCCTCCCTCCCTCCCTCTCTCTTTCTCCTCTCTCCCTCCCTTTCTCCCTCTTTCCTTCCTTCTTTTTCCTAAACTCCTTCCCTCCCCACACCCTATAGTCTTTTCCCCCACCACATGGTTCTGCCATAGCTTTATATATTTTTTTCTTCTTCTAAAGAATGATGCACTAGGAACAACTATAGAGTACAAAAGATGAATCTATGGATGTGACACTTGTAAAGGGTAACCCTATTTCACAAGTGAGATGGGACAAAAAAGAAAGAAAAAAGGCCACAGAAGCAATAACTGCTCACTGAATTACCATTAAATTGTAAGATTTACAATCCAATGTACAGTAAGTGCATATCTAATGGAGTTTGTCCTCTAAAAGAATATAAAGTGGATCTTCGCAGCATAAGATGTACGTAGGTGATATATACTTCTTTATAGCTATTTTTAATTAAAAAACAAAAAAAAAGTTCAGAACACACAAGAAGGAAACATTAATACAATGCCATAGACATATTCAAATAAAGTTATAAAATAGTCATGACAAATGGACATTGCATTAAATACCTTCATTTTCCATCAAACTTTATTTATTCCTCTCAAATATGAAATGGAAGACAAATTCAAGTCAGCATAGAAAATCAGAAAGTTGATTTTCACACAAAAAATTAGGAAACATACATCTTAAATGTTTGGCTTGTCCCAAAAGTCTTAGTGCAGTTTTAAGTTTTAAAAGCTTACACATACACATGGATAATCACATTGCTATGGAAAGTATGTCACACTTTTTAAGTTCAAAAACAACTGACGAGTTATTTTGTTGGAAGCAAACATAAGTCAAGAAGTTTACTTCATTAGGAGTATGTGATTTATCAATGACAGATAAATTCATATTATTACAAGAAGAAGAGGGATTCCATTGAGCCCATACTGGAATGGTATCAATCACGCACGATAATGTCAACATGTTCATTGTCCTTATTCATATGAGCAGTACCATGGGACAAGCGGTATACACATATATATGTGCATGCACATGCATATACACAGCATGGCAACATAAGAAAAGGCACTGTCTGAAGAGATAAAAGTGGGGAGAACTTCTACTAATCACTGCTATGCTGTTCTCCGATATCTATTTAGAAACAGTTCTCAGTGTCACCTCAAGATAAGTCACCTGATGGAACATGTGATTTTGCACAAATTAGAGTCCCTGGACAATATTTTACTGAAGATCTCTTGAACTGGGGGGAAAAGTAATCTGTAGTTGTGGAAATACTATGCTTACAATCTTCATTTTTTTTATAGTACAATAGGTTTCTTGTTTCAGTGGCATGCTGCAAGCTATTCTTCTCTAAGTAAAATTTAAAATTATTACTCCAACTGTATAAAGCTGAATTTTCCTCTTTCTTACCTCTACCCCTACATTATCTGAATTTAACTTAAAAGGATTAACAAGTACCACACACACATGATCAGCAATGATATCCTTGTTCTTTTAAACCTTGGTGAATCAAGTTCACTAAAGGTGAAGTGGTAGATTTATCAGTACAAGTGGCTGTGTCCTCAGAGCTTTCAGAGAGGTGGTGTATGGAAATGCCTAAATAAACAGCGGCACGAGAGATTTGTGGAGGAGAGATCACACATACAGAGAGAGACGCACTCAGTTCCTATCCAGTATGTCTTGGGCCAGGAAATATAAAGTATTGACATCACTCTATCTAAAGAAAAGGGAAAGCTTAAATTTCCTCCTCATTAAGACAATTGAATTTCAACTTGAATTTTAGTTTGAGCGATTCGGCCCTGCTCCCCTCTTGCCAAGATGTTTTGAAGATTACTCGAAATATCACTTGGTTAAAGCATCTCTCCACGCTACAGTGAGCCGCGGAATTTCCCAGCAGCTGATGGAGACCAGTGGACCACCTGATACTTTTTCAGCAGGGTTATAAAATTAAAGGATTGCTTTGATTTGCTTGAAGGATTACTTCACATAGTTAATTGCTTAAAGTCCACGGTATTAACAGCAAGAAAAAAAATTAAGAAGGTTATTGTAGAGTGAACTAATTGAAAGCTGATTACATTGTGCAAAGCAAGAGAAATCACTGTGTTACATACCATCACAAGCACTGGTCTTTTCCACCCTGCTGCTGCAGCAAACAAGCTGATTTGCTAACAACGTGGTCAGCTCGGCACTTGCACAGCGTCTCACTAGGTCCATAGACGGCT
The DNA here is from genome assembly GCF_016433145.1 of Gracilinanus agilis. Taxonomy (NCBI): domain Eukaryota; kingdom Metazoa; phylum Chordata; class Mammalia; order Didelphimorphia; family Didelphidae; genus Gracilinanus; species Gracilinanus agilis. The sequence goes on along the minus strand of NC_058132.1, from coordinate 261,015,064 downwards.
GCTTCCCATGCAGAGAATCTCAAGCTCCATTTTCCAATCTGATTACACGGCTCCTTGTTCCAGCAGCCTTAAACCTTCATGGCAGTTTACCAACATTTTCATCACTTTCTCTTTTACAAAGCAAAGGAACTGATAAGCTCTCAGGTACCCAGGATTTCATAGTCGATGGCTGGCAAGCAGCCAGTTTCCCTCACCACACAACTGTTTCGGGCCACATTGCATGAGGCAGACTGAATTTCCCAGACAGCACAAAACTATTAGAATTTTGCAGTGTGTACGAGTCAGCAGCATGTTTCTGTCCTTGCAGATGTAGACTATTCTGTTTAATCACATCTAGGAAATACCCAGACCTAATAAGAACTCTGCCAAAAAAAAGCAATTCAAACCCAAACAAATGAACATATGTCTATGTAGCAACCATTATTATTACCCTGACTGAATTGCACCAGAGACTGACTAGCCAATGTGAGGCACCCAGTAGCTGTTTCGAGCACTCACTGCTTTCTCTACCTGTGATAATGACATGATTGTACTAACTTTTCCCTAAAATTGAGAGATGGAGCTAGTTGTCTTCCAATCTTAAGGGAACATTTCAAACTTTGAAAATTTAGGAACTAGAAAATGAAACCAGAAAAGGCAAACCATTTCCCTCCTTTAAGGACAATTAACAAGAAGGAACTACAGGGAACTATAATTTCAAAGCAGAAGGAGAAAGCTGACTTATCATTCTAATTGTGACCATCACCCAGATGATACAGAATTTCAACCACAAAAGCACCTTGGGGTGAAAAGCTACACTGACACAATTGTTAGAGCATCTTCAACAATATGCCCTTTGTTTAAAATGCATTTATTTTTACATATCACTAGCCACCCTAAAATTTTGAATTCAATATATCTAACCTCCAACTATTTGATATTATCTCACTATTGAAAAAAACAAAACAAAACAGGACCAGAAACAAATACTTCATATCTATGCCTAACTCAAGCCAAAAATTTCCCAACAAATACAATATAAACCAAAATGATTGCAAAATTTGAAATGTTGCCATTGAATTTTTTTTTCATAAAATCGCTCCAAAATAATGGATTTGCTAAAAGGGAAAGGAGCCAGTAGTTATAGGGGGGAAATGTACAACGAAGCCAGCACAATGGCTCAGTGCTTTAGATCACCAGTGCACTGACCCTCTGTATCTCTGAGTCATTAGCTAGAATCCCAGCTCTGCCTTTAGGAGTAGGGATTTGAACTCGCACACCAGCGTGGTGAGATTCAGGATCTTGAGCATGCCAGACAGAAGGGTCATTCTCCTCAGTGATGAGGAGAACGGTTGCCCCCTGGGGAGGGGAAAACTGGATGAGTGACTGTCGCACGATTCAGGCAATGGACATGCTGCTGACTCAGGAATGGACACTGACAGCCACCACTGCTTCAGTCCAATCATTCCTAGTGGGAGTTGTTTTAGGGCAGTGGCACTGACAGGTACATGCAAAAGTTAGGATAGAATGTAAGGGAGAGGAGAGAGTGAGAATGCATAAGAGAATAAAAGGCCAACTCACACTCATGCCACATGCATATGAAAAATAAACATTTTTTTCTCAGTACAATATAATATTGTATCACAGATGAAAAATTTATGTGTGGCATGAGTATCTGCAACATACATTTTAATGTGATTTTCAAAATAGCATGCATCTTTCTAAAATGAGAAGCAAAGACATAGGTCCTCTCTATATACACAAGTTGCAAAATCTATATGCATACAAAATACACACACCCATATATATTTGCATGTGTGTAGTATCTTGCATAAATGACTGTCAACTTAAAATGCCATTCTCTAATTTATATGCAAATTCTACCTCTGGTAAAATAAAAACATATTTTAAGCAGCTTATAGTGCCAACACATTATTCCCATGAATGATTCCTAGTAAACTATTTATGCCAACTGTGGGATTCTTTTTTGTGATTTATTGAATGGTGAACGAAACCACTTAAACTATAGTTGTCTGTATGAATCAGTAATTTTCATGTTTCTAATTAAAATGTAAACAGCGTAATGAAGACATCAAGTTTTTAGGCAAATGTCTCTTCCAGTGCCACTTGGGGTATGGTAATTACTGGAGCAGATCTATGGAGGCTCCTGAATCCTCTCCGAGTCCAGATTAAAAGCATTACTGCTAAACCTGGCTTTTTACACAAGGGAATTGTGGACTCTAACCTATTCCCAGTTTGCTTACAGATGCATATTGGCACCACCTTTAAAAAGTATTCATTTTAAAAATCTAAATGGAATACAACAAAAATGGAATTATCTGGATTTATCGTGTCGAACAAGGATACAGCACATGTATAAATCAGAGAATTAGAAATAGATTTAAAGAGATTTTTTCCTATGTCCCCCCTCCCATAATGTAGTCATGCAATACCATCTCTAGCAAATGTATAATTGGGGAGGGAGGAGGAAGAGCGGAGCTTTCTTGGTGCCTCTAGATTTGAATGTGGCATCAACTTCCCAGGTTTGTTTAAATAAATGGTTTAATGGAATAGATTTGACATATATGTGTTTGGGTCCATTGAAAAGCACAAAAATTCAATCCACACGCCAAAAATAAGTGGCATATTTTCCCCTTTAGATTCCAGAACTTAAAAGTGCTTTTGATATGAAGCTGAAATCTGTTGTCATTTTTATTTCAACCTCTATTTCTCTCTGAAATTTGTCAAAATTTATCCTAAAGCAAGTGACCTCTTCTATGTACTGAAGAAATATATCACCTCTTCTGCTTACAACTGTTAATTGAACTTCTCTGCTCCAGCATATTTTTTTCCAAGTTAACCAGCATGCTTGTTTTATATATTTACTATCAAGCTCTTGAATACTTATTCTCTTAATTGTAATTCTGAATCATCCATCCTCCTTCCTTCCCCCCCAGCCTTCTTCCACCTGCACCCAGGAGTCAGGTACCCTATCTTGCTCAGAAGTAGTTATAGCTGAAATCCTTAGGAATATGAACAGTGTAAAATCTATGGTAAAAAAGAGGATATTTTTCCCCCTGGACTCAAAGTCCACATTCTGACTGGTATGGCCAATTTTCATACTATTTTTACATAAATGCTAGACAAGCATGTCTGTGTTTCTAACAAGAGCTGTGGAGATGAGAATGGCTAGGAAGTATAGAGGTGGGGGTGGGGATAGGGCAGAGGAAAAGGGCAATTTAATACTGCTATGTTTATTATCCTAAAATTAATGCGGACAAATAAACGCGTATCTCCTGTCAAGTGGGTGGGGGGAAGGTTCTAATTTGCCAAATCAAAAAGCAGTTTCTATCATTTCCCCCCACCTTGAATCATAAGCTTTTTCCTGGTGTGAGTGAGTGAGTGAGTGAGTGAGTGAGTGTGTGTGTGTGTGTGTGTGTGTGTGTGTGGTGGGGGTTGGGGAGACCCTTTGGCACAGAGAAAGGGGCTGAAAGACAGGCGTTACATGTTGGAGATATTTGAAAATATTTTGGGGGAGGGGATGGTATCAGGAGAAGAGGAGAGCAAAGCTGATTAAACAATACAAAGTGTTTTTTGTTGGCTTAAGGGTGATATGATAGTTATGGTCAATATCAGAAGAGTTGCAAGTGCAGGCATCATTTCTATTAGCTTTGTGCCAGAAAGGTAAACACCGGATTGTATTGTGGATTAAAACAATAAGGAATTCCACACCTCCCCTGCTTTCAAGGCCATGCTAATCGGGTGTAATTTTTAATGAACACTAGCTGCTTGCTACTCATTCAAGACATTTCATTAGGAGGTTATTCATTTAAAATAAACGTTTCAACCATATCAAGCTGTAACCTTTCTTGAAATGTAAATGAATGGTTTAAATGAGAAGATTAATAAAGAGGGGATGTTCCAATTCCAAGCATGGCATGCTATGTATTTTTAAATTTGTCTATGCCAGATGCTGTCAGTCAGAACAAAAAACTGTCCAAGCAGACAATCTGTGCGTCTGAATGTTGATCATGCTGGAAAGTAAAAGGGGGAGGGGGGAGAGTGTGTCAAGGATTCATGGTCCTTCATCTTTGCAGTAGAGCAAACACGTCTCTCAGTATAGCGACAGACAGCTGCTTCCACTTTCTAATGTGCCCTAACTTAGATCACTGAAAGAATTGTCAGCACTCAGAGAAACACACAAAGATAACACAGCCAGCTGCCATGAAGGGGGAAAACAGCACAGCTCAGAAGAAATGGGATTTGTTCCATTTGCATGATGCTGGCTCCCTTGGGCCCCTTTCTTTCAAATCCAAAGCACAAAAGACAACACTTAACATATTTGCTTAAAGATGACAACCTCATGTTGATTTCATTTGGATGTAACAGTGTCAGGATTACAGATATAAGAATATATTATATCTGTAACAGAGACTGACAAATGTATCCATCAGTGAAACTGTCTGATTCATCTGCTTATACAGCCATTTTACCATCCCAAGGGTGCCATCTAAGTAGTAACTTTAGAAGACTGAAGGTCTAATTTTATTACACCACATTTCAACCTACTAAACAATATTATTTCTAAAATAGATCATTTTTATTGGAAGTCTCCCTGATGAAAAATCCAGTAGACACTGGAGAATTTATGAACTGTATGGGTCCTTTGAACTCAATATACTGCCCATTTTAAGCAACTTTCTTGATGTACAGTCAAAACCCAGTATCAAAAAGTGAAAGTAAGTTTCAATGTGGGTAGAGAACTTATATGGCATAGTTATACCTTCTGATGCTCAGCTAGGTCTAAATACAGAACTCTAAACGCTTACATTGCCTTACCTGGTCCAGTTAAACAACTTCTCTCTCTGTAACTACTTATGGCTGCTCTGAGTTTCCTTACTTCTGCAATCCCATGTCAGCATCAGTTCTACGAATAATTATTTCCTGTTGCTCCATGGAATCTGATTTTTATTTTATGTATTCTTCCATCAATTTATAAAAGGTTAATGACTTAAAACTTCATGGAGGAGCCATCAGTAATTACAAAGTAGTATGGTTTTAAAACCGATACAAAGTTAAATCCATGGTTTTTTTTTTTTACAAAAGTACTAAGTGTACCCTTACACATACCCCAACACCCATTTAAAATAAAATAAAATAAAATAAAATAAAAGTTTCCAAACATTCCAAAAAACAGTTCCCAACTTTATTGCTTTGTTTTACATTGAGTGAGAAGGGGGACAAGTAGCAGTCGCCTATTTTTCCCATAACCAACTGACTGCGTAATGAAACATTAGCTGTAAGTGATGCTTTGTACAGAGGAACTCTAAACTGCTTGTTGCTATTTACTGGCAACAGTATAATTCACTAGATTGGAGTTGTTTTGTAAAATAGCTTAACTGCGGTATGTGAAATTTCAGCACAGCAGATGGTTACCAATCACTATTTTCAATTTGTTTAGTTTCAAGTAAAAGATGGGAAAACTGAGTATAGGAGAAAAGATACAAACCAGGCTACATGATAAACCTAAGAAATGCCAGAAGAAAAAGCACTGTACAGCTATACTCCCTCATAAGTACAATCGTTTATTCCATAATACAAAACTAAACATTGGAGAAGAAGAGGCTTTCTTTATTTTTTTTTAATCTTGAAAAGAAATTGACATTTGAAGATCAATTTACTGGTTACTCTGAAACCTTCCAAGATTTGGATTCTTTTAAAAATTGATCAAAGTTTTTAGAAGCAACTTTTTTATGTCTGTTCATGTTTGCTATCATTCAAGTTGAAATCACTCTCTTCCTGTAAGTGGTTCAGTTACCCAAATGAAAAGGGAAGGGGGGGGGGGGGATAAACCATTTATGGAAAAGTATACAGGCTCAGAAAATTAAGCTGTAAATATCTGGGCTGGGCCATTATTGGAATCTGGGAACATCTGGGGCTACAGAATAAGCCAATCCCCATTTCCACAATGTCCAGGTAATTGCTTATATGATTTATACCTTACTGTTTCTATTTTTTAAATGTCTTTTTAAAAGAAGCATTTTTGTAGGATCAATCCTATAATAAAAACTAGAATTTTGTTTTTTTGCACAAAATCTGAAAGATGCTACTTTCAAGGACAAAGTTCATGATTGTCTAAATCCTAGACAAAGACAAAACTCTAAAGAATGTATGGGTAGTCAGCTATATATACATATATATGTGCTTTTATGTCTTTTAAATGTACTTAAATTTTTAAAAATTACCACATTTATAAACTTATATTGCTATCAGCTCAGCTATTTTAGTAATAAAACTTTCCACATCCACAGTTAATTTCAACTTAATTCACTGTATGCTTTGTGGATAGATATGGGTATCACAAAAAGGATCTCAGTTCAAGTTCTGTCCCTAATACATATTGATTTTGCATCCCTGGGAAAGTTACGCCAAGGTAATTCTCTAAGACTAGAAGCGACAGAATAAAGAAATATAGTATCTACAAAGAGTGAAGAGATATATACCATTCACAAAGCACATTGAATATTTGAACATTATCAGCTAACATGAAATAAATTATATTCTTTTATCACTTGGAGAGGACAGGAGAAATTGCTGGTTACTTCATTAGTGAAGAAAACTTTCTCCAGAGCTGGAAACTCTCCTCACCCAAGCAGATCAGCAATTATTCTCCTACTCTTAAAGAGATGTCCAGGAGTGAGTGCCTTGCCCAGGGTCACAAATTTGGTAGGTTTTAAGGATAGAACTTGAACTACCACCCTTCTTAACATCAAGTTTCAATATATTTCCATTGTGCCACACTGCCTTCCTGTTCCAATATTTAATAATAATAATAATAAATAGTTAAAAAGGGAATAAAGAACAATACAAATTCAAATTGGCATATATACTTTGTTCACTTGGTTGAACTCTGCCCCTAAAAAGAAATCTAAATCAGTTCACTTTTATAAGAGGCTCCCAAATGGAATGATGGTTTCAATTAATGATGAGTATTTATTTTTATAATGAATTGACAAGTACTCAACTAGCTTCACTAAAATGACCATGATTTTTTTTGCCGAGGGTATCATTTAGCTTATAAGTCTTTAACACAAACCACAAAGATGAGGAAATTATGGGCCAACTGGATACTTAATATAAATATACCCTTACCTTCTGTCTTAGAGTTGGCAGAAGAGTGGTAAAAGATAGTTGGGTTAAGTGATTTGCCCAGGATCACACAACTAATAAGTATTAGAGGCTAGATTTGAACCCGGATCCTCCTGATTCTAGGCCTGGTTCACTAATCATTAGTGTTAACAAGCTGCCCTTGAATATAATGTTTAAAAATAGTAAAGGTAACCATTTTTACTTTTAATGGGCATAAGAACTTAACCTATAAAATCACTGGTAGGGATACTGCCTCTACTAAGGTAAGAAAAAACTATATCTACAACTTACAATCTTGGAGAATCCCTTAGAGCAGAGGTACGTAAAAAGTGGCCCACACAATCCATAACTGTGTCACATACAGAGTTAACCAGGTTAAAATCTAGTGAGGAAATATTTAACAAAATACAAAAATGCATTAAAACTTAAATTATGTTAATAAGTGGTTTTCAAATGCAGCCTGCAACCATCTTAATATATAGTTTAGTGGGCCCCATATATATTGGAGTTTGCTGTTCTAAAGCATTATGAGGTTAAGCAATTTGCTCAGGATCACAGCTAGGACAGAGGTAGGACCTGAACCTAGGTCTTGCTGACCTTGAGATGAGCACTCTAGCCAATATTAGTCACTGCCTCTAATCTATAAAAAAAAAAAAAAAGTTGCAAAGTATTTGTTACAGGAAAAATGTAGAAAAACTGAAGAGATAGAATAAAAAAAAACCTTAAAATGTGTGAAGGAAAATTTTTTCTGGAAAAATAAAATAAAAACAATAGAAAAGAAATACCTTCCTCTGTCACTCCGCATCTGTTCTTTCACATATTGGATCATATAGTTAGTATTGTGAAAACATTCGAAGGTTAGTTATACTATAGTCAATTCAAAATTTATTTAGTGATAGAAACTTATCATTGACTGGTAGTATGGACTAAAATTTTACTGTTATCATTTTATCTTCCATTCCTGCTGTGATTTGCACAATTCTATTGGATGGAAGGAATGAAGAAACATGTATTTTCCAATCAGAATTTCTAAATAATCTCCTATACACACATTACATGATGGCATAAAAGCCCTGACTAGCATATTTTCCTCTACTAAGCTTTAAATCCCCAAATAGCAGTATCACCAGACAAATACATTTGGGATACATTTTTGGTTTCTAACCATGAGATAAATATTTTAAATTTAGCTTGTTTTCAAAAATACTATCAGTCTTAAGAAAGGCTGCTTATATTACATGAAGTATAGCATTTTTGTTAGTTTCAGTGGTTTTCATAAAACAAAAACAAAAAAGTCTAGTTACCAAAGTCAACATAAATTGACTTGCTATACACATCCTATGAAATGAACCAGGGTATCTTTTCTTTCCTTGTTAAAACTTTTTGTGGAGTTCCCAATGTGACATTGAATAGATGATATTCTCATGCAATTATCAAAGTCAAATTTTTCCACTGTAATTCACTTAATACTATATTTCTGTGATAACCTGGAGGCCTGAGATCAGCCATCAGTAACTATAGATATTTTCCTCCTATACATGTAGTGTACAAGCTTAAAGTGAATTTCAAGATGAAGGGGTAAGTTGAAATCTAGAACTGTTTTAGTTTTGAATTGTTCAAACTGGGGAAAAATTAATAAACTTTCAATAAAGATTATAAGTTATGTTAGAATGACAATAGCATTTCCCCACTCCAGGTTACTTTATGATATAATATCCCAAAGTACTTTTCTCCTGTATATCTTCAGGTTTGAAAAACCAAATCTGAAACAGAAATATTAAATACTACTGTTGACTAATTCATTATAGTGTAAACATCTGATCAAACTTCATTTCCCTTAGCAAATTCTATAAGGCTATTTACTGTAGCACTCATGGCAGATTTGAGAAAGAAACTGACCTTTCTACAAGCACACAAACCAGACTAGTAAAGCAATTGAACCTGATAGAAGGAAAGGTCATTGGGTATAACCCCAGTTAAATAGTTTACTACCCAGTATTTTATTTTTTTTAATTATCAGTCAGAAACCCAATATAGAACAAAAAGTACCAATTAAAATTGTTAACCATAGATATTTCTAAACCATAGAGTCAATCAAAATGAAATCCAATACAGATTATCAAGCCTCTATCTGAAATCTTTTAGCTCCTTTTGAATTTTTGTGCAAAAGGAAATATATGAATTAATTCCTCAGAACATCTATTCTCTTTCCCTGTCCCTGTCCCTTTCCCTCTCTCTCCTTCCCTCTCTCTCTCTTTCTCTTTCCCTCTTCCAACCTCCTCAAAGTATCATTTTAATTTATTAAAGACATAAATCAAAATAAAGTGGCCCACATAATCTCTGGTAAAGAAGAACATTGAATCCTCTAGGAAAATTTGGGTAAATAATTATGGTGTTTCTTCTTTATGGAATGGTTTGACTATAGACCTTCTTGGAGACTAGAGGATCTAATCAATAATCTTAAATTCTCTTTGAGGTGTAGGATTTAAAAAATTAAACTTTTTTCAGGGAATTATTGGAGATTAGTTGGTTATACTTAGAATGTGGATATTATATTAAAGATAATGTGAACATATGTAAATCTGGTCCTTGAACTTTTTTGGCGAATGAAATTAACTTTTCAGTTTTTAAGATTGGAATAAGAAATTTGGACCAAATAAAAAAATTGTGACAAGAATCTCAATTACATGTGCATGCATACACACACACACACACACACACACATACACAAAAAGTTAACTGGTAAAGATCTCTCAAAAATAAAAATAATTAACTTAGCAATGTCTATCAGCTATGCGGAAATTAATAGAGTAGACACTTCTTACTTGTTTGTTTATTTTATAAATAGCTCCTATTCTCCAGTGGGATAGGAGAGAAGCAAATAACTTTGGGTCTAATGGTTTTTATGTTGATTTCCTTGTTCCCCAAACTAAACTTAAGAATTAGGAAAATAAACATTTTTTCACATTTCAAGAGCTACTAATGAAAGCAGAATCAATCCTACTAACCTACCATAATATATAGAATACGCCTGTGTGGACAGATTTTTTCATCATCACCAACAAGTGCTTACTCCGTGTCTGATATATACAAAACCTTAGTTCACAAATTTCTCAAGGCTATCGATTCCCATATAACTAGTTTATTTGTACCTTCAAAACCAGGAGAAATTATCCTTTTTAAAAAGACAATTACTCCCCTCACAAAATAAATGTACAAGCTTTTTTTGTTGTTGTCTTTTTTTTTTTTTTTTTTGCTTAAATTGTTCTATAGACAACAGAGGATCCTATTGCAGGATCTATAAAGCATAGATATGGTTAAGCTAAAACTTAAATCAGCCTTTCCACCACAAATAAATCTTGATGACCACAATGGTAACAAATTATCCTAAGAAAAATAACCTGGCTGATTTTTTTTCTATGATTGTCTTCTTTATATGTTCAACAACTACAGTTTTGGGAACAGGGTGGGAGGGGAAAGGGTGAGATTGAAAAAGTTAAAAATCATTTAAGGATAAGCATATTTTAAAATCAGGATCATAAGAAGGGGGAACAGATACTTTTACCAATGCCAACAGATTAATCTCACAATATTAGGGGAGAAAAACATCTAAATATTATTACCTATTCTATTTCTGCTTTGAAAAAAAGTAATTAATTCTAACTTTAATGCTGAGCATTTCAAAACATTCACCAATCACTAAGTTCTTAAAAGCAATGAATCTACACAAAAAAAAGTGATGCATATATAGACTTAAAAGGAAGACAAAATAACAAAGATTTTTCAAAGTAATGGGCTTTGTTGTTGTTTTTTCCCAATTTTGTTTTAATTCAGGTTTTTCTTTCCCCTCCATTTATTATTTACAGTGGCTTCTTGTCAATAATGGTTCCTTGTAGATGCCATATATCACCCTTCTTCCCCTCCATTAGAAAGCTAAACATCTTCTTAATGAATTCAAATTATCTCTCTGTGACTTTAATACTATGTATTTACTCAAATGAAATAAAACTTTTCAGATGATCAGGGGAGGGAGGGGGAGAGAGAGAGAGGGAGAGAGAGAGAGAGAGAGAGAGAGAGAGAGAGAGAGAGAGAGAGAGAGAGAGAAAATCTCATTGCAAATAAATATTTTAAAATAACTAGTTCCTTACAATGTTATATAGGACTTGGGAGCAGAATGGAAGAGAAGGGAAGGAGAGATTATAAAGGACAAAATAGAAAAGAAAAAAACTTCTTACTATGAATGTGGCACTCAGGGTTAATGAAAAGAATGATTGATACAAAATGTGGGAAAGTATAAAAGAGAATGTAAGTCTGTGTGCTCATAACAAAAACCAAGCATCAATTCTTCTATGTAATAAGTATACATGGTGTGTTTGGTTGACTTTAAGGAAAAACAATTTCACTTGTAGTGATGCTATACATATATTAACAAATAAATTATTAGAATATGCTCTACTATAGTCATCAAATACCCTTAAAAAGCCTTCCCACTATCATGATCATGACCTTCCAATTCATGATATTCACTTGAATTCAATACTTTTATTACTCATAGAACACAACACTTATTGAGAAGTTTGCTAAGGGACGCACAGCATATTAATCAGTGAACAATTAAATTTCCCCAAGTACTAAAGTTACTTAAATTTCAGTTGTAAGAATTTCTCTAAGAATCCTAAAAGGCATTTTTTTCCTCCTGGGGAAAAAAAGACTACATTCTGTACTATTTGGAAATGGGTTTGACACATAATAAAATACAGTGAAATGGAACTACTATGCACCAAGAAATAGAATCAATACTTTGCTCTTAGTTGCCATATCAAATTGAGTTTAAATCAAGACCCTGTAATAAAAAATCCTCTCAAATATATTCAAGTCCAATACAGACACATAAACATGTATCCCATTCATTACAATATAAAGAAGTACATTTTATTTCTATATATCAATTTGCTTCAGCTAACTAATTGCATTCTTATATGGAAAAGTCATTTTTTACCATATATATATATATACACATATGTATATAAATGTATATATACATATGTTTTAAATAGTCAATTAATCTTGTATAAAATTAATGAATCATCGTCTCTTGTGTACAACATATGCTACCTCTACGATCCTTCAGCACAAAATAAAAGAAAAAGAAGGAAGGAA
>NC_058132.1:260990888-261002438 GCF_016433145.1 Gracilinanus agilis | reverse complement strand
TATTTTTAAGAACATGAAAGTAAACTACCTAATACAAAACAAATGTAATCATAATCAGATTAAGCAGCATGACAATTGGATAAAACATGGTTTTTACATTAAAAAGCAACATTTTACTTTAGAATTTTTATCATGTCTACGGCATGGCAAAAAGAATAGATTTTTGATACCTCTTAATTGAAAATTCCCAAATCAGTGTCTTTTATACCTCCTTGCCTTCAAGGTTATCTGACAAGGAATCAGGTCACTTGACTCCCAAAGTCTACCTTTAAACTATATCAGTGTTCCCCTAAGTCTAGTGTCTAGTGACTAACCTTCAGTGAAATAAATATGTAGAAATAAATATATATATATATATACATATATATATATCATACTGAAAAATTTTGCAACTGCATTTGTAGGCTCTGATAAAAATATACCAACAAAACCTTCAACTCTTAAATCTGAAGGGATGCGAAATTGACATTAGGTCTGTACAAAATTAGTTTAAAGTCTATACTAATGTATCTACTTTTAAGCAAGTAAAAAAATAGTTTTGGAGACATCTAAGAAGTTGTCTAAGTGTTTTTCATTAAGTGCTTGTAAGAATGTATTATGAGTCAATTTTTAAAATAATAAATGTGTTATACTCCTTTCACTTTGCATGAATACAATTTTTCATTTTCCAGGAATGGATACATTTTCTAACTCTAACCTCCTTAACCTAATTACTTGTACAGAAATATCAAAAAGCTTCCCAGACACTGTTACTTTAAATAAAATATATCCTTGTAAAATACATATGAGTGTATTACATTAGATAATCAAAAATTAGAAGATGCATTATTCCAGGTCTCTACCTCATAACTATGAAAAATGTTGGCAGGAGAATCTATTAAAGATATTTGAAATATTTAACATTAATATTGTTATATTCATATTTTTGATAATCCACAAATCTAAATTCAAAAGTACTGATAACCATCAAATTAAACAGAATCAGAGGGCAATTTTAAAAGTCTTTCCAAGTATATTTGTGTCACTGAAAACTGTAGTCAATGGAAATAATTCAACATCAAGAGATTTTTTTTAAACAATCAAAATTGTTCTCATAATCATTCTTATATTTCAGTGACCTGAATGTTAAAGAAAAAGATTTGACTGTTTTGTATTTATTGTTCAATTACATAAATCTTCCAGGAACAATATAAAATATCCTTTTTAATTTCAAGTTAAGGGTAAGGAAGAGGTAGGTCAATTAGGAAACTAGGATATATCCATATTTTGCATCTCAACACAAATTTCCTCATCCCAAATGTCTCATTGGGATATTTATAAAAACAAATACTTTCAATACATAAATATGTGATTATAAAGACTTTTTGTGGGGGAGAACGCTGAAACTTCATGATAAAACTATTTTTCAGAACATGTGGTTTTAGTTGAAAGATAACCTACCTAGTTTGATTTACAGAGAATTAAACTTTTAATGAGAATATGGGGCTCAAGCCTCAGCATTGTTTTTCTTTTTTGTGTAGAAGAAAGTGAGAAAATATATTTTATTGCCACACAACAGGATTTTTAGGAGGGAGGTACTTTGTAAACTGTGAAATTCTGCAAAATATCAGTTAGAATTATTGGTAAATAGAAAATTTTAATAAATTATGTCTGAATGTAAGTTCTTTAAAGAAGTATCATAAAGCAGTTTTCTATTCAAGGCTAAACTGAACTACCTTGCAGGATCAATTACTGAGTCCAAGAGTATATGCTATCACAATCACTAGTAATTTTAACAGGTAGCTATTTTCAAGCACTCCAGTTGTTCTTTTTATTTTAACTTTTGTGTATAAAGTGAAAGTGTGATGGTGTGTAGGTATATGTGTTAGTTCAATGGTTGGAGGGTTTTCTTTTTTCTTAGATGATCCCATATATAGCATGTGGCCCACAAATTCTGACAACAAGGGATTCAAAATAGGTTCAATTCTGTTCCTTCTCCGAAACAATCTTTTAAGTGCCTGAATACTGGGTGACATAAAAGGATAAGAGTTACTTTTCTGTGGTCTTTTGATATGTCTCTTCATGGTAGAGCCATCCATGAGTGATGGGAGAAATATCTTTTGAAAATAAATGGTGCAACTTCAAGTGTATTCAGATACATCCTTACTGAATCTTCTAACATGTCTCAGTTTTCATTTGAAAAGGCCAGTTGATTTTAAAATTTGTTTTAGGTATCACAATGTGATAGTTTATATCACCCAGTGCCCAGGAAGCTTGTTCTCTAAGCATACACTATAAATGTTGCTCTGCACATGTCAACACAGGGGGCTGAAAGTAATAAGATTGGGGGATGGGGGAAGCACAGTGTGTAGGGAAAGGAAGGTTAGGGTATTGTCATCCCAGATTCTAACAAACTAAGTTCACACTTTGAATGTGACATACTGAAAGGTTAATGTTACTGCATAGAACAGTTACTTTTCATCTATAAGCATTACTGTCATCACACATTTATATAGAAGCACTGTCAGTTCCCAACAGTCAAAATATCAATACTGATACTATTATAATGGAGTAATTATTTTTGTGTTTTCCCTTGTTCTTCCCCCCTACTGTCATTCAATAACATAAAAGAATGGTTAAGGCTTTTTTTTTCAGACTAAAGATATGTATTTTAGAATGCATTATTTACCCAAATGATGATGTGATATATATGTAGGGGGATGTGAACGATGGAAAATGACAGAAGTGTCTCTACTGAATTATAAGACATCACTGAAATATTTTCTTTTCATTCATCAAGATATATACATATGGTTTATATTGTGGCTATTTACTTATATAGCTACAAGCAAAAAAAAAAAAAATATATATATATATATATATATATCTGAAGAAAATGCTACTTACTCAAAATAAACACCTGAACAAAAAATTCACCTGACATTTCAGAACACATCAGGAAGGAATAAAATTAAAGAAAAGCAAATACCTTAGTGATCACTTAGCAGATGTGAAAATAGTCAAGAAGCCCTAATGGTCTATTTTATTATGGATACTATTGCTCAACTCTCAATTATATATATGGGGCAGAGGCACATGAGATGACTATAGAATAGTCGTCCCCAAAGACTAAACATGGCACCTAGTATAATGTCTTGCATATAGTTGGCATATAATAAATATTCATAATTAATTAGCACAATAATATTTTAAAGAATCAATGTGTGATCAATAACAGATGGATAATAAGAATGCTAGTAAAACAAACAACAACAAAAAAGTAGTGATTCTTGCTGTGCAAGACTACCTGGCCTAGCTATTTGAATTTCAATATATCTTCCCCCCCAAAAAAAAAATCCAATCATTAAAATTAGTAGAAAATAATTATTTCTGAAAATTTTACTATTATTTAAATTCATTAAAAATGCTTCCAGTTTGTGTGAATTATCTAAGGCTGGGAAAAGTAATTGTTTTATTAAAAAGATGCTATCTTAATTTTCCGGTCCACAACTAGAATATCACAAATATTTGAGAAAAGGCAGAAATTCTGAGGAGAGTGGGCATTTAAGCCAGCACTACTATGTTAAGACAATCAGGATATTTCAGACGCTAGGTTGCTGAAGTAAATTTTTTTTTAAGTATACCACTGTGAGTTCTACTAAAGCTGTGAATTTTTAAGAGAAACATTAATCATTAGCAATGATTTCAGTAGAATCCTATAGTCATTTGAATAAACATGTATATAATGATCCACCAGAAGCAACTGCTCCTGGCTTAAAAAAAAAAAAAAGAAATTAATTTTTAAAGGCATTCCAGCAAAGTAAGCTATTGGATGGAAATGTTAGCTTATTCATGTAACATAGTAGCAATGACTAAAATAAAAATTTTCACCTAATGCTTTATACCATATCATGTGCATCCATTTATTCTGTGATATTATTTTAAGAAAGGCTTGCATGCCCTGGAGAAACTATCATGTGAAAGTTACTTCAAGTATAAGCATAGTTAATCCTTTCTCTAGTTATCCTACCAAATGTGTCCAATATATAAAATAAGTTCAGCTGAAATAAAGCCTAATTAGAATTTAATGTTGCTATGCATAGTATTATTGTAGTCTCAAGCACTGAATAATGTCAATCAACTCTATCAACATATCGACAATAAAGCAAAGTGATAATCTGCATTAAATAAAATTCTGTAAACATAATAAATAGGAACAGAGACATTAGCATTCCATTTTGCAATGGTTGTTACCGTCCTGATCACTGTCTTTTTTATATAACCCATCCTTAGTCCCACAATTGTCAACAGGTACAGTATAGAATACATTTGTATAGAGGAAATGCATTCATTCATTTAAATGTAATATTGCTCAAAAGATATAGCATACCCACCCTGCTTTCAATTTGCCTGAAACTTATTTACTTACACAGTTTATGTGGACTCTATGCATTTTACTTTACTTTAACAATCAGATTCCAATTTCAGTCCAAAGTATACTTTCCAATAAGGAAAGTTGGAACATTTTATAATACCAAAAATAATCACGAATCATTTTGCAACAATTGACACAATACCTAAAAGTTTTATTCCAAATAATCAATGATAAGCCTCTTTAGACAAATATAACAAATATGTTAAAAATCAAACAATGCAAATTTCTTTTACTTAAAAGACATTTTTAGGTATTATCTTTTAGTAAACCTTTAAAAACCAATTAGACTTACTGTTGCTAAATTGTCCTTACTTAAATATTGTGAAACTATTTTTTTTTGTAGCTAAAAATCCAGATAATCTTAGGGATTTCATTCAGTCAAATAGTGGTACCTAACAAGTTAAATTAATTTTAATATGATTTTCATTCACATTTACACCCCTTCCTATGATCTATCCAAAAAGTAATAGGGAAAAGAGGCTCTGAAAGAAAGCTGTCTTATCCTAAAATGAGTGGACTATTTTTTGTATATCATTTTCTTAGGCTAGTCTAACAGCAACTCAGTTGAGTTGGAGTGTGTGTGTGTGTGGGGGGGGGTCACAAAACAAAACAGATGTGCTGATTAATCAAGTCTTATCGATTAGCAGCATGCTTCAATACTTCACATAAATGTCTGCAGAACAATTTCTCCCAATCACAAAATCAATAAATCAATGCAAAATCCTGGTAATTAAATTTATCAACTCTACATCAATAAATCTGGCACTTTATGAAAGTATTATGTGAAGTTTGTTCTCTTAAGGGATATATTGATTAGAGGCAAAGTGCCAAAATTTTCCATTAGAGCCAGGGATGCAGGAACAGATGAACATGCTCCAAACAAGACATGCAACTGCTCAAATACACAGGGCAATCTTTTTGATTTCATACCATTAAAAGTGATGAACTTCATAAAACAGACTTGTTCAATGAATCTGAACATTCAGAGATATACACAGGGAAGCCTCAACTCGGCACTCTTTGCAGTAAGACGATAATTCAAAAATATAGATCATGTTAGCCAAGTTTAGGTATCTTTCCCCCCACACTCAGGCAAGATAAGGATGAGAAATTCTAAGAATTGTCAGCTGAAACTCCAAAATCAGAGAATTCAGCTTTGACAACATTAATCTTTTCACCTTGATGAAATGTTTAACTAAATGAACAATGAAGAATGACTATAATTCTTGGAAATGTTATTTATATTCACTTCCCTCATTATCCTTTTTCGGTTTATTATACAGCTATATAATCTAAAAGTGAACGATTGATGGTTTCTCTCTATATATAAAGGGCATAACATGAGTATCTGCTTATAGAAATATTCCTTAAGTGCCTGTCCACTTCAAAAAATGAATAAAAATCTAATTTTCTGTTTACCTGAGAGAAAATTACCGTATGAAAGGAAAGTTTCTGAACATACTTAAAATTTGAGTGCCTCTACACTAGACTTAAATATTGCCAAAGGTAAAAATTGTGCATACACGCACATATAGAGAGATCAAGTACAGTATTAAGGTTCTTGGGGTGGTGATAGAAGAATGAAAACATATTCTGTTTTCAAAAAAGATACTGTAATAATCCAAATGCACTATCTATTTCATGAGAAATGATGATGGAAAAGTCAGTTCATACAAATATCACTTCTATATAGAAGCTTTATTCTTTCAGGAAAAACTAGTAATAAGACTTTAGTATCATGATATGGTTCTTTCATTTTAGACATGATTAATTAGCAAGTAGTCCCCTCACCAAAATCCCCACTGTGTTCTTTTTTTGCCTAGCTGCAGAGAGATCTATATGCAATAACAAGTAGCTATCAGCAGTGTAAAGTCCAGTGTCATTTATTTCAAGGAGAAAAATGTTCAAAAGCTAATTTCACTAAGGCTTTGCTCATTTCTTAGCTAAAAAATATGGTAAAAGCTTTTAATTACTTTAACAAAATGTTCTCATAACTTGGGTTTCTTAGCAACAATTTGGAGGGGGGGAGTTGAAATAGTAATGCAACTATTTAATACTTAAAAAGTATATACCATGATTAATCTGACAAGTGTACTCAACTTAACGTGACAAAGGACAAGCAATCCTTATGGCTTATATGTGACAAAACCCTCACTCTATTAAACAAATAAAGATGGATGTACTAAAAAGGCATTCATATGTGAGCTATACATTGAAGAATATATTCTCCCAAATACTTCAGACTTGTCTTTAATGTAACTAAGAGAGTAACTGAAATATGGGAATTAGAGAGAAAAATGGAGGGAATGTAAACTTGATTTACCAACAGTATTTTGGATACTTTCATACTATTGCAAAATATCTTAAGATAATTTAAGAACAATATAAAAGTTGTTGTGTATGACTCTAAGTAGAAAAGCTTTTACATAATGACACAACTGGATTTGTACTGGGTCTATTAAAAGTAATCTTCAGATCCTACCCAGTGGTATCACTTCTACACTCTAACTGCTACATCTTAAATACTTTCTTCACACACTATAGTACTAATAAATAGTTCTCGAAGATCCTTAAAAAATATTTTTCTTCTTTCCTTTGTTTTTAAAGATCTATACTGATCCAATCCTCCCTTGCTTTTTCAGTTTTTATAAATTTAGGATCAAAAAACATCAAAGCAGTTTCCACCTCGGACCTAACTTTTAGAGGATCAATGTGACAAGTCGCTGCCTGATAGATGTTTCTCTTGATAAACGACTTGTTCAAAAGAGACATTGTAGCTTTCATTTCCTGACCACAACACACTTTTAATTTGCAACAGCAGAGCTGCTAGAGAATAGGGACTTTCCCACTTTCCAGTCTTTTAGGTTTGTGGCTCTGGGTGATTAGGCCATGTATCTAAACCAAACACAAGCTAAAAAAAAAAAATAAAATTCAATTAAAAATGAAAGAAAGACGTTGGAACTGCTGTTGTGTCTATATATTATAAACTTTTCCAGAACGCTAGTAACTGATTATATAAATCCTAAATGATGATCGTTTGTATACTGGTTATTGAAATACATGCAGATATAAACTTGTCTGCGCTTTAGTAGTAAGCAGAAATTCGGAGGAAATGCACATTTGAATTTGCAGCTAAGTGACATGGATTATATGATTGCCTCACCCCAACATGCTTTTTATATATTATTGTAATGATTATTATTACTACTACCCGGAAATCACATTTAACTATCAATACGGTGAACAGCCAAACCATCCAATTTCAGCTCTCAGCACATTGTCCAATCTCCGATTTAAAATTTATAAATGTAATATCCTCCTCATCACAAGCAGCAGCCCAATCTGCTCTGAATATATATTACAGCTTTAACATCACAGAGGGAAATCTCCCATCTGGCAATCTCATTCGCTCCAACAGCTCCGGGAGAAAAAGCTGTGCTCTCCCCTCCTTAAAACATTTCTCAGGGCAAATTATGTGCATCTAAAATAAACAGTTCCCTTATTGATCGCTTCAAAGTCAACAAGTTCCAAATGCAAAATTCAATCAAATCGTTCCTATTGTATAGGAGATCTGCGCGTCTGTTTAGCTATATGGTCACCTACAGAGAGTCAAACTATGAGAGCACGCCTTGCGCCGCTGCTCTTTGAATCCCCCTTCCTTGCATTCACATTTGCGTGGTGAGAGCAGTGACCAGGACCCCACTCCAGACCCCTAGCAGCTTTGCCCCATCCTTATTTCTTTTCTTTTCTTTAGGTGGGGATGAGGACTCAAAGGGAGGGAGAGGACGAGAGGAGATGGGAGAAGTAGTGGTAACAACAGCGGTGGAAAGTGAACATATCCTTTGGTTATGCAAAATACTTTAATATCTTTTGTTGTTGTTGTCCACTCAGTCTTAATTGAAGATTTGAAAGTGTACATTCTGCTTTGCAAAGAGTGCTACTGAAGTCCCCCCTTCGCTCCATTTTTATCTGACCTTTTTTTTTTTCTTTTTTGGTAGTGAAAGAGGAAAGAGAAATTTAAAATGAAGTCAATTTTGTGCCTGTTTAATTCTGTCATCTGTTCAAAGTAAAAAGCATTGACAGGAAGACAAGTAGAACACAAGAAAAATATCACTTTGTTCATAATGAGTCAGTAAAGATATTAAACGATCAAAATGTATTTTTGTTTACATGCAAACCGTACTCCTTCAACACACTCACTACTGAACACACATTCAGAACAGATTATCCCACAGAATGAAATCAGCTACAAAGTCAATAACATCAAGTTTCGAAAAGAAAATAAATTATATTTGAATCCTTTGGGTGTACACACATGCACACATATATTTGTTCATTAGTAAGCGTCTTCCTCCATTTCCCCTCCCCCAAGTCCCTGAGTTTGGTTCATTTACATAACATTTGAGTTTAGAAGTGTTTATACTGCATTACTAGTAACATGCAACTTTGAGATTATGGCTAAAATCAATACAAGTGGACATAAGTAATCAAAAGCTGAACTAGACAAATGAAAGCAAAATAAAAAAAAACATTGTAACAAATTAAGATATAAAAATAGAAATTATTTATTATTAGCATATGTTTTACATGCAAAATGCTCTCTGGTTTTATCATGCTATTTCATTTGTCTTTCCTATTTAGATGCAAAGGAAGTAGATCCCAAAACTGACATACCATAAACACTGGTGCTACTGATCATTTCTTGCTGGCAGCACAAAAAGCTGAATTGGATTTCTCACAAGCAGGAATTCCAAAGGTTGCTTTTCATTAAAGCCACTTTTCCTCTCAGCTATCAAATGTCACTGCCTTGAAACGTGGGCCCTTTCGTCAGGTATTCATTTAACCTACATGCATATAATTAAGTGGGAAAGCAACATCAACAAAAAGGGGATCTCAGATCACAAGAGAAGAAAGAAAGGAAAAAAAGCACATGACCAGGAATGCAAGTCCATGTCAATTTCACTCACTCCCATTGAAACTAACAAGAGCTCCAGGGAGGATAGTAATAGGATCAGTGGATTGTATATACCATTAAATTATACATCTTTCTCTCCCGTTCCCAGCCAACAATACGCCCACCACGCTGTACCCCCTCCAAGATGATGTGCTTACATTTTACTGCAACAGATCCTCTGACATTTTCCCGTCCCCCCAGCCAAAGGATTGTAATTTAACCTTAACTTTTTTTCTCTCTCCAAGATTCTTATTTACACTTCTTATTTACTTAGAAGTTAGTTCCCAAAGAAAGTCTAGCCCCACCCAGTATCTCCACTTTCTTATTTTTTAAGTAAAGGGAAAAATAAGTAAATCCAATTAAGAGGAAACCGGGAGTCTTGCAATCTCTAACTCTTAATCTCATACTATTGTTAGCAATGATTAAGCAGCAAAAATATGCATTACAATGTTTTAGTGCTACTTTCTACATACAATTAGACAGTAGGCTGGCGTATTTAATATAAACGATTGCAAGTTAAATTAAATATTTACGGTACAAGTCGCCGGTCTCTTTTTATTGCAGGTCTTGGATATATTTAGATTTTTTAAAAATTAAACAGATAGTAGGGAAACTAAAAAGATTCTCTTACCTGAATGTGTGGTGCAAGAACCCGATAGGTTAGAGTAGCATCGATCCGATGTGTTTGCTGATGAATGGGAGCTCGGGTTAAGTGAAGGTGCCTATGATTTGAAATCATTCCAAGTTTTTGAAGGGAAGACTGACTGCAGCCTCTGCCATGTTGGAATTTCAAACCCAAAACAGCTGCTTGGAAGGAGCCAGCATGCCAGAGGCTGGGCGCAGGCGCAGAGCGCCGCCGAGCCAAATTCAAATCACTTTCACACTAAGAGCCAAAGATCAGTTTTCAAAGGAGAGAGAGAGGGAGAAAGAGATCGAGAGAGGCTGAGGAGAGGGAGAGAGGAGAGCCAGCGGAGACAGCGGGGCAGTGGCGAGAGAAAAAGAGAGAGAGAGAAAGAGAGAGAGAAAGAAAGAGGCCGGCAGAAGAGACAGAGGCAGTGGAAAGAGAGAGGGAGACAGAGGAGAGCCAGCGGAGAGAGGGGGAGAAAGAGAGGAGGGAGGGAGAAAGAGGGAGAGACACGCAAGAGATTCATGTGCAGGGAGAGCTCAATGGCTGCGCTGCACTGGGCCCTGGCTGCACGGGTCATGTTACATGGCTGGGGCTGCTGCGGCAGCACAGGAACGTGCAAACGCTGCCTGGAGGTGGCCAGGAGGTCATGATTAAGCGGGCGGGGAATCGAATCGTTTTTTCTGCTTCTCTATCTTCCCTCCTTTCACTCCCCAGGCATCCCAGTGAATGAGGGGAAATACCTTGGGGAGGGGGATCATCCTCTCTTTCCCACCAATACCGCCGTCCCAACCCAGTTGGTCAAAGGTCCCCCAGCTTTCCCCTCCTGGGCCACACGGATGCCTCCAACTCCCCAGGCAGCCACAGTGGCTATCCTTCTGATCCCACACCCCCACCCTCCCTGCCGCAGGGACACAGGGACAGTGCCTCCTCCATATCCCTCTACCAACAGCTGTGACCAGCTTGCCCCCTACCCCTTTAAACACACACACACACACACACACACACACACACACACACACACACACACATTCACACACTCACTCACTCACTCACTCACTCCCACTCCACGTCCTCCTCCCCCTGCCACTGCTCATCTTAGCCTTTCCCTCTAGACCTAAGAAGACCTCGCCAGGTCCCGGGGACCTAGCTCCCCACCCACGCCTTGTCCCAAGCTCCCATCACCAATCAGAAAACAAATGACTCAGGTTCCAGAGAAGAAATAACTTCAGTGGGGGGGGGGGGGGGGGAGGAATTAATCTACTCGGGCCCTTTCCCGCTCCCACACCCCACCCCCACTCCCCAAAATGAATAAATAAAACAAGTGACTAGGTGTGCGGTCCTCTGTGTCTCTCCTCCCTATCTCCCCCAGGCGGCTTTGGCAGAGGAAAGCAAGCGCCCCGGGCCCCCAATCCAGGCGGGTGAGCAGCCTGCACAGGCTGCTTTCCCGACCCCTCCCCCAACTATGAAGCAATCTGGGGACCCTGGAGTGGGAAGAGGGTTGAGGCTTTGTGGTGCCGGGAGCGGGGCGGGAGTGAAGGCGGAGGGTGGGGGTGG
>NC_058132.1:260937113-260990803 GCF_016433145.1 Gracilinanus agilis | reverse complement strand
TGGGGGGGAGTGAAATGTGCAGTTCTGTGTGTTGCTCGCATCCCAGCGAGCAGTTGCAGTGCTGATTGTCTGTTGCTGAGATAGCCTTTTGTTCCGAACATAAGGTTTAAGAAACACACACACGTTTTCTGGGGTCTCTTGTTAGATGTAAATGTGCTGCATCCAGACGCTTACTATGCAGTGTAAGCTCAGTTGGCTTACTAATCACCCCGCCCCACCCCCAAACAATCGTGATCATTTGAATGGGAACCTCATTCACACTTCTAGGCTGCGAGTATTGCCTTCAACCTATTTCATTCTAGAGTAGTCAACCATCCAACTGAGATAATAAAGCAAACAATAACATTTGATCATGATGTCTACGAGATAATGTGCCTAGCAAAAAGTTCTTTAGGAATTGTAATGAGAAAGAGTGAGTTGAGCAATAATATCTCTTCGTTTTCATTAAATGTGACTTTAGTAGATAAACGGGTAGTTTATACTTTGGCCTGGTAGACATCACCCACTACTCTATATTTCAGCCCAGCCACGAATGAAGAAGGTGAGTCGCAGAGCTGATCAGGGTCCATCAAACTGGAAGTATGCCACCCTTGAAGGCTGGAGTTAAAATGCACTTGTTTAGGGTTGTCAATTGGGCCCTGGGATGTTAACATTTTCCCGTTTCTTTTCTAAAGTTCTGAAGTAAAGGTAAAAATGGATCTTTCCAAAGGCAAAAATGCTGCCTGTTAAACATGCAGTAGCTTTGACAATGTGTTCAGTTGTTAACTTTCATACCACTGGTTGATGGAATTGGCTAGCACAAAAGGGGAAATAAAATAAATGCTAATTAAAGGACAAATGAAAGTGAAATAAACTATTCAGAATATTACCAGGGAATTGTTAGGAATGAGATTTCTGTGTGAAGTGGATTCTGACCTTTCCATGCATTTCTTTCTGGTTAACTTAGAAATAAAAGAACTTTTAGTCTGATGGAAGGTGGAAGGATAGAAGTCCAAAGGAAATTATTGTTGGATAAGATCAGTTGGTTCCATTAGGAATGAATATAGAGGGGTGCATACTTCCAGTAAGTTTTCACTTATTTTACTGATGACATCCCAAAGTTGTTCTTGATCAACAGGATGAAAGATGTCCTTTTCAATTTAAAGATGTCAACTTTTGTCTTTATTTAATGAAGAGACCAGAGATCAGCAGGTCTTAAATAGTTAATTTTTAAATTTTTATTTTCAGTTTCTCATGAAAATCAAAATACTGAGTAAGAATAAAAAGTCTAAATAATATTATGCTCTTGTATCTAAGATGGAACTTTGTTATTTAACAAAGCATTTTATCCAGAAAACTCTAAAACAAAATAGACGTGTAGGCATGTATACTGTATATTATGCCATATTCTGTTATATCACAGCATATTGCAGAATATTTAACAACTGATGTTTTCAACCATATTACACACATATTATTCTTTCAGCCAAATTATATGTATATCTACATACTTAACTGAATTAGACTCCCAGATATACAAAGTAATATATAAGGTAACCAAATTTACAAAAATGTTCATTTAATAATTACATGAATGTAAACCACTTTGAAATTTAAGGAAAACCACACGCATTTGCATGGAGTTCTAAAATTGCTTAAAATTTTGTATCTCTGAAAAAGAATTCTTTAATTGGATTTTTCTTTTCTGGGGTGAGGGTTGAAAGGTTCTGGATAAAAGGGAACCAGTTAGTCACTCAGCATTTGTTAAAGGCTTACTATGTGCCAGGCACTTTGTGAAGTACCGGTTTTCTCAAACATTTTTCAATAATGGGAAACATAACTTTGTTCTTCACAGAGATTAATTGCTTTTATTATGAAATTAGCATGATGTTTATTATTCTTTTTATTGCTCTGACAGAGCTATCTTTAATGATGGTGCTGGACAGTGAAGTCATATTTATAACATTCATTATCAATCCATTGGCATTCATTTCTAATGCTTCTTATAACAAATGAAACATTTCTGGTTCTAACCGAAACTCATCTTTAATAAAGCACTTTTATGAGACCTAGGTTATGACTACATGGGTGTACCAGATTGACCCTTTTAACTAATTTGACCAGCCAATCCAAAGAAATATTCAATTTGGTTAAACAACTAATTTTGACAGATTTTCCGCCCCCACCGAATTAACCAACTGGACCAGCTGTTCTGCCATCATACAGACAGGGCCTTGGTAAAGCATTTAAAATAAAAGGGATTTTTAGCATTGTGAACACTAATTTAGGAAGAAAAAAAAACAGAAGCGAAAAAAGACAGAAACTCTTTGTTTCCTTTCAATAGCTTCTTTGGGGGCAATGTAATTTAGAGGGAAGGGAATCTACTTTCTTGCTTTCAATCTCGTCAGTACACATAAAGTATAAGAATATATGAAGGATAAGGAGAAAAGCAAGGTGATACTGAATGTAGCCTTGCAGATGGCCACTCACATACCTATTTCAGGCTAGTAATGATTTATGCCAGTCAAGCAACAGAGCTGTACAGTGCTCAATGGGGAGGGGTACAGAGTGGGGTAGGGTAAGAAGAGCTAATAACTATTTGGTAGAAGAAGATAGGAGAGATGAGTGGCGGAGACATGGTAGCAGAATAGTAGATTATTAGTATATATCTACAATCCTATCCTGAATAATGGATCATTTTCTCCCTCTGGAAATACCAAGTACAATTGAACTTATTTACCGGAAGATTCTCTGTTGTTTTCAAACTGAAGAACTGCAAGTTGTAATGAAAGCCCAACTAATTGGACCAAACTACAGGGTTACCAAGAGATTACCTGGATTCTAACTCTGGGCTTTTTTTTTTTCATATTGCACACAAAAGGAAAGGTGCCACTTAATGCAAATTAGTGACACAAAAAAAATTCTCTTAATACATTTAATCACAATTGTCAGTTGTTTTAAGCATCATCGATTGTACTTCTTTTCACAAAAGACAATTACTTGTGAGTCTTCTCAATTGGAAATGGCCTTCTAATATATCACTTGCACAAAATATTAATTATAAAAATAATTTAAGAACTTGACTACAGGGGTGTAATTTTGCAATTGAATATATTACATGATAGTATTAGGATGGTCAAGATACATTTATGATCTTTTCCAATCATTTTAAAGAGAAACTACAAAATCCCATTACCTGTAGTATCTTTACTTGGGATAATGTTTTAGGTTGAATATTTTACAGTAAATTGAATCTAATATAAATAGCTTCCCCTCTTTTTACTCTTTTTAATGGAATAAGACTGATTTTCTTAAAAAAATCAACTTTTGCTGTTTTACCTGTTCCTACTTTTTAAAAGACTCTACAGAATGTTAGCTGTCTTGGTACCTCTCACAAAAGTTGGTGATGAATTTCATAACATTACTATGGAATGGTGTATTCCATGAATGGCAACATCAATATTTTATTTGTATTAGTTCATGAGTCTGGTATGCTCAATACCTAATATTCTAAAATCCCAGTATGCTGAAGGTATTCATTTAGCATAGAAGACACTGAACAGGAAGATAAATTACAGTTAAAGAATCACCTTAATATTGTTTCTAAGGCTGAAAGTAGTCCTTCCACTCATTATTTCATTTCCCCCTCCTCCCTTACAATTAGTTTTACACAGACTGTGCTTTTAGCCTAGCAGGTGTTTCATTTTCAAGAGAAGTAATGCCTGAAGATGAGAAAAGTTCCTCCCTGGAGTGTATTTGAGAAACCAAAATAGGTAAAGTGCATTTAAGTTTTTATATACTGTGTCAAAAATAGATGCACATTTTTTTCATTTAAAGTGTGTTGAAGTTTTCCAAACATTTTTTAAAATTCATTTAAAGCTGTATTATGTTAGGTGGGCTGTTGGTGCTTTGAATTAATGTGCAAGCTGTTAATCTCTGTAGACCTGGATTTAAAATTAGACAAAGCAATAATTAGTTTGGCACCATCATTTCACTACCCAGAGGGTAATAATGTAGGTCATAAAATACTACAGCCTGGCACAAGTTTTTTGTACAAAACAAGGATCTGGTATTAGGGGGTGTGAAATTAAAAAAAAAAAATCATTGCCACTGGGAAGTACAATAGCTTCGTTTTTTGATGTGTTCCACCACTAAGAAAGAAACCCATACTCAGACATTCTTATAAGGTTTTCCTAGCAGAAGGTGATTCTTTCCCTGCTAAGAGATACAAAGAAATCATCACTGCTTCTATTCAGTAGCACTCCTTTCTGAATTATTTTTCCCATCAAAGATTTATTCCTCAATCCACAGAATTAAGATTATCATTTGTGTGGCACTGTTTACTGCTGTTAGTTTCTTCATCAGTCTGCCTTTTTAGAAAATTACAAGAACAATGCACTGTAAACATTTTTTAAACATATGAAAGCATAGTATTCAAGTAAGTGCTTACAATATGTATCTTGATTTGTTTTCATGGCAAATGACTACTGGCAACATCAATAATTCAAGAACAGAAACAATGAAAATACAGAGGAATTGCATTTGGATACCTCTTGCCGTCAATCATCTTTGCCAGACTCCTATTTGAACATCATGAAAATTAGGAAGCCATCAGGTCTGAGGACTAGCCTTAAGTGTTAGTAATAGTTGCCAATTCCTTCTACTATTCAACTCCTCCTGAGGCTTTGATGTAAAGCAGTCGTAGGTATCATGATATATCGTATATTTCAAACTATGGGGAAAAAATTTAATATTATATTGGAAATATGTTTCATGGAATATAGCCATATAGTAATTCTGTTAGACATCTATCAATATGGATACACATGCATATGGAATGTATGGCATATTTAATGTTATGGATGAATATATTCATAAATCATTTACGTTAAGCTTTTCATGTGATGTGAACCACTGATACAAACTTGCTAATGATAATTATAGAACTGATGCTGATTTAGTCATTTCAAAAAAGCCATGGAGGCATAATTAGTGTCTGAATGGCCTCA
Organism: Gracilinanus agilis; assembly: GCF_016433145.1. Classification (NCBI taxonomy): domain Eukaryota; kingdom Metazoa; phylum Chordata; class Mammalia; order Didelphimorphia; family Didelphidae; genus Gracilinanus; species Gracilinanus agilis. Next base: position 260,985,815 of record NC_058132.1, on the reverse strand, counting down.
ATATTGCATTATTAGGAGGCTAGGGTGAAACTTGAAATGAGAACATCAAGGCTGATAAGAGAAAAGAAAACATGAAATACATACATAATTCATTCTGAGACATTATAAAGGTTTATAACCAGAAACAATAATTTGCAGAAAGCATCTCATGTACTGAAGCCAACTGCAATCATTTGGTCAACCTGTTAAAGATCAAATAGTATATTCTTAGCTATTCTCAGTGGTATCTTTGTAATAAAGTAGCAGCAAACAGACACTGTTTGCTTCTAGTCACTTTTAAAGAATGTTCAGTTTATCAGGAGGGACTTTAATCTCAGCCTTAATGGAGTACAAGAAGAGCATTGTTTCTGTAATTCTGTCCTTAAGGCCACAAGCCATGTACGTTTTTACATTCGAAAGGAAAAAAAAAATAAAAATCACCTTCTCAGAACAATAAACACTGCTTTTTTCAAAGAGCCTTTTCCAGAATATTTCCTTTCTAGCCTTCTCCTCTCCTTTCCTTTCTCTTTCTGTCTATCCCACCCCATTTCCCTGTTCCTTCTTTTGCCTCAGCTTCCTCAGATAAAACATCTTTCCCACCATACTTCACAGTCATCACCACTGGTGAAGACATGCAGAATCCATGCAGAATCCCTCGATTTGGACTCCTGCCAAGACAACCATTATCTACTGACCTGTTGTGCTGTTGACTAAAGTATTATCACTCAGAGGACTACTTTTTTGGAGCTCCAGCCTACAGAGGCCAAGAGATAGGAGGAATGCCACGTCCCCTCCAGCCCCAACCCCGTGTAATGTGTAGAAATATAGAGCAACTTTAACCATACTTTCTGATTAGCACAGGTGCCCCCATAGTCATAAGGTATGTTTCTGTAGATAAGCTGCCAGTTATGTATTTCCTTAATTCTAATCTAATCATCATGATTTCCATATTCTAATTTGACTTACTGCTGAAAGCACAGTATCATTTCCTTTGTTTTGTTCAGTCTTCTCTGACTCTGTGCCCAAATTTGGGGTTTGGGGAAAAGATATTGGAATAATTTTCTATTTCCTGCTGCCACTCATTTTACGGATAAGGAATTGAGGCAAACATGGTTAAGTGACTAGCCCAGGGTCACATAGCTAGTAAATGACTGAGACTGGATTTGAACTCATGAAAATGAGTCTTGCTGACTTAAGTCCTGGTACTCTATCCACTATACTACTTGGCTGCCCCATCATTTCTTTTACTTAGAAGTATTGGAGCACACAGGCACATAAGTACTCGAGAATTATTTGGAGAATTAAATCATGCATAGATGAGCTTGCATTACTCTTCTGTTCAAAACTTTTCAACAGATACCTGTTCCTTACTGAGTAAAATTGAAATGGGGGGGGGGGGGTCTGACATTCAGAGTTCCAGATTCTGGTGCCACTTCTGCCTTTCTGGACTAATCACATACTCCTCTAAGCTCTTTCAGTATCCAAACATTCTTCAGCCTCCTTCTTTATTTCACACTTTCCTGCCCCTGTGTCTTTGCTAACACTCACAGATATGCCTAGGTTAGGTGGCATAGTAGCACAAATATGAAGAGCCTAATTCAGGCTGTTTTCTAAACCTAGGCTATCCCTACCACTATGCACACAATTTTTACAATTCTCTTAGTCTTTTGAAATCCCACTCAAATTCTTCTTCTTCCATTAAGCCTTCTCTCATCCCCCAACCCTAATCTTTACCCTATATATCAAACAGAACTTTCTTTTCCCCCTTTTTATGTATATATGTATCATTTTACTTCATAGTAATAAAAAGTTAATATGCCATGTTCCCCACTAGACACTAAGCTCCAGTAGGACAGAAGTAAAGTAATTCTTGAATTTTCTCCCCTATATCAGCACAATTAAATGTGATAGGTCTTAATAAATGGTTATTTTCATAATAAGAAGAATTATTAATTATTGGAAAATAAAGAGAGCCAGTATGTCATATTCAATGGTGAGATGGTCTCAGAACCAAGGTTTAGGTTTAAATCCCTTCTCTGACAATATTGGTTTTGTGACCCTGAGCAAATCATCTAACATATCAGTCCTCTTAACAGCTCTCTAAGACTATTATTCATAGAAGAGTTATTGTTCTAAAATAGTAGATGGGCTTTTTCATCTGAGAGTTCCTTATAACAATTAAATGATAATAGCTAACATTTTGATAGTTTTTAAAATTTGCAAAGCATTTTATATAGATGATTTCATTTGATCTCAGTCAATTCAATAGGAATAAATTTGTCAAATCAACCTATTTATAAGCACCAACAACAAAATAACTAGCTGCCAGAGTTTTCATTTTCAGATTCTTTCCTTTGATATCATGCTCATATCATCTTAGGAAAAAACAGAGACTTACAGGAAAAAACAGAAGATAGATGATAGAGTGGTCACTCTGTTTGCCCAGGGTTTCACAGGAAGACCAATGATTCACAAGTGAGTCATTGAAGTTCCCTGTTCTTCACTTTTCCTTTGGGTGAATAATTAGGATTATATTTAGCACTCATCTTCTACCTGACAAAGGAGTGAAAATTGGATGTGGGGTTCGGAGACCTGGATATGGATCCCTTCTCTGCTGTTCACAGTTATTATTATTACCTGCATGGTTTTGGGCAAGTTCCCCACTTCTAGGTCTCAGTTTCTTCATCTAAAGAATAAGGATCTTGGAGTCGATTCTTCCTAAAGTTCCTTCTAGCTTTACGACCATTGAAAAATTTATGATTACATAAATGTTTCTTAAATGAAGGCATCAATTGTTCATAATCCAGTTCAATAAATGCCACCTGTTTCAGGGCAAAGGAATAGTATCACTTCAGATATGAGTAAGACATGGGAACACAGAAACTTTCATAATTCCACCATTGTTCTCAGCATCTTTATTGGGACTACAATTTAAGCATTACACAAAGAATCTGAATCATCTAAGAGACAAAAAATGAAAATAATCAAAGAAGTAGAAAATCAGCTTTTAAAAAGGACATAAGGATTTGAGGTTAGTTTATCCTGAGGAAAGCTAAAAGAAGATAATTAAAATTGTAGCCATAGAAATCAACAACCTTTCTCACTTTCTCACTAAAGATAAAACCACAGCAGTTTGGATTTGGGTTTGATATGTAGTAACTCTGGACTACAAGATTGGTGAAACCGTGGAATCTGTTACCTACGGGAATTGTTGAATCTAGAGATTAAAAAAAAAAGTTTCACCTCTGTGATATCTTAAGGTACAAATCCTACATCTTTATTCTTAAATTTATAAAGTATCAAATAATCTTGTTACCAGAACTGTAGAAAAATAGTGGACCTTTTCATTTCAGTAGAGTGATCTTCAGTGTTGATTTATTTGACTATCTTCTTTTCTCACCTTTACTGAAGCATTTTAGTGATGTGTTGTTTATTGAATGAGAGTTAAATAATTGAACATTGGACATTTCAGAAGTTGTTTTAAGAAACATTTATAAGTAATGCAAGAATACTATTTTATTTTAAAAATAACATCCTATAATCCTAAGGGACTGCAACACACACATCAGTGGAATTTGATTTTGTAGTCATAATAGTCCATTAATATTCCTCATTTCCTACCATATTCTTAATTTCCCTGAGTTTGTTAAGGAGCACTATTTTACATTTAATTGTAATGCTGTAATATTCCCTGAAATTAGTGATGATATCTTGCTTCAACAGATGATATGACAGAGAACATTAGACATAATTGTGTTTTGTCCTGAAGGTAAAACTTTTTTTGAAAAAATAAAAATCTCTCCTCTCCCTCACCCCCCCCCCATCAAAAAAGATGGAAGGGTAAATAATAACTCATCAGAGTCATGGCCTGGAAGAAACCATAAGAGAAATATCTCACTACCATTGAACAAAAGGTATCCCAACTGTCCTAGCAAATAGACATCTATTAATTGCCCACAATACTTTGCTTCACTAGCAATTCAGCACCTTCAGAACAGAAAGGTCAGGAATTTCTGAAGAAAATACAATCTCACACAACAGACTATGTGCTCAAGAGCGGTGGCCAACCCAATAGTGAATGCCTTCATTGTGCTTCGACTTTCAGCTGAATCTCTGGATTTTCTTAAGAACTTCGATATCTTTACATGAAATCTCATTGTGATCCTCTTTAATAGTAGGCCTTTGGGATCAACCTCACCGTGGCTGAACCATTATAGAACACCCCAATCATTATAGTACAGTCAAGTCTAAAATTGTGGTGGAGAGAAATCGCTTTGACCATGTGCATCAGAAGAGTTCTGCAGCTTTATGTCCCCGTCTACCTTACTGAATTTCTCTCTAGTGCTTATTGCTGGGAATTTGCTCAATAGTTTTCAGACTTGTTATGATGACCATTCAGGCAAAATTTCCCATCCTAATTAGATTTGAAGTTATTCACTCATGCTAGAAAACTGCACTGAAAAGACTGAAATAGAGTGCCTGTTGTTTATTATTCTGCTAAATCTGATGCAAAGAGTTTGACATTTCTGATCATTGCAAAACATTAAACCTTTTTAAAAAACCATAAAAACATGAATGCCAGATACCTCTCTTTCTCTTTTTCATGATCTTTATTCTTGGGTTAAATTTTAAGAGAAATTTTGTTTTCAAAATCTACTTAAAGTTTTATAATAATCTTAAATTATTTCCTTGACAATACTACAGAATAATGCATATCATGGGAAATTTGGAATCCATATGTAGTTAGTGTTCTCAATTCCCATATTAATTCAGTGAACAATTATTTTGAATATTATTTAAAAAGCACTGTTCTAGCTATTGGTAGAGACAGAAAAACTAATGTGTTCTTCCTTTCAAAAAGTTTAAATCTACTGTGTAATATAAAGTATTATATGAGTGAAAAAATGAGTAAAAGTGCTCTTAGATCAAGAGAAGGGGGGATAATGTCTAGCTACAGAAATATGGAAAAGCATCCTAAAGGAGGTAGTATTTGAGTTGCATTTTGAAGTATAAGTAGGACATTTCAGATATAGGATGAGTGTGAGTGTGGGGATTAAAGAATATGGAATATTTTCAGGAATGGCAAAGACAGTCCTGTTTGGTTGTACAGAGGTAATAGAAGTTTGAATTAAGGTTGAGAATATAATTTGGAACCAGATTGTGGAGAACTTTGAATAGTTAACTGGCTAAGAAATAGAACTTTATTTGATAGATAATGTGGAGCTGTGGAGTGGTGTTGAGCTATGGAATAACATGGTCAGACTGTTGCATTAGAAAATCAACTGTCAATACAACATAGGATGGATGCCAGTGACAGCTGTTGAAAGTGGGGAGATCAATTAGGTAATTATTTAAATAGTCCAAGTGACATATAATGAGGACTTAGGTAATGGTAGTATTAGTCAGAATACAAAAGAGAGTAATAAAAAGAATAATTTCCAGTAAAGTCAAAATCAAAATTGAGAAGCCTCATATCAACAAGAAATTCTTCATGCAGCTAAAAAAGTAGTTCAAGTACTAAAGACTATAGTCAAGATCACAAAAGACCTGGCAACTAGATCTAAAAATGAGAGGTAATCTTGGAATAATATTAAAAGGGAAAAATAATACAGGATTACAACCAAGAATAACTTACTCTGTGAAACTGAGTATAACCCTTAGGGAAAAATGGACCTTTAATGGAATAGAACCCTTTCAAACATTTCCAGTGAAGAGACCAGAATTGAATAGGAACTTTACAATGCAAATGCAAGAAAAATTTATAAAGGTAGATTTATTCAAACAAGTAGAAGGGGCTTTATGATAAGGGAGTTAGCATTCAAATAGTGCATAAAGAAACAAATGCTCCTTCAGAATCATAATTATTTCAAATGATATTAAATGGGTTAAATAAGAAAAACAGAAGACGTTGGGTGAGATGGCAAATTGATTCTGTTATTTTGGTTTTAAGAGCAGAAAGAAAAGGAAAAAAATGAAAGAAATGTGCCACTTTAGAAAGAAGAAAGAAGGTAAAAGTTTCTATTTCTCATTTTGGTGAATGCATAAAAGTATGCAATCATAGAGAAAGGGAAGATTTTGTGGGCATAATGTGGACCTTACTCTCATCTGATCCAGGCAAAGCAAGGTTAAACATTCAATTTTGATGTAAAAATACAGATCATTCAATAGGAAAAACAAAACAAAACAGGGATAGAAGATATTGAGAGGGAGAATTGTAGCTGGAAAGCAATACACATAAATAAAATTAGCTCCTTGCTCCTGAAGAGGAATGTGTGTTTGTGCATATATGTGTTTGTATATGGTGATGGTGGTTCATTTTTAAGAGGACCAATGACATCATGGGATGCTGTCTTGCCTCAAGCATAAATCGGATTTGTGAGACAGAGTTGCAAAAAGTTATCTACCTTACTTTCTCTTCCAAAGTCATCAAAGTCTTGTGGGGAGACAAAAGTCAGGATGACTGGCAATGGCCCGAGATACAGTCAGACTCTTTGGCCTATTTACCATGAGGCTAAGCTCTAGGTATCTCACAGCAACTATTTCAGCTGCTTCCATAAAGATGGATGAAAACATCTTTACATGCTTGGAGTAGACATTTCCCTAATTCATCTACCAGTTTGAGGCCTGTTGTATATCCTCAACTTGGTTTAGTCTGCTTGCTCAAGTCACTTTTACTAGTGTGTGGCTGCTGCATATGCTATAGTTTCTTGGGACCCTAAATGAGAATTAGGTGAAAGGTAAACACCAAAGATAGATAAGCAGCCCTGAAAAGGACTTGGCAAGCCCTCACACCAGAGGTGCCAGTCTTCCCTGAACACTATAAACTTATATTTTATATATACCCATATATATTATAATCTAAGGTAGTATCCACAAATTGGAGAATGGAAGAACAAGTTGGGGCATATGAATGTAAAGTAATATTATTGCACCATGACTAAAGACATGATTGTAGAGAATCCTGGGTAGTATAAACTAATGCAAAATGAAATGAGCACAACCAGAATATACAGAGACAACAACAGTGTAAAGAAAAATAATAAGCCACAGAAACCTACTTTCTTAGACATGGTCTCTATCTAGATTCATTTTGCTTTAGCATGATTATTTTTTACAAAGTAATTGCAAAGGATTAAGAATACTGATTTTTTAAATAAAGAGGACTATTAAACCTTTTTTTAATGTACAGAAGAGAACAGAAGAAATTTCTGAAGGAAGCATAGATATTCAGGTCAGTTTTGAAAAGTAATATGTTGAATTTCTTATATACTTTAACAACAACAACAAAAAAAAACCAATTAGTATGAAATGAACATTCATACTTTCACATAGAATTGTTTTTTTGTTCTGTTCACATGGAAATGTTTTTTAATGTTTAAATTTTAAATAAACAAATAAAAATAATAATTTGAGTCTTTGTCTAGGTTTTGCTGAAATGACACAGTGGCAAAAACTTGATAGCCCAAGATTACAAGCTCCATTTTGTTACTTACCACTTTTATGAATGTGAATAAATCACTTAAATACTCTGGGCCTTAGTTTTCTTATTTGAAAAAATGAGGTGGTTATACTAGATGATCTTTATCTCAATATCTACAATTTCATGATATATCATATAAATTATAATAAAGAGGGGATATCTGGGTGGCTCAGTGAACTGAGATCTAGGCCTAGAGAAGAAGATTCTGGGTTCAAATCCAGTCTCAGGCAATTCCTAGTTAGGTGACCCTGAGCAAGTCACAACCCCAACTCTCTAGCCCTTACCACTCTTCTATCTTGGAAACAATATATAGTTCATAGTATTGGTTCCAAGACAGAAGGTAAGGTTTAAAAAAACCATTTTTAAAATAAATTATATTGAGTAATGTTGTATAATGAATAGAATGTGAGGAAGACCTAGATTTGTGTCCTGTCCCTGATACTTACTAGTTATGTGAAGACTCTCAGCAAATCATTTACCCTTTTAGTGGCTCAAGAAATTCTCTAAGATTGTGGGTGGCAGAGCAGTTGAAGATATACATTAGTAGATGGAATGCCTTTTATTGGTATATGGAATCTCCTTTCCTGTAGTTTACTGTTCTAATTAAATAATAGATCTGGACCAAATGAAAAGCAACAAAAATAACAGCAACAATCACCTATAGCATTTCCTTGCTCTTCCAATCTATAAAATTGTCAAGAAAAGGAAATGAAATTAATTAATAGAAGTTAGTTAACAATCTGCTTTAGAATTTTCCCAAGAAACAAAGCCAAATTCAGAAGGCTATAATTTGCAGATATCAATGTCTGACTGTCTTTGAAAAGTGGGGCAATATTTGCCTTTTTCCAATCCTATGATACCTTTCTTGTTTCTACAATCTTTCAAAGATCTCTCATAGAGGTTCAGCAATTACATCTGTCTTCTTTCTGTCGCTTAAGATATAATTTATCTCAGTCTGGTGATTTCAACTCATTAAGGGCAGCTACTTGTTTTCTTACTATCTTCTTTCTTATCGTAGATACCAAATTTCTGTTAACCATTTTTGTTCTGTCCTTCCGATACCAAAACCATTCTTTTGGCAGAGAAAATGAAGAAAACTAAGAAATGAAGGGGTCTATCATCTCATTGCCATCTATTGTCATTACTAAGCAACAGTCCTACCTTTTTTGATTAACCTCTGATCTTAATTTGATTTGTGCAAGAGAAAACAACGTCAACTGGGCAGATGAAAGAAGACCCACTCCACATTTTAGAATATTAAAGCATTGTCCAATATCCTTAGAAGTTAAATTACTTGCCCATTTGCTTAGCAAGTATACTTATCTTTTCTGATCATCCTCTAACTCTAATATAGCTTTTCAAAAGCACATGGTTTTTGTTGTCTTTAGTCTTTCTTGCCAGACTTACCTCATTCTGAGATTGGTAGCTTCATTATTCTTGACATTGTTCTTATTGGGCTATTTCATAATTTTGAATTCATCTTCTCTTATCTGCCCTTGGTTTCAATTTTTGCATGAGTCTTCTTAAAACCTAAGTTGTTCAATGATTTCCCCATGCATCCACATCAATCTTTTTAGACATCTCCTTTGTGTCATCATTATAATAGCTTCTCTTTATGTCTTCAGAATTTCATCAAAAGCTTCCCATTTCTCCTGATCACTTACTTCTCCTAAAGAATTTTAGTCTAAAGAGATCTTTTTAAATGCTTGGTGTTTCTAGAGCTATGGTTTATGTTACAATAAATACTATATTTCATTTATTTCTCTATCACAAATTTTAAGATGAACTTTTCACTTTCCCCAAAGTTTCATTTCCCCTCTAGCGATATGTTCTTACCTGCTAATAAGAATCAGGTACTAAATAGAATTTCAAATTGATGTTATTTCTACCTCTTAAAGGATAAAATTATTATCAAAATGGGGTCAAGAAATTATCATTGTCTCTGTTTTTCAAACAAAAATATGCATGTACACTCAGGCACTAAAATTCAGCAAATTTCTGCCCAAAAGACCAAAATCCACTGTTCTATCATTATTGTCACATGACTCTATTCCAAATGAGTCAACACGAATTTATTAAGTATTAACCATATGTGAAACTCTGAGGATACAAAGAAAGGTAAAATAAGTCCCAAAATTTAAGAATCTCACATTCTAATGGAGAAAACAACATTTAAGCACCTAGGCACATGCAAAATAGATACATAAAAGATGAAGGTAATCTGAAAAGGAATGACATTAGCAGCTAAGAGACAAGGAAAACTATTCTGTAGAAGGTGGGATTTGTGCTGTGTTGAAGGAAGCCAGGAAAACCAAGAAGCAGACATGAAGGGATAGAATATTCCACTTATGGGGAATGGTTAGTTCAAAGACACAGAAGAAAACCAAAGGTAATGTCTGAGGAACTGCAAATAGATCACTTTACCTTGACTGTAGGTTTTATGGAGGGTAGTAAGGTATAAAAAGTCTTAAAAGATAGGAAAGAGCCAGGCTATGATGAGCTTTATAGGGCAAATAGAGGACTTTATATTTGATCATGGAGGTAATAGGAAGTCAGTGAGCATTATTAAGCAGGAAATGACTTGGTCAGACCTACACTAGAAAAAAATTACATCAGCAGCTAAGAGGAGACTCAATTGGAGTGGGCAAACCAGATAGAAAGTTCTTGCAATAGAGCAGGAGTGGGTTAATGAGGATTTGAACCAGAATTGTGACTTTATGAATGGAGACAAGTGTATATATGCAATTAATCCTCAACATTCAAATATTTAACTTTCTCAGCTTCAAGTATTCTTGTGATGTTATTAGTAACCTCATTTTCACTTTTGCATTAGTAATCACACATATTCCTGGCTATGCACAGCAAAGAAAAAATGAGAAGCACAACACTCACAAGTTTGTGGAGCAGTTGGTACCCCACTAGCAACTTTCACTGGTCTTGTTGATTCTACTGTTGTAAAGAGTTCCCTGGGTTTTGTGGCATATTTTCATCTTTTGCCATCGTAACTCAAGATTTGTGTTGTGATTATGCCCCCAATGCATAATATAAGTCCTTTGTTCTGTAATTCCAACTGTGCAAAGTCAGTGATATAGCTTAGTGAGAAAACAAAATTGTTAAATTAACTTCATGCCAGAATGTCTGCGGCTACTGTTGACCTAATAGACTACCCAACTAGACATATTGAGGCTGTTGATCTCATCATTGATCACAGCCTCAAAATTAAATGTCAGTTTACCTCCACTATGCTCCCATACTCTGACTCTAAGGACCTCAACTGGTGCAAGAAGCAGACATTGCTAATGTATTATTGCAAGCTGGTGAGTTCCTCATAATCTTCATCACCATCTACCAGCCATGAAAGACAGTGTCAGAGGTGATGGTTAAGACCTCTCCAGTCTCAACATCTTCTGACAGCACTTACTAAAGTTTTAGAAAACTCTCCCTTGGTTTTCAGAGTGGTTAAGATAGAGAAGTTTATAGCAGTATAGTATAAAGTACACTAACATTACCATCTGACACAGCAGAAGGTAAGAGTCAAGCTAAAAAATGTTAGTTTTAATCATTTTAATTACTGTACTCTCTTCATGATACTGTAGATATCATATGTAATGAAAAGTGAATAATCTGAAATAAATTATTTTTAAAAATTAAAATCTTAACACAAAAAGTCACAGAATTCTAGGGAAAACTAATGAGAAAATGTTTTGTATGTTACCAATTTTATTTTATGTATTGCATTTTGTAGGTTGTTTCATGGTTACTGTGTTAAGGAAAGTACATATCAGAATGAACATTTTATTATAAAAATTGCATGCAGAAAGTCTGTTTTCATGAATATTTAGTAAAAGATTAGTTTTGGTTCTCATGGGAACTTAACTCCCTATTTCCCAGAAGTTTAATGTATCAGTATTCACATTTTTTTAAACATTCACATTGTTTCCAAGGAATCTACCCCTGTGGAAGTTGAGGATTGACTGTACAATAAATGTTGCAAGGGCAGTAATAACAAAATTTGGTCAAGAATTGGTTATGTAGGACGAATGAGAGTGAAGAGTTGAGGGTAATACTAAGGTTAGGAATCTGGGTGACTGGGAGGATGGTGTTACCTTCTATAATCACTGAGAACTTTAGAAGGGGGCCTTTTCTTTTGGGGAAGATAATGACTTCTCATTGGGCTATAGGCTTTGAGATGTCTCAGGTTTGAAAACTGCAAGATGTTTGAAGAAGTATGACTATATGTAGTTGATTAGAGAGATTAGTGCTGGATATCATCTAATGGGATCTGGAAATTATCTTCATAGAGGTGATAATTTAACCCATGGGAACTGATGAAATCACACCAAGTGATTCAGTACTGAAGGAAAAAAGAAAAAGGAACAAGACAGAGCTGTCAGGGATACGCACCTTTAGAGTGAGTAAGATATGGATAAAGAACTAACAAAGAAGAATAAGAAGGAATGATCAGAGATTTAGGAGGAGAACATGGAGGGATCTGAGGGTGACTGGAAGTGCCAAGTGTCCAGAGAGATTAAAGGGGGTCAATATTGAGAATCATTTTAACTGAACAGGTGGTATATGATTATAATGGAATACTACTGGCCCATAAGAATTGACAAATAAGATAATTACACACACACACACACACACACACACACACACACACACACACACAAACCTTAGATGAAGTGATATCTAGTGAAGTGAGCAAAACCAGGAGAATATTGTATAAAGTAACACCAATAAAGTATGATGATCAACTGTGAATAATTAAGCCATTATCAGCAATGCAAGAATCCAGGACTATTCCAAAGGACTCATGACCAAAAAAAAAAAAAAAAAAAGGTTATTCACTGCTATAGAAGGAAATGATAAAACCTGAATGCAGATTGAAGCATGCCATTCTTCATTTTATTTCCTTCAAGAATTTTTCTCTAGTGGAAGTGATTTATGTCTTTCACATAATTCAACATGGAAATATTTATTGTATGATAATACATGTAAAATACATAGCATATTACTTACCATCACAGGAGAGGGGAGAATGTGGGATGAAGGGAGGGAACACAAATGTAAAATGTCAGAAAATTATTATTGAAAATTCAATTGAAATGTAATCTGGAAAAAATAGAAATTAATAAAAATGGAGGGAGGGTCTTTATATTTGAGTATTAAGAGACCACTGGAGGGCAGTCATAGTTGAATGATAAGGTCAGATTGCAAAGAGTTTAAAGGGACAAGAGAGGAAAGGATGAAAAGGCAATGATTGTTACTGCTTTCGCCAAGGAAGAGAAGAGTAGAAATACAGTGTGATCATATGGTAGGATTAAGTGAAGATTTTTAAGGATGAAGGGGGACAAATTTGTTAGAGTAGTCCAGACAGTAGTGGTTTATGTAGAAGGAACTGCCTCATAAAACTTTTGAAAAGGACTATTTCTCCATCCCAAACTAGCAGGAAAGGGAATAGAATTGAGGAATGCGTGATGAGAAGATAGAGCTTTTATTGGATGTCCTTAATTTGCTTGGTTGTTATTGTCAAACTATTAGGTTTAATTATTCACATGAAAGATTGAGAAGAACAGGTATGATGGTGTGCATAAAGAAAGAATTGGAACAGCTACCGTCCAGATTTGGAGAGTGAGTCAGTTAGGAAGCAACAGAATATTTATCTTACTACTTTGAGGATTGTTTAAAATTGAAAATATAGATCTGTAGTTCACCCAATCAGAATAGTTTTGTGATTTTCTCCATTTCTTTTAAGCAGTATGTGAAAATAAGTCCCTGGCTTCAAGGAGTTCACTATGTAATAGGGGGAGACAACATGCAAAAAGAAGATGAAAAGCAGACAGAGTGGAGTAGAAAGGCAGAGGAGGAAAAAGGGTCCCAATGAAATCCTGCAGTCATTCAGGATATGGAGATGTCTGCTCTGGTCCTCTTCCTTAAATAAAGGATCTGGGAAGGTCTCATCCCACCATCTCAATCTTAACAATGAGGTTCTTTGCCTTCTTCAATTCAATTCAAGTTTGAAGCATTTATCTAGTGCTTACTTTGTGTCTGGTACTATGCTAAATTCTAGGATAAAAAGAGTAAAAAGAGGAGATTAGGCTTTTTCTTATAGTTCCTGTCTTGTTCACCTCACCCCAGACTGCACTGAGGAAGGTCTCTTAAACAAAACTTATGTCTAGGGTCTTTTCTAAAAGGTATTAATAGAGTCCCCTGAAACATCAAAGAGTTTATGAAAGTTATTATTAGGTATTTTCTTAAACCTGTGACCTATGATGCTAGCGCACAACACACAAGGCCAGATCTCTTGACTAATCAAATTGTGGCTCACCTTTCTGGTTGTAGTCATCTTTTCAGGAAGGGATTCAGTTCTCTTGAACTTATAGGGCTGCCACCAACGGTGTCAATATACATCTCTCAGGATCACTGTGTATTCACGTTTGTTGGGAAAAAAAAGAAACACAAAGCAGAAGTAGCCTGAAATTCAGTCTTAGGCTCACTTAGGAAAGAACATGTTCACAATGACATCAATCAGTCAATAATCATTTATTAAGTACCTACTATGTACCAGGCACTATGCTAAATAGTCAGAATATAAAAAGTGGGGAAAAGGCAGTTCCTGTCCTCAAGGAACTTACAATCTAACATCATATGGGTAGCCTTTATATCTGTTGCTAGGGAGAAAAAGGGCAATGAAATTCTCTCCCTCCATTGGAGATACCAAAGGAAAGCTGGTAGAATCCCAAGTCATATCTGAAAAGGAAAAAGAGGGAAAGAGATTGTCCTTTCCTTTTAAAGTCTGCAGGTTGAATGGTTCTTTGGAGCTTAGTCACTAATCAACTGACAGAGCTTTCTGTCTAAAGACTAAGGGATGAACCTAGAGACAATGTCAAATGTATCCCTCAGTAAGGGTCCCAGAAAAGAGTCCATAGAAGCCTATAAGTGACAGATCCATTTTTATTTATCTTCCATGGGGTGCTACCTGTTACATTGGAAAATAGTCATTACATTTATCTAAGATAGAAGCAGAGATATCTTATAAAAAGAGTTGAAACATGTAACACTTCATTTTCTTTAAGTTATTTGACATAGACAAAAATTTTGGTGAGAATTGCACTATTTTTTGAAGTGAGGAAATAATAAATAACATTTATTTAGTGCTAGAAAGTTTGAAAAGTTAATTACATTGATTTGCTCATTTGAGCAGCATAGCAACCCCAAGAATTAAATAAAACTGGTGTTATTATTTCCATTTCATAGACATAGAACTGTCAATCGTCACATTGCTTTTAAGCATGAGAACCAAGATTTTGATCTCTGACTCTTCTGTTTCCAAATCCAATGCTTCCTCCACTAAACCCCTACCTCCAGAGATAAGGAGAAAGCATAGAAGGGGAGATGGGGAGATGGGTAATGCAAGAGTGATGAATTAATGTCAGAATGTAGTTTAGTAAGGAAGGAATGATGCTGAGGCAAGCTCACCTAGGTCAGGAGCTAAGTTAAGGGCAATACACATGTCAGAATGACACATTTGGGCTATAAACACAAGGCCCACACCCCAAACTATTTACTTTCTTGTTAACCTGTTTTCTTTGTTCTCTTTGAGCTTGAAAATGAGGATGGAAGGAAGGCTCTGTTTAGGCTAAAAATTATGATAAAGCCTGTCTATGATGGCTTTACAAGACTTGTGAAGATGAAAAAGCTTCTGAGAAGACAGGCACACTATAAATACAAGGTGTTATTGCTATTATATTAGGTACATTAGCCAAATCGATCATATAACTGGTGAGAAATGTGAGCTAGTGAATCCGCTTCACAATGAGGATTGCATTATGCAATGTGTATAAATATCTACATATAATGCTGCAATAATGGAATTTCTTATATTTGATTTCTTTCTCTTTAAACTAATGGGAGAGGAAAAATCCTATATGCTTGTAAGTGCCTACCTCCAAAATGAAGTTGCAGAGTAATACCACAACTATGCATTATTAATTATTAAACAGTGAAACTGAAAATCATAACTATGTAGCTTTCAAAAAAGAATGTCCATTGGTGTTTATGTGACTAATTTCTGCCAAACTTGCTCTGTAATTGAACAGCTAGAAAATGTCCCTGTTCTTTTTCCCAGTTACTTCATTGTTTTCACCTTTGCTCTATCTTTCTTTTTCCTTCCTATCACAGGTCCTTTTTTTCTTCTTTTATCTTTTTTTTTTACTTCTTATTTCTTTTAAAGAATTTTTATGCCTAAATTGTCACCTTGCATTATATATAAATTAAAAATACATAGAAGGAAATAGAAATCAATGACCTTTACCTAGTGAACCCCTAGACACCCAATAAGGGGCATGTAGCCCTGGTCACTATCTATATAATACATGAGTCCACTAATCCCACTTGGTCTCAGAGGGGAAAATTTTCAACAAACAACAACAAACCTTTCTAATATCTTCTTTTTAAAAATTAATTAATTTGTTTTTTACATTGAAATACCCAATTAATTCCCTTCCTCACTTTTCTTCACCCACAACAGAGGAATCATTTGACAAAAAGATATTTGTATATATAAAACTATGTCTTACCTATTTCAATTTATCAGTTCTTTCTCTGGAGATGGACATACTCAAGCTATTCTTTTTTTTTTTTAAACCCTTAACTTCGGTGTATTGTCTCATAGGTGGAAGATTGGTAAGGGTAGGCAATGGGGGTCAAGTGACTTGCCCAGGGTCACACAGCTGGGAAGTGGCTGAGGCCGGATTTGAACCTAGGACCTCCTGTCTCTAGGCCTGACTCTCAATCCACTGAGCTACCCAGCTGCCCCCTCAAGGCACTGTTTAGGTTAAAAATTATGATAAAGCCTGTCTATGATGGCTTTACAAGACTTGTGAAGATGAAAAAGCTTCTGAGAAGACAGGCACACTTAAGCTATTCTTATGTAATATTTCTATTGCTGTATAGAATGTTCCTTTAGTTCTGTTCATTTCACTCTCTATAACTTTATTTAGGTCTTTCTGTGCTTTTCCAAAATTAATCTGTTTATCAATTCTTAGGGCACAGTACTATTTAATCTCAAAGATATGCCACAACATTTTTAGTCCTTCCCCAATTGCTGGTCATCTCTTCAATTTTCAGTTCTTTGCCATCACAAAGAAAGAGTTGCTATAAATATTTGGAACATATAATTTCTTTTCCATTGTCCTTGATCACTTTAGGAAATAAATAGTATAGTGGTATAGTCAAAAGGTATACATACAGTTTTATAACTCTTTGAGCAAAATTCCAGATTGCTTTCCAAAATGATTGGATTATTTCACAATTCTATGAACAATGTATCAATGTCCCTATTTTTCCACAATCCCTCCAATATTTTTCATTTTGTCCTTTATTCTATTTTAGTCAGTCTAATGGGTGAAAGATAACCTAGGGTTGTTTCGGTTTGCATTTCCCTAATTAATAACAATTTAGATTTGATTGCTTTATTAAAAAAACCTTTTGTTTGTAACTTTTGGCCATTTATCAATTGGGGAATGGCTTGTTTTCTTATATATCTGGCAAAGTTCTCTATATATTTTCTTTATGAGACCTCTATTTGAGAAACTGTCTATAAATTTCTTTTTTCCCAACTAGTAATTTTCCTTCTAATTTCTGCTATATTAATTTTATTTATACAAAACTTTTTCAATTTATTGTACTCAAAATTATCCATTTTATATCTCACAATGCTTTCTACCTCTTGTTTATTCAAAAATTCTTCTACTATTTATAAATTTTATACATATTATGTTTCCTGTTCTTCTAATTGGCTTATGATATCTCTCTTTATGTCTGAGTCCAGGTATCTATTTTGACCTAATCTTGGTAAATGGTGTCTATGTCTAGTTTCTGCCATACTGCTTTTTAGTTTTCCCATCAATTTTTACCAAATAGTGAATTCTTATTCCTAAAAAAGGGGATTTTTACTTTTGTCAAACATATAACTTCTTAATCGTGATATTCTTGGTCAGCTGAATCACTAATAGATATATTATCAAGCCTACATGAAAGACAATACCAGATGTTTTGTGGGTTTTCACTCATGGTTGGATCATATATTATTCCCCTATTCACTCAATCTGAGCCAGAGTGGCAGGGCAGCTAGGTGACACAGTAGATAGAGTGTCAGGCCTGGAATCAGGAGGACTTGGGATCACATCTGACCTCAGATGCTTCCTAGTTGTGTGATTCTGGGCAAATCACCTAACCCTGTTTGACTAGCTCATGCCCTTCTGTGGAAATCCATTTAGGACTTGCCATCAATAAATCATTCTCATCATGGCAACATACTACCTTTGAGCTTAGTGTAGATACTAGAGATTTTTCCTATCATCATTCCTTCCCACTATCATAATATGATGTGGCTTTTCGTTTTTGGCTGGAGAGAAAATATGTATCAAGTTTGGGGCCTAAGTATTCTTTTCTATGTATTCTTCTGTAGGTGTCAACAGATGTGATCCTATGTAATGAAATATATGTAGTGGTCCATTGGTAGTGATAGTTCTTGCCTCAAGAGAATCTTCATGTTGAGTTAAAAAAATGGAACTTATTTCAATGGCAGGTTATCTTTCAGGGCTTTGATATGCTCAGCATCTGTGTCCTTCTGAAATTTTCTTATTACCTTATGAATGGGCATCATGCCATACTAGCAGATGGGCATAAAGCATGCCAAATAACTAGGATGTGTATCATTTTGAGTACTAGCATCCAGAAGTCTATGCAGTTTTAAACACAATTTTGGAATTAGGTACCAATTGGGGAGTAGGTAAGACTATTTAAGGATCTGTCATATATTAGAATCTTCTCATATTTTGCTACACAGAGGAAGCCACGAAGGAGTAAAAGGCAAACTCTGTACTCTCATCTTTTCCCCTGTGGGGCTGTTCATCCTCCTCCCAATACTACCTAAAGTTCAGTATGGAAGAATAGGTAGCTTAGTCTTCAAACCTCTGACAATGTTCTGTCCTGAAGATATATGAGAGAAAAGAAATAAGCCATGCAATAACTCTCTTCATTTCTTTTGATCTTTTAAAACCAACTGAAGTTTCTACTTCTTGGAAATTGAACAGAAAAATAATTAATTAAAAAACTCCAAGAAGTATTGAGGACTAAAATAAATTAAAACTGTTGAAGAAAAGGTAGTATCAAAATACATTTGACAACATAAAATTATCAAAAGTAGAAAACATTTGAAATTATTTTTTTCATATTGTCAATATAATTTTTCATAATCATTTTCTAAAACTTTGTGATCTATGTTCTCTTTTACATTCCCATGTCTTCACCTACCCCAAGAAAGCAGTGTAATTATCATAAAGATTAAATAATTCACATAAAACTAAAAAAATCTTTTAAGAAAGAAAAATTTTAGGGAAAGGAACTCAATAACTCTTTGAATCTAGAAGATGAATTGTTTGAAGAGGGCACCATGAAGATGCCTGAAGAAACATCAGAAAACACAGAATGAACCATGGAGTATAATTGATTGAACTGTGGAGGGTTGTAACACATTTATTTTGTATGTATAGTCTTATGCGAAAGGGAACTCCCCACTAATTGGTTTTCTTGTCAATGTGCCTAGCAATCATTGGTTTTATTCCTTTTCCCTTTTATCCCCAAATTATTGTAATTTATAAGTTAGTTATACTTACAAGATCCATTGGGGACATTAGTCTTCCAAAGGATCTCAGGGGGGATTGAGTAATTTGAATCTGTTACCCTAAAATTAAGATCCCCAGCAAAACTATAATCCCCAACAAAACCATAATTCCCTGATCCCTACTCACTTCCTGTTGTTATGTGCTTATGTAGACAGGATATAAATTGGGTGGAGTTCCGTGTTTAGCCCTCTTTTCCTTCTGTTGGTGGCTTTGGTGGAGCAGACATTTTGAGCAGGCAGAAAACTTAGTCATGTGGTTCTATTTTGTCAGATAATAAACTTTATAAAAATAATACTTGAAGCATCTTTTAAGTAATTTTAGTCTTACAGCAGATAATATGATATGGGTTATACATAGTTTATCAAGCTACATATTTCCTTGTTCATCATGTTGGGAAAGAAGACACATATCACATACTAGAAAAATTCATGGATGAAATAAAGTGAAGAATGGTATGCTTCAAGCTGCATTTTGACTCTGTCAGTTCCTTTTATGGTGACAGATAGCCTTTTTTAATAAGAATTTCTTGGAGATGTCCTGTATTCTTTCATTGCTGATAATAGTTGTCATTCATAGTTGATCATCATGCAACATGCATTATTGACATTACAGTTTATAACATTCTCCTGGATCTGCCCTCCTGACTTTGCATCACTTCATGTAAGTCTTTCCAAGTTTGTTTGCTTTTTAATGATCATCTTGTTAATCAGAATATCTGCATTCTTGCCATGGTTCTAAATAAATGATGGGCAAACTTTTTAAAGAGGGGACCAAAGTAAAGGAAATGCTCATCTGTCAGTCTGTTCCTAAGGCAACTCTTTCGAAGTTTCATTGTATTGTATCCCACTCATTCTATTTGTCAGATTAGTAATAATGTCACACTGCCAATAAAACATTTCAGGGGACCCCCCCACATTTGACCCATGGGTCATAGTTTGCCCATCACTGTTCTAAATAGTTATGAAGCTTTAAATTTTTTTAAAAATAAACTTAATGCCTCAAATTTGGTTTTTGTGTCTAAAATTATTCAGATCATTTATCAGCCCAAATTTTCTCAACCCATTGTTTCTTAATGGCTTTGTATTTTTCTTTATCTGTAGGCACCATGTATTCTGTGCTTCAAATCTGTTTATTAGTTAATTGATTTGACTTATGGTCAAATAAATTACCTTTAAAAAAGAAAAAAATGAAGCATTTTACACAAAGAAAATTTCCCTCATTTTTGAGTATATTTCTAAAAAACAATATAATTTAATTTATTTCAATTAAATTGAATAGATATTTTTAAAGTATATGCTGGTCTCAGAGCACTGCACTAAGCTTTAAGGAACATGAAAAGTTTATATTACACACTCTACCTTACTCATCTAATAGGATGATTACATGCATATAGACCACTTTAAAGTACAATAAACACAAGAACATCAAGGACAGGAAGGAACAAGTGTCATTTTAGGTCTGAAGGGGAAAATGTCATTGTAACACTACCCCTCCAAACTTGCAGTATGAGGTTCAGTTCCCTAGGTGATGACTACTCCAGATTAAAGGCATTCTGTGGTTCTGTCCTCCTAAAACTATAACTCAGAAACCCAAGAAATCCTTTTGGTAGATAGCCAGGGAATTCAATTAGCTTTAAGTAAAGGCATGTACTGACAGAACACAGTAAAAAAAAAAACTGTTGTTCCAAACCTCATTCCCATAAACTTGGGACATACTCCCCCGTAAATACAGAAGGCATCAGCAGAAAGAGTGGACACCCAGAGAGTTCACAAGTGAAAAGGCACATGCATAGTAGCATATGTGGCAAAAGCACATGTAAGAGTGGAGAATAAGTGCATTTGGCTTTATAGGACTACTGATGTTTTTATATATTCCCACAAAACTTAGTCTCACAGACTCTACGAGATTCTATTTCCCTAATCACTGCCATATCTTACTCCATTGGAGTCTGATAGATGTTGCTCTAATGGATACTTCATTTCTGGCTGTAGTAGTTATCACTGCTTCCAGCACCAGGATCAGCTGACATCATGGCCTAGGACAATACAACTATGAACTCTTAAGACAGAACAGAGCCTATACCATAGGACAAGCAAGATTCTCCTTTCTGGGGCCTCTCATCTCCTGAGTAGAATCTCAGCTCTAGGTAGGTAGATTTTCAACTCCTCTCACCAGCTCACCTTGATGTAGCAACTTGGATTCCTTTTTAATCTATGCTATGCAGTGTATGTCTCCTAAGGCCATGTATTGCTACTGCAAAGTGCTATTGCTAATGGGTGGGAAGAAAGATGTAAAATTCTTTATCTGATCTTCATGGTCCTGGCTGACCTCCTCAAGAACTGCAAAGAAAAAGGTGAAAAGAAATTTCTTAAGAGGTGCATGACTAGGCTATTTTAGGGGAACCCTGAAGCCCAAATGTTACAAACTTGGTTCCTCTGAAACTACACTCATCATCACTTCCCTTTGCCTACATCAGTGAATGAAGAAAAGGACACCAGGAAAGACCCATGGCCTTACCAATACTGAGCTATTTTTCTTGGATTTTTCATATACAAATGGGCCTCTCAAAGCCTGAAGGGGTGAACAATTTCATTGCCCTTAATCCTATTATTTTATCCACAGAATTGAGAGGACTCATTTGGGAGTCTCTTGATCAACTATCTCTATTATATCATTATTGACTGAAGAGAATTGTATTGCCAAGTCATACCACTTAGATGAGGGACATTGCATAGAGGAAAAGAAAAATGCAATAGACAACTCTAATCGAAAATCTCTCTATGTAAGGCACTTAGTGGTATCATCAAAAAATGGTTCCTACTGTAATTCATTTGAAGAGAAGCACAAGCTGTGACCAGTGACACTGAGAAATTTGACTTATGGTAGAGTATCTTTCTTAAATAAAATTATTGACATTTATTATTACTAATAAAAATATACTATTAATAACCTTTATTTTATATTAAATTCAATAAGGATTTCTAAGCATGCATTATGTGTAAGTCATATTCATGGAAGAATAAGGTAATGCTTTGTGGAAATGTTGCTCCTGAGTTGAGTCCTAAAGAACCTAGGAATTTCCTTTTTCAATGCCTTTGCCTTATTTCAATTTTGCTTATCCTTTGTGCTGTTTAAACTTTTTAGAGTACATTTTGGGGGAGAGAGAAATGGAGAAAGAAGATCCAAGATAGGAAATGAAAAAGTAATATACTGTTTTATATATAACTGTACTACAACTATCTAACAAATAGCATAGACTGAATCCAAATGGCAATTGATATTAGACTTAAACTCTTTAACTTATTCATTATTCTTCCAGTACAACTTCCAACAATATTTTTAGAAAAATACTTTTGTTAGGGTAATAAGGTGAATTTCATGTCGAAGTAATAAAATTCCTTCTTTAGAAATTTAATTAGATAAGATTACAGAAAATGATATTAATTATTTGAATTACTTTGATTTTTTAAGTTTAGGTTTAAAAAATCTAAATTGATGCAGCACTGATTAAAGTTGGACAAGAATAATTAAGCTGGAAATTTAGAAAAAAAGAAATTTAATCAATATTCAATGAGTTGTAGAGAGTGTAAATGAACCTGATAATGCATGTCTATCTACTATTTTGTTTGACTCACAGGTTGTCTTTTTTTTGTTGTTATTTAGTTCCTTCAGGAAATCATAACAAGAGTGGATGGAAGGACCTGTTGAATATGCACAAATCACTACAATATCTGTACATTACATTTTTTATAGATCATTCTCTTTGAAAAACTGGAAAGTTTTATGAATTATTAAAAAATTTTTGTAAAGTGTTATTTAATTATTTCCACCTGAGCTGCTTACTGGTATAAACAATACCAGTATTTTTAAAAATTCATTTTTAAATTTTAAATTCTTAATTCCTTCCATCTATTCCCCTATCCCTCACCTGTTGAGAAGGCAAACGAAACAAGACTCATTAAAAATCTGTAAAGTCAAGTAAAATATATTCCCACATTAGCCATATCTTGGGAAATAAAAGAAAATATATTTTAAATCATATTGAATCCATTAATTCTCTCTACAGAGATAGGTAGCATATTTGACCATAGAACTGTGGTAGGTCACTGTATTTATTGGTCAGAGTTACTGTCTTTCAAAGTTGTTTTTCTTTATAATGTTATTGTTCAAATATCTTTTAAAATGTTCCTATGTCAAGTTCTTGCCATGTAGACATGTCCTTCCTTGTCCTTGATTATTATAGTATAAATATATTATCTTAGAAATATTTCATTCTTATTCCGTGTTCTAAAGTAATTCAAATATCTAATGCCATATTTGATCATAGATGAGATTCAAGGTCATTTGGACCACAGTATCCTTCTTGTCATTGCTTTGGTTACTAGTCAAAGGTAAGCCGCCCTCATAGATACAAACTTTTCTTACAAAGAAGTTGGAATTATTTTAATAACAGCTTAAATATTTATGTAAATTTATAAAATATGTTACATATACTATTTCATTTAACCTAAATAACAACTCTGAGATAATAGAGTGGAATAATTTTCCATTTTTCCTATATATTCCTGTTGATTCATCTCACAGAAGAAAGCTACTGTAAAAGAGGAAGTACTGAAAAGAATCTCTGAGTAAATATTAACCAGTTTACTCCACCTATAAGGAAAGCATGCTTTCATGTTTGGAGACAGACTTAGCAAAAACAAGTGTAATCAGAAATTCAACCCATGAATGAACTTAATCTTTTTTTAAAATGCTTGTACCATGAAGCTCCTACTCCAAATTCCCTATCTATAGCAATATAATGGTGCAGAAGAAAGAACATCTATATTGGAAAATGGTTCACAGAACCCAGACAAAGCCATGAGATCAGTTTCCCATCTTTCTGCAGTGAACAATAAATATGTAAGATCAGCCATGGAGTGAGCCACTCCTTTTCATATTCTTTTCCTTTTCTCATTCTGTCTGCTGGCTTCCCTGACTTCCTTTAAGTCCTAACTGAATTACCATCTTCAGGAAGACTTTTCCAATCTCTCTTAATCCTAGTTTCTTCCCTCTTTTAATTATTTCCAATTAATCCTACATAGAGTTTGTTTTTCCATATCTGTTTACTTTTCCTCTACACTATATTGTTAACTTCTTGACAGAAGGGACTGTCCTTTGTCTCTTTTTGCACCCTAGTGATTAGCACAGTGCCTGGCACATAGTAAAAACTTAGTAAAAGCTTATTGACTGCTTGATACACTTGCTCTGCTCCCATAAGCAATTACATTCCTTACAAATCCCGAAGTATAGACTAGAAGGAAAAAGACAACAGAAAACACAAATAGGTTCTACAAATTACTGGAAAACAATGGAAACTGGAAAAGCATCAATAATGTATGTTAGAAATGGAGTTTCTGAAAAAGATGGCACCTGAGTTGTGCCCTGAAAGAAGTTAGAGATTAGCTTTTTCAAATTATTTGTTTCATTTCCACTTTTTATTGGCTTATTTATATTGTGTTCAAGATTTTTGAGGGCTTCTTTGAGGAAAAAGAAAGAGAAAGGGAGGACTAGATGGACTTAAGTTTCCAATAATGATAAATGAAGGGAAAGCCAGAATGTCAGTTTTGTTCTGCTATACCCACATGAATTGATTTGAGCATGCTGTTCTTGTATGGAATAGATTGCTGCGAGTCTATAGACTCAATCCAAGATGAAAACTTCTTAGAAGTACCTGGAAGAAAAGGAGTACTTTGTATCTTTGGAGCTTGGACTCTGGTGGGTAGAAAATATTCTTCAATAAGTCTTGCCAGGGTTACCCAAGTTTTGTGTTTGAACTGTCCTTCATGTATCAGGTGTGCTAATTTACCACATAAATATCTATTTAGAGAATATTGGTTAAGAGATGTAGGTGATAGCTAAAGAGCTTAAATAATTTTTCAATGTCCCTAAATAATCCCTCAAGACATAATAAGGGTGTTTTGTGGTTAGTTGACCATTGATTGAAAGGCAAGGTTGGCTTTAGTAATAGGATATTTTTACTCTTTTGACTGTTGGTTAACATTTGTTTTCCATCTTGTGATTCCCTCCAAATCCTATAGTTATCTATTATCTATAAAATGAAGGGTTGACAGGAGAACGAGCTCACCTTCTCAGTGTCCAAAAAAATAATTCTCAAAAACTTAATACCAAGGTAGATAGTATTCATGTTTTTACCATTTTACAGATAAAGAAACTAAGACTCAGAGGTTAGTTGTCTTGCCTAAGGTCAAGATACATATTTAAAAACTTGCATAGAATACTTAAGATAGATTCTTATGAGAACCTGGTGCTCATTCCATTATACAGTGCTGATTTTTGTATTCAGGGCATCAAAGTATCTTGTCAGTAAGTATCTAAGACAAAGGTAGTTTTCAGTTTTAGGCCTAAACAGTAATATAGGATAAAAGAGAGTAATTATAAAAACCTCATACTAGGTGCTTCATATATGAAACTAACTTTTCTTCTCTTAAAATTCTAATTGTTTTGACATTTTAACCAATGCCTTCTGAGAACACTGAATATATGAAAGTTAATGCCTGACATGGCTTTTTTTAGCTAAATATTTTTAAACAATATATTTTATTTTGATTTTTAAAAATTCTTACTATCTGAAAGGTATTATGCCTCATCCTATAATGAAAAAATGGAACAATCTCTGTTCTCATGGAGTTTATAATCTCATCTAGAGGTTGTTACATGTTTAAGTTAGTACAATATTATGGATAACCTGATAACTATGATGGAGAGGTCAAGGAAAATTGATATGAGAAATATTAGAAAGGAAAGATCACTTTCAATTGGAAGAGGAGGGGAAAAGGATTACAAAAAGTTTTTTTGGGAAAGTGGTACCGGAGTTGAGTCTTAAGGAAGAGATTTAAAATATTGAGATAGGGTAGAAGGGAAAATTCTAGGCATGGAGAATAGAGTGAAAAAAACCAAAGGGACTGGAAAATATGGGATAAATATGAAAAATCATAAACTATCTAATCCACCTAGAATATAGAATAAATCAAGAGAAGTAATGTGAGAAAAAATTATGAAGAAAAGTTTGTACTAGATTTTGGAAGATCTTCACAGATAAAACAAGGTATTTATTCTTTATTTATTAGATCAATCATTTAATCCATAGGCAACATCTTTTTAAAATTTTTTTTATTTTTTTCCAGATTACATGTTGAATCTTCCTTCCTTTCTTTTTTTTTTAAATTTAAATTAAATATATGTCTTTTTTAAATTTCTAGGTATCTCAGCCCTCCATCCATAGCACCAATCCAGTAAGTAGTTATGTATATATATATATATGTAGATTATATCTTTTGTGTTTGTTCTCTGGAGGTAAACATTCACAAGTTAATCTTCAAATCTTAAATCTCTGACTGTATATAACATTCTCTTGGTTCTACATGTTTCACTCTTCATTATCTCATATAGTACTTTCCAAATTAAAAAAAAATTTAATCTGCTTATCATTTCTTAGAATTTTTAATAATCAATTTCTGATATTTTGCAATCTATGTTCTCTTTCTTGCTTCCACCCTTCTCATTTCTTCAATGATATGGGTGGTAATGGGTAAATGCCATTAATATGATATGGGTGGTACATGTGTTATCATGTAATATGGGTTTCTATGTTTGTCATAATGTGAAATTGTAGGTAACTTTGTAAAACTAAAAATTATAGAGCAGATGCCAAAATAGCATTTCTTTTAAAAGAAAATTTTCTTTTGAAAAACCTTAAATAAAAGGCTGGATCATTGTTATCCTCTAAAAGATTGGGGAGTTATTAGAAGGTGAAGTAATAGGGACAGAAAGCCAAGAGTATATTTTCTAGAAGTGTGGCAGTAAAGGGGAGAAGAAAAGATGATGACTAAGGGGAGAGATTATGGGTTAAGCTAGATTTTTTTGTTTGCTTGTTATCTGTGTTATATTGTGTTGCTTATGGTTTAGCTGGAAGTAAACAATGGAAAGTCAAGGGAACAATGATATTAAAAGGTGAAGTAAAGCACATCTACTGAAGTGCCTGGTCATTGAAAGAGTAGGGTGGGCTAGCCATGATAGAGTTGATGGACAGGAAGAATAGAGAGAAATCAATAGACTTCAGGTCATAATAAAAGCAAAAATATTGTTGGAAAATTAAAGTGAATGAAGTAAAAGGAATAGAAATTATTGTCTGAGAAGAGATTTTCAGAGTATAAAGTATAGATGATAGAGAAATTTAGAGCAATAGTGCTAGCTAGGTGAGATCATCCCATCCTTATGGAAAGAAATGAGTTATTGGAATTAAGTTCAATAAATTATCATGGCAGGGTATTAGAAGGGTCAATAACATGAATATTATATTTTCCAAGGATGATAGCAGAAGAAAGGGTGAAGAGGAAGCCTGCAATATAGGACCCAAAGTCATTGAGAATGATAGGAGAATGTCACAGAGGCTGGTAGATTCCAATCAGAAGGATCAAGAGATAGCAGTGTAATTAGAAGTGAACATCAAATGAGGAGAGATTATTAATGAAATAGGCAGAAGAAGGAGCTTGTAGTAGTTCTGAAAAGCAAGTAGGCCAATCCTTTGTCCTCTTGATATGGGAGTACTAAAAGAAGCAGGAGCTGCCACTTAGAG
The DNA here is from genome assembly GCF_016433145.1 of Gracilinanus agilis. Taxonomy (NCBI): domain Eukaryota; kingdom Metazoa; phylum Chordata; class Mammalia; order Didelphimorphia; family Didelphidae; genus Gracilinanus; species Gracilinanus agilis. The sequence continues at coordinate 260,958,025 of NC_058132.1, read as the reverse complement.
AGCTGCTAAAAAAAAGTCTTCTACTCAGAGGAAAAGGAGCTTTCTACTAACTTGAGGTGAAAGTAGTAGAGGAGAAAGATAGAGAATGAAGGGAGGCTTGTTAATAAGAGTATTTCCAAAAACACAATGTAAAGATTGAGCAAAAAGATTCAGGGCTTGAGTAAGGGTAGAGTTTGAGTGGATATAAGATTATTTGCCTCACATGATATTCAATCTCTCATCTTCATGCCTTTGTAGAGGTTGTCCTATGCCAGGAATATGCTCCTTTCTTATCTCTGCCTCTTAGACTCCTTAGTTTCCTCCAAAGCTCAGTTTCCAATAACCTCTGATTCCAATAACCTCTTACATGAAGCCCTCTTTAATACTCATAGCTGCTAGTGCCTTCTTACCAAATTTATAGTGCATTAATTTTTGTCATAAATATACACATACATACATACTCACACGTCTCCCCATGATAGAATGCAAACTCTTTGAGGGCAGGAACTAATTTTAGTTTTGTCTTTGTATTTCTAGTATCTAGCATAATGCCTGGTGCCTACTAAGCATTCAATAAATGACTCTCTATCGATTGCTGAAATACAAGGGAAGGTGGCAGGGGCATAATAGTTCTCCTTTATAAAGGAATTTAAGATTCAGAAAGGATTTTTCTCCCAACATTCCCAGAAGACATAAAGGTAGCTGTTATAGTTAACTGATTCTTGACATTAATTTCTCTATCATTACTGTATGTTTATCCCTTTGCCTGTGTGTGTGTGTGTGTGTGTGTGTGTGTGTGTGTGTGTATGTGTCCATATGTTTTGAGGAAATGTGGACCGGTAAATAAAATTCTGAGTTTGGTGAAGATGTTTGTTAAATTTTAATTCAATCACACATTATTTGGGTGACTAGAAGTTAGAAACTTAACCAATAGGAAGCTCATTTTACCTCACCTGCAAAATGGAGATTGCAATACCTTTATCTTTTACCTCAAAGGGTATTATCCTGAGAATAATGCATATAAAATGTTTTGGGGAACCTTAAAATATCATACAAATATCAGATGTTATCATTACAGTAGATCTTAGTAGTAAAAACAACTTCATTCCAGAGATAATAGCTTTTAATAACAATATTTAACTATTAGAGTGATGTTTCAAATATAACTTGACCTTCTCAAAACTCCTTGAGGTATTATTATTCCCATTAAAATATCAAGAAACTCAGGAGTTATAGTGATGCTAACTATTTCTATATCTTTATTTATATAGTTAAATAGTTAGCAAATGACAGATCCTCACCTAGAGTTTAGGACTTCTGATTTCTGGTCCAGAGAATTCTTTGAACATTTTATTACCTTTGTGTAACTCACTCTCTCTTTTTGTGGTTCCTTTCTTTGTCCCACATAAAGTCATTGGTTTAAGCCAGGAAGAACCTCTAGAGGCCATCCATTCCTGCCTCTTCATGTTAAGGATGAAGAAATAGACACAGGGAGACTAAATATCTTGCCCAGCTACATAGGTAGCAGGTTTTGGAGAGGAGATTCAAATTCAGATCTTTTTAATCTAGAACCACTTCTTTTTCTAGGATATAATGAAATTAATGTCTTTTCTATGTAGTTCAATTTGGTTGTATGATGATACTAAGAGTTTCATTGTTCTATTGTTTGCCAAAAAGCCAGAAATTTGGTTGGTTGACCCGATTGTTTCTATCACAATTCAAATTTTAACTTATCATTATTAATAACAAATCTGACACTAAAACCTGATAGAGTTTAAGTTGAATAAAAACTCTGATAAATCCAGTCCTATTGGAAAGGCTTTGAATATATGAGTCAAGCAATGGATGGCCTGTCATTTGAGGACCAGACAAGCTGAGTACCTAAAAAGTCTTCTTTTGATCTATTATAGGGCTATATGGTTTTCCAGGCAAATCAACTTTCAAAAACTATTACTTAATTGTTTAGGGTTGTGATATACATCAGTAGCAAGATGTGCTTATGCAAGAAAAACAAATGGGTTTTTAAGTTTAAACTATTAAAAAGTGGTAGGCACCAATAGTACAGCAGAGTATGAAAAAGACTGGCCTTGTTTAAAGGATCTTATGCCTTAAAAATATAAACAATATAAATGAATGCTGAAATAAATAGATAATCCAATTATTTTTGGAGAAAGGTGAGTCCATGACAACATGGCATCAATATATATGAACAAGTCAGGATAAAATATATAAAATGTTATAAAATTTCTGAGGTTGAATTTCAAAATAATAAATAAAGATCATTTCTGGAGCCAATTCAATTCTATATCCTATTTTATTGCATTTGTCTTCCATTTTTTATTACTAAGGATGAGAATAGAGTCTTTGTCTCTTAAGAGTTCATCAACCCTGCTGCTTCTATTGTACCTGAGGTCACAATCCATTGCTGTAGGGCGGATTGTGATGTCACAGAGAATAATGACTTCAGCAGAAGTAGAAATGGCAGGAGCAGACAGACTCATAAGCAACTACAGGCAAATGTTCTTGGCAACCAAAAAACGCGAAGCAAGAAATGACTCAATAATCTTTTCAAACTTTTCTACCTTATTTTGAAAATGTTTTTAACAATAAAAAAAGATTAAGATTGTTATACAATAAAAGTGAAAACATAACATGATAGTGAAATATAACCTTTTGGAGATGAATCAATATGTAAATATCTCCTGAAAACCTCTTATGAGAGGAGTATTCTACAATTAGTTGCCCCTTATTCCATCAAAACCCTTCGGTCATTTGGAATCCTTGGTAATATATTGAGAAAGACAGTTTGTACCACAGGATCTCAAAAACTACATCAATTACATTCCTAGCTTCAAGAATATTTAGATTGTTATGACCAAAGCAAGGTGGATTCAGGGAACTGACATCCAATGATCAAATGATGGATTTCTTTTGAAATATCTTTGGGTTGTCAGGGAGAGGGAAATTTCCAGGTGGTATAATGGATTGAGTGCAGGACCCGGAATTAGGAAGACTCATCTTTCCAAATTAAAATCTGACCTCAGAAACTTACTTGCTATGTGATCCTGGGCAAGTCACCCTATTTGCCTCAGTTTCCTTCTCCATAAAATGAACTGGAGAAGAAAATGGCAAATCACTCTATTATCTTTGCCAAGAAAAACCCCAGTGGAATCATAAAGAGTTAGGCATGATTGAAATGACTGAACAGCAATAGGCAGAGTATCTGGAAATCTTAGTTTTGTCTTAGGAGTATCTCAAGATAGATGTACTATTGTAAATGTATGTGGGAGAGGATTCTTTTGAGACTTCCAGAGGATGCTTAATTTTTTAATCTGAGGTTAATGATAGCTAGACTTTCTTGAGAATTGTAGCATCCATGATCCCGAGAGGGGTCAAAGCTGCCTCACAGAATTCCATAGTGCTACAGAATACATGGGTTTTATTTTTTCTTCTGCTTAACCAAAATAAAAAACTTAACTATTGTATCTAAGTAGAAAAGATCTTTAAACTGGACAGAACAAATTTGTTTATGAGGGAAGTGGAGACCAAAATTACTGAGAAGATTGTTAATGCTTAGTTGTTTTAAATGAGCATAAATCTCCAGGTCCTGATGAATCACATATCAGTATACTTAAAGAATTTGGACATATAATTGCAGAATCTGTAAGTAAATGTAATAATTATAGAAAATTAGGACAGATACAATAAGAAGATTAAACTAGATGACTGCTAAGGTCTTCCTGCTCTGTGGTTCTATCACACCTTTTTTTTTTTTTTTTTTGGTACTGGTCCATATATCATACCCTATTGGCCATATCTTTAGTCCATATATCTTATGCTTGAGGTCATATCTTTATCTTTTCTCTTTCCTCAGGTCTTTTTGAAATCAAGCATAAAATAAAAGTCAAAAGTCTAACTTGGACCTAGAATGTTGGCTGAGTGGTCTGTTCTGGATTTCATTCTTTAGGAAGAATATTTTTTCCCCCAGAATGGTTCAGAGAATTTTATCATTTCTTGTGGTAGTATGAATAACTTTATCCTGAAACTGCTTTATTCTGCAGTTTCCTTGTTGTAAAAATGGGATACTTGCTCCCCACTTGGGGGCACTGAAAAGTTACATAACCTATTGCGGAGGATTTCTCATTCTGAAGACAGAGAAGATTCATTAAATATAGCAAAAGTGAGGGTTTTTTTTCCATCTGAAAATCACTCCCGATTTACTTCTTTTTGCTCTTTCTCTTTAATGTAAAACCCAATACTGCTAATTTCACATTAAGGTGATACTTAAATACAGTCAAAACAAACACTTGGTTTGTTTAACATCAAATTTTGTGAAGTCAACCAAATTTATTAGATTAGATGAATTTTGTTATGATATTGTTTTACTAAGATGAGCATTAACTTTTAGTCAGATGTAAAATACAGAGGCCCTTTAGAATTGAAAGTCATGCATTTGGCATTCACAAACAAAAGTACAGTCATAATTACCTAACATCCTCTTTGAGATAGATCTATCTGTGAGTGGGAGGGGGACAGAATATAGTGTCCCAAAAGTCTTAGTAGCATTTTAAGCTTTGACTTCAGAAGCTTAAATGTCACAAATTTGCCAATAAAACAAAACAAATCCTTTGATTTGAAAGTTGAATTATTTAAATTTCTTTTATATTTAGGTCTGTGAATTAAATATGTTTTAAAAATTTTAAATTAAAAAAAAAAAACAAAAAACACCTTTTCATTATACATCAGTTGACATTTTCTCATGCCAGGGGATTGTTTAGAGGAAGTACTATTACTTGGCCACCTCAGTTAGGTTATCTATCTCCATTAGACATTTTCTTGTAGGAGTATGTCAAAACTGCCACGTATGCATTAAAACCTCATTTTGGCGGTGATTTTAAGGCTAGGATTACAAATGTAATCCATTTAATCTCTGAGTAATAGTAGCTGATGAAAGTTTTCACCAGATTTGAAAACTAACTGGAATGGGGCAGGTAGGTGGCTCAGTAGATAGAGTGCTGGGCCTAAAGTCAAAAAGATTCAGCTTTTGAGTTCAAATCCGGTCTCATATATTTACTATCTCTGTAGTTCTGTGCAAGTTACTTAATACTGTTTGCCTCATTTTCCCCATCTATAAAATGAACTGGAGAAGGCAATGGCAAACCACTTGAACTTGTTTAATGAATTATCTTCTAATTGTGCCTAAGTAAGTTTGTGCTCCCTATAAGCAAATGTATCAGGACTTTGGAAGTCTTTGCAAAAACAGTCTTAACTTCTGAGGTTTATGTCTTAAGATTTCTTAGTAGTGTACATTCATCTACTGGACATCTCTTGGGCAATGACTATGCATATTTTGTGCATCCCTATATAATACTGCCCTGGTAGTTTTATACAAGGGAATAACTTCAGAAATGGAATCCAGAAAGGCCTTGAGATAGGAAACAATCACAAAAAGAACACCAAGATTGAGAAGCCAAGTTGGAAGGGCTAAAGGCCTTAAAAAGTATGTATAGAAAATATTGTTCATTTTTAGCATCTCCCCTGTCAGTTGTCTCTATAAGACTCTCCCTAGCCCACAGAAACCTGGCAGACCCCAGAAGCACAGATAGTGCTATTTCTCACCCCTTTCCCTCCCTACCACATTCTAGACACTAGTGGTCACTCTGCACAATTCAATACAGTACATTCTAGGTGGGAAATTTCCATACAATTTTCTATACAAGTACATATGTTCATTCAGGACAACAAGCATATTACAACACAGGGCAAAGCAACATGTAGGATGAGAAAGGACATATGATATGGTCTCTGTCCTGAATGATTTTTCAGTTTCATTAGGGAAAATTTATACATAGTATTACAGGGTCCAAGAGGTTAAAGAGGATAAGGACTAGGATAAGTGAGGCCCTTGGGAAGGGGATAGCGCAGATTCAAGGAAATGAAGTAGAAGGCAGCCCTTCAACAGTAATTGCAAAAATCTTGTTAGTGATGCTTTTAGACTATACTTTTGCAAGGATGTTATCTAGAGGGTATGGTGGGAGGCTGGACAAGCATAAGGAATGGGGTCCTTGATCTTTGGGACTGACACATAGGATTCCCCAGACACTAACAGGAAGACTGATAGTTACAAGAAAGCTACTCAAATGCTTATCAGGTCAAAGCAACCCAATAATTAACTGGGTGACCTATATAATTGAGTGTGCAATAGCACTGTTACCATTTTAATGGCAATCCTTCTTCCTCACAGATGGAATTTGAACTGATCATAAATGAGGCTGTGCAAATTTCAGCAAGCAGTCCCTCATATTGAAATTTGAGTAACAATTGTTGAAGGTTGAGGGACACCTTCATGGTTTATGGAAGTGAGAGGAAAGTAAGATATTCCTTACCAAAGATGAAGCATAATATCCAAAGATGAATTTGGGCTTTCATATGCCTTCATAGAAACCCAACAACTTGTAGCTGGAGCTATGTAGGTCCAAGAAAGTATGTGGATAATTCATGGATTCTTCTGTGTTGCTTCATGATTCAATGATTCTGAAAAAAGGGAGAGTCTCTTAGCAACATACATGGAATTCAACTGTACAAGGTAGTGTATAATGGAGTGCTCAAATGAGTTGTAATGAATTGCCAAAAGAGAATTGTAGAAACTGAAATGATATTTCAGTGGTCAGAAAGGAGAAAGACCAATGTTGGCTTCTATGGAGGTTTCTTGTTGTCCTTTAATGATCCTTTCCCTTTTCAAACCTGCCTTCAATGTGCATTGTTAACTGTTAAGCAGTGATCTAAAAATGCTGGCAAGGGGATTGGAAGGGGAATTTATATAATGGGATCTGACATCCCTTTTCTTGAATGTTGTTTTGTTTTGTTTTGTCTTTACCTGTTAAGGTTATTTGTTGTTATGGGCTCAATTCTATTTCTTAAAAAAAATATTTTTTACAAGTTGTTTACCTATTTTTTACTTGGATCTGACTCTGCGATGTGGTTCAGGGATTTCTTGGTAAAGATACTAGAGTGGTCTGCCATTTTCTTCTCCAGTTCATTTGATAGATGAGGAAATTGAGGCAAACAAGGTTTAGTAACTTACCCTAAGTCACACAGCTAGTACTTGTCTGAGGCCAAGCTTAAACTCCTGGTTTTAGGCTTAGTACTGTAACCATTGTACAACCTAGCTGTATGCGAGCGCGCGTGCAGGCGCGCGCACACACACACACACACACACACACACACACACACACTCTCTCTCTCTCTTCATCTTTTTAATTCTTTTACGTTCTTCAATGTTCTGTCCTAACCTTTCTTTTCTTTTTTCTTTATATTCTTTTTTTTGATGATCTCATTTATTCCTACAGCTTCAAGTACTATCCATATGTATATCCCTCCAAAATGTAAAGCCTTAATCTTTCTTTTATATTATTTCTTTTATTTTATTATAATTCTTTCTATTATACATTAATCACTCCATTAAATCACTCCATAAAATCACTCCAAATTTCCAAAATTCATGCCTGCAGCTCTACTTACAGAATACCTCAATCTGACCACTGCACTAGCACTTCAATTGTAATATGTCTAAATCCAAATTTATTATGCCAACCCTTGACTTTTTCTGACTTTGCCATTTCTAGTCTATGGCATGACCATTAACATGGAACACAGGATTTAGGTTAAGAACCTTGATATTATCTTGGGTTTTCTTCTCTTCCTCACCCATTGTATCCAATCAGTCACCAAACTCCTAAGATTTTTACTTTATAATTTCGCTGTATTCTGTCACTGTCTCTTTATTCTGAATATAATCATACTCATGCAGGACTTTATTCGCACTTATCTGAACAATTAAAAGTCTTGACATTTCCACTCTTTCCTTTTTTCCAATGGATGGATCCTTCATATTGCTGCTGAATTAGTCTTTCTCATGTAAATATCATTCCTTTGTTCAAAACTATTCACTTTATCCATAATAATTCTAAAAAAATATCTCAGACTATTTAATTTGGCATTCATCATTCTCTACAATCTGGCCCTACCCACTCTAACCAGACATGTTACAACATTCTTATATATATGAATATGTCCCACACTCCAAAAAACAAACACAAACTAGACTATTTATTATGTCCCTCATACTTGTCCTAAGTTTTCCTATGTCTGTGACTTTGGTCACACTGGAATATATCTCTTCCTCTGTTCATATGTTGATATTTAAGATTCAGCTAAAATTCTATATTTTCCACGAGGCCTTTTCTGATATGTTTTGGTTAGTGACCATGCTTTTCTCCTATCTTTCACCATAGCTAGTACTTGATTTAATATATTTTTCTTATACAGCACTGGTATTCTTTTTATTGTAGATATTATTGCAGGTGTTATAAACCCCTAATAGACTGGAGCTCCATGAAGGTTGTGAAAGTCATATTCAATTTTTCTTCAAATTGTTGGACACATTGCATAGGCTTGGATCCTCCCATAAGTAAGACTGGGGATCCAGTAGAATGGATCAGAGCACCTGTCCCCCAGAACTTGGTACAATAGCACTTAATCAGTGGCAGACTCCTTATCATGCTTCAAAAGCATGTCTCCTTTACTTTTATTATTCATTAGTGGTTTCAATGGTGTAGGAAACTCCCAAGGAAGACATTTCCTTTATCAGAGTAGATTAGCAAATGCTCTGCAGTTTCTAGTTTTAGAGAGTAGCCCCAGGGCATTGAGAGGTTAAAGGACTTGCCCAGAGTGAAGTAGACAATATCTATTAGAGGTTAGTTTGAGCTCCCTTCTCCCTGACCCCAAGGCTAATTCTCTCTCCCTTAGAGGACAGTTGCCTCTTTTTTTTTTTTTTTTAAGACCTTTACTTTAAGTCTCAGAATAGATACTAAGTATTGGTTCCAAGGTAGAGGAGTGGTAAGGGCTAGGCAATTGAGGTTAAGTGACTTGCCCAGGGTCACATAGCTAGGAAATGCCTGAGGCCAGATTTGAATCTAAGCCCTCCCATTTCTAGGGCTGGTTCTCTATCCACTTGGCCACCTAGTTTTCCTGCTGCCTCTTTTTTAATGAGACACATCATAGGTCTTATGTGATCTGCTGCCTGGCTATGTTAATTATCTCTCCTGTTTCACCTCATGTCTTGGTTCTTGAATCCTACAATAAAGGTTCCCTCCCCCAAAAGTTCCTTACAGTCTAAAACTTATTCAAATATTGCTAAATGCTGTCAACTTGAATTGACTACATCTGCTTTGAGGATTGGATGTTTATGAATTGATTGTATACATTGTATAAAATTTTAAGTGTGAAATTTGGACAGCTTGTAGGGAGGAGAGAAGAGAGGGATGCAAGAGAGTGTAATAAAGTGTCTTGTTTCTACTGATCTTGGAAGCTCATGATTACTTAATTGGCCCAATGAATCCAATAGTGGAAAGAACATGAATAGTATTGGAGGTAGAACAAGAGAGAGAAGGAAGTAGAGAGAGAGAGAGATACAAAGAGAGAAAGAAGAAGGGAAAGAGAAAGAATAATGCCTACGTCAAGTGTGCGTTTGCCTTACTGAACAAGGAATCCAAATTTTCTAGAGGTGAAAGATATTTTCCATTTGTTCACATAGAACTGTAAGTAAAGTTTCCCTGTTTTTTGTAAGTTGACTGACTAGTTTGAAGGACTGGTATAGTCAATAAAATCATAACATTGGGAAAAAGACTTTCTGAAGCTTTGTATTCTCTTTATGACAACTGCTAGGCAGAGAGAACTTTAATGACTATCTCTGCCACCTTAATGGGCAATTCTGTGTGTTTCAGCAAACTGCCTTCCTTTGGTTTATCATGTTTGTCCTGTTGCTATTCACCTCAAGAAAGCATAGGCTCAAAATAGGATAGAGAGACTTACTGTCTGAATTTTTTCAGAAACAGAGGAGGACTTAAAAAAAACCCAAAAACTAAGATAATGTTAGATTGACCACTTGACCATCCAACTATATGTAATGTGCTTTTGATTTCAACTTTAAATGGCATACTTAATGAGAGGAAGATTGTTCAGTTAATTAGCATAAGTGAGGTGAATATTATTCGTTAAATTTCTGTGATGTTTTCATCTTTATGGAATTCTCTTTCTTCCTCCCTCCTTCCCTCCCTCTCCCTCCTTTCTTCCTTCCTTCCTTCCTTCCTTCCTTCCTTCCTTCCTTCTTCTCTCTCTCCCTCCCTCTCTCTCTCTTCCTTTCTTTCTTCCTTCCTTTCTTTTGCCCAGGCTGGAAACACACTAACCACTTATGGTCTCACTCTCTACTGTGGGAGTTTGAACTTTCATTTTTGACCTGGGCCTAGTTGCCCTTCTCTAGGAAGCCTGTTTTCCTCTTATTCTCAAATGCTTCTCATGTTGGTGTCACATTTATTGTGGATACCCAATCAGCTTAGGGTACTGCTTTTCAGAACTCTTGTACTCACTGGATCTACCAGATCCATCCTTTCTTGTAGCAGGAATTAATTATAATCCTGTTCTACCATATTCAGTTTATTTTCTTTCTTTTGGAAGCCTAACATCTTTATATATATATATATATATATACATTTCGAGCATGAAGTATATGCCCCCAGTAATAAGGTAGTATATTTGGTGCCTTTAGTGCTCTCTCTTTATGTGCATATGATGAATGTCATCTTTTATTTGCACTCACTGAAAATATTTTGAGTACCAGATTTTTATGTATGCTCTGTGTAACTATAAGAATTTATCCAAATTTCTACTCTGAACTCCCTCCTCAATATTAATACAATTACAAGCTAACACAGAGGCTTCTGAAAACAAGAAAGCTGGTGTTTTGTGCTGAGGTACCCTGTCTGACAGGCCACAGATTTACATTTCAGGCCAAAGGAAAGATGGTGATTTTCACTAGACACTGCAATTTTCTTGCTTTCCTGGTTTGACAGAGTCCAAGTGTATTGACCTTCAGGACATGGTGCAGAACTCATCTCTTCCACCTGGCCTGCCCAAGGAAGTAAAGATATGCTCCTAGAATACTGTTGCTATGGTTAGTTTAATTTTAATTTATTGCAGAGATGGTTTTATGCATATGATTTTATAACTGTGCATGCACCTAGAGACCTCTGAAGGTCAAATAAATAATAAATGCTCATTAAGTGCTTGGTGTCTTTGCTGAGACTGGCCAACAAAGGTGCCTGTGGTGGTACTTTCATGTGGACAAGAAGGACCTATGTCAAGTAGGACCTAGGCCTGAAACAACCACATCATTTAACTTCCAGGCACCTGAAAATTATAGGAAAGTAATGTCATTTCAATCACTGCTAACAGGCCTAGATTGAAACAGAAGATTTCTTGTGGCTTAAAAATAACCATTGACTAATGTATTCAATGGCTAATTTTCTGAATTCCTCTTTGTCACATGCATGGGTACAAAGAAACAGAGAGTCTGTAAGAGAAAAAGATGGAGTGAAAGTGGCCAAGAGAAGAGCCAGGGATAGAAAAGAGATAGTGTAACCTCATTCCAACCCCACCCCTAGCCCCATTGAAAGGAGGAGCTTGTCATAATGTCATAAAATGATGCCTTCAGTTCAACTCAACAAACTTTTTAAAATTTATTTATTTTATTTTTTAGAAAAACTTTCCATGGTTATATGATTCATGTTTTTACTTTCCCCTTCACTGTCCCCCCCCATAGCTGACACACATTTCCACTGGATTTAACATGTGTCATCAATCAAGACTTATTTCCATATTATTGATAGTTGCATTGATGTGGTCATATTGAGTCTACATCCCCAATCATGTCCACATCAGTAAACAAACTTTTAAGGGCTATTATTTTCCATGTACTATATATAACAGATAGTGGAAATTCAAAAACAAAAATAAAATAATTCCTGTCCTCAGGAAGCTTCCATTTTTCTGGGGTAGAAGATGGGAGAAAAGAAGATACAAAATGAGAATAAGTAAATACAAAATGCATTCAAAGAAACATGAAGCAATTTTCTTAAATATAACTTCCTGGTGGGGAAAGAAATTGGGACCCTAAACAAGGACCATATGATCCAAGTGGCATGGCTATTACAGGAGAAAACTGCAAATTGTGGGCATGGTCGAATCCTACGACTATGGTACCTACAGCACGGCAAAGTGCAAAGACAGTTAGATTTGTAATTAGAGGGCCTGGTTTGATTCCTATCTCTGATATTTATTACCTCTGTGACTTTGGGCAAGTCACCTGACTTTTCTGAGGTTCATTTTTTTTTACCTGTAAATTGAGAGGTTTGGACAGGATGGCTTCTAAAGTTCTTTTCATCTTATAATTAATAATCCTGCAGTTAGTGTCCCATGAAAGAAAAAAAATGCTTTAGTCACATCTAGATAAGAATAGCTTTTCTTATTCCCTTGTGAATTTTGTTGACTGCTCTCCCTTTCAGCCAGAGGTCAGGCTAAAGTTACTATTGACTAATATCCTTTTCTGCTGGAGACTGGATTGGTAAAGGGGAGAAGAAGAGACTTAGTAGTTTCCTGTCCACTCCCGGAAAAAAAAAAAAAAAAAAAAAAAAAAAAAGCTGAACCATTGCCCTTCTATGAAAAACAGAGCCCTAATGCACTGAAAGGAAAAAAAAAAACCAACAATAGCAAATAACAGTTTTGGTTAATAGCTATAATTTCACATAAGAGCATGAACTATTACTTAAGTAGGGTTTTCTACTTTACAATCTGTGTGGATATGCTGTCCTCTGTCTTGAGCATGGAGTCCCGTTAATTCATTTTAAAAACATTTTAAGACCTTATTACTCAAGTCTCAGGGCATGGATCCTGCTCTGTAACCTAAACATATTTATGGCCAAAAAAGAAATCTGAAGTTGGAACCAGTTCTGTTTATTTAATTAGTTTGGAAACAATCATAAACTTCCCTAGTTTTCCCAGAAGAGAAGAAAAAATCATAATTTCAATTTTAATAGGAAAGCTTTATTCTTAGAAGAAAAAACAGCAAGTCAATTATTTCATTATTTATTTTGAAATTTTGATTGGAATGTTTTCTTTATTTAAGAAACATTTCTAATTCAGCACGTAGATTGCAATAAAAAACTCTGATTCACAAAATACCTTGCCTTATTTCCAATTTTTCTTAACTGATTATCTTTGTGTCATTCAAATTTCATATTTCCCAAATAAAATCTAAAGGAGATGATACAAGTAGTTCTAGATAACTAGTCACAACTGGGGCACTCCCATTTTACAGTGTAAGAGGGGAAACTAGATATTTAAGGTATGGTCGCCAGGAATTGGATTAGCTAGATTCCAAATTTAAAATAGACCAAAGTCAGGATGACTTTTATGGAGGTTTATTTACAATTAGGAAGGTTGAAGGTAGGGAAATTGAGAGAGAGAAACTCTGGCCCTGACCAGAGGTACAGACCAGCTGAGAATTTAGAGGACCCAGCAGAGGAGCACAGAGGTTAATTAAACAAGGCTTTTAGCCACAGGGGCCTTTACAATTAGACAGGCACGAGAGGCCTCCTTGAGGGTAGAGCCTCCAGAGACAACAAGGGAGGAGAAAGGAAGTCAGCCTAATTTACCCACGTGACAATTCAGAGGGAAGCTGTCTGAGGTCTCACCAAAGATCCTTCTACACCAAGTTCAAAGTGCCAACTGCCTCCCCAGGAAGTTACCATAATATTTAAAAGATAGCATCTTTTGTCACTTCCTGCATCCACCTCCAATTTCAAGTGGACAAATGGCAGCCTCAACACTGTTTTGGACTGCCCAAAGGGTAATCCCTTGTTCTTGATTTGTGTGGGTAACTGATCTTCCCCTCCCCACTAAGTTGGGTGGGGTGACATTATTTCTGATGGCTAGAGTCTAACAATGAATGAGGATGAGCTAATTCCATTTACACAATAGGCAGGTTTTCTGAAAACAGCACTCCAGGTTCAAGATACTTGATGGTTTCACATCAGTGAAAACCAAGGTCACAAACCATCCATCTATGTTTACCTTCACTAATCCATCAAATGTTGCAGCTAGTTTAAAGCAAAGTCATTCAATGAGACAGCATATTAAGAAAGTGGGAGAGGTATACATAATAACAACAATAATGTATGATTATCAACTGTGGATGACTTAACTATTATCAGCAATGCAAAAAGATCCAGGACAACTCCAAAAAACTCAAGACAAGAAAAGATATCCACCACCAAGGAAAGAATAAATTGAGTCCAAATGGTCTTTGAAAAATACCATTCTTCACTTTATTTGCTCCATGAATTTTTCACAACATGACAAAGGGAAATGTATGCTATATGATAATATGTGTATAATCTATACCAGTGATGGGCAAACTATGGCCCATGGGCCAGATGGGGGGAGGGGCCCTGAAATGTTCTATCTGGCCATGGGACATTATTCCTAATCTGACAAATACAATGAATAGGATACAATACAATGAAACTTTAAAAGAGTTGCCTTAGAAACAGACTGACAGATGAGCATTTCCTTTCCTTTGGCCCCCTCTTTAAAAAGTTTGCCTGTCCTTCTTGAGGAGGGATAGGGAAGGGAAAAAAGAGATAGATGTTTAGACATAGTGAAAGTGAGAATTTATTCCTCTTAAATAAAACATGTTTATAATATTTTAATATTTGCAAAACATCATATATCATAATATGTTACATATCATATCATGGCATACATTAAAAAATGAAAATAAATGGTAACAAAAAATATGGAAGGTGGTATTTGAGCTAAATTTCAAAGAACACTAGGAAGCTCAGGTGAAAAAGGAAGATATCCAAGGCATGTCAGAAAGCTAGTATTAAGACATGCAAAGGAAATGGCATGTCACATGTAAGGAACAGTTTGACTACACTTCACAAATCATGAAGGGGAGAAGTACATACCCAAGAATGTTGAAAAGGTCCATTGAACTATGTTGTAAAGGTCTTTAAGTGGCAAAGATCAGAGTTAATATGTAATGGTAGAAGTAGTAAGGAGTCAGGGGAAATTTTTAAGTAGGGGAATAACATGGTTAGAACTGCTTTTTAGGAGAATTTTTCAGCAGCTCTGTAGATGACAATATGGAGAGACAATGAATGAATGACTTTTGAATAGTCCAGATAAGAGATGATGAGACCTTGAATGAAAATCCTGGCTGTGTGAATAGAGAAAAGGAATATGCATGAGACATTCTGGGACAGTAGAAATGAAACTTATGGTTAACTTCTTTTTTTCCTTCCTTCCTTCCTCCCTCCCTCCCTTCCTTCCTTCCTTCCTTCCTTCCTTCCTTCCTTCCTTCCTTCCTTCCTTCCCTCCTTAATTGATACTAAGCATTGGTTTCAAGGCAGAAGAGTTATAAGGGCTAAGCCACTGAGAGACAAAGTGTCTTCCCTTCTCCAGACCTGACTCTCCTGACTTTTTATCCACTAAGCCACCTGGCTACCCCAATTGGAATTTAGTTTCAATTTCACACATCCACAGGATATGAGCTGGTTTTAAAGCTGATGAAAGTCATGATCAAGGAAGGAAGTCATGGTTCATAGAAGTAGTGTACCTGATGCTCTTCCTGCTCCCCATAAAAGCATTAGGTCCTGGGAGCTCAAGGAGTCTCTGGAGATCATCTGTGTAGCCCCTTCATTTTGAGATAAGAAACCTGCAGGCCAGAGAGGTTAACTATGGGCTGAAGGTCACATGGCTAGTCAACGGGGAAAAAATGAGACATTGTTTTTCCTTGAATCCCTTGCATTTGTATAAATGTTTAATAAATATTTCTAAAGCTGTTTTATATCATTCTAAGCATTTAATACTTACCATAGTCCTGTATTATGGGCAAGGAAGGTGTTATTCATCTTATCTGACAAATCAATAGACTCAGAACAGAGAAACCATAATTATCATAGCAATGATTTATTGATACTGATACATAATTATTGATAATAGCTCATATTTACTTTGTATTTTATCAGCACTTATTATAGGCTTTCTTTATAACTCTTTCATCTAGATATGAGAAGTGGACCAATTCCCATTTTACAACTAAGGAAATTAAGACTCTCCACAGTTAAAGGCTTATTCAAGGTCAAAACAAATCATGACATCATGATAGACCCGGGATCAGAACCCATATCATAAAACTTCTAATTCAACATTCTTTTTATTATAATATACATCATTTTAGCTTGAGATCAATTACTACAGAATACCAGATTTTCATGATCTAAGCGGGCTGAACTAGAATTTGTGTCACTTTCTGTGGCAAAATGACACTGGTGGTTTAGCAGACAGAGTCAAACCTAGAGACAGAAGGTCTTATGTTCAAATCAGACCTCAGATATTTCCTAGCAGTGCAACCCTGGGCAAGTCAACTTGACCTCTGTTGTGTAACCTTACCATTCTTCTGCTTTGGAATGAATACTTGGGACTAAGATAGAAGGTAAGGTTTTTTTTAATGATATTGGTATATCTCTGAAGCTCAGTGAGATTCACCTCCTAATTCCCATTTTATTAGATGCAATTTTCACATTACTAGAAAAAGGAAAACTTATAAAATGTCAAACAATACTAAAATCTCAGATGATTGCATCTGGCTGGAGCTAACAGTTAGACACATCCATCGTCAAAAAAGCCAACTACCTCCCCCCTTCCAAACCCCATTGGTCTGGAGAGTAGGCTGGAAGTCTCCTGAGATCAGAGATTCTTGGAAGTTTTTTAGCATTTGTTGCTTTGAGATAGCAGCCACAAGCTCTGGGAAGATATTTTCTTATGTGGTTGTCCAATACATTCTGATTTTTTTAAAATATGCATTTTATATTAATTTTCTTTCTGAAAGGAAGCAAATTTAGAAGACAAGCCAAGCAATGCAAAGCAGGAAAAAGGAATTAGCTAAGCCCAGGTTACTAAGCAACACTTAGAAAAGTCACCTTCGTATTTGGCTCTCAGATAAGCTGGGTTCTTCCATAGTACAAGCCATAATCTGGGAGAAAATAGCCACACTCACCCACAACTTAAACATCTACATAAAAAGTGAAAAGTTCAGTCCATCAACCAAATATTTTATGCAAATGGCACCATATATTCTGCCATTTGGAATGTTTGCATCATGTAACCTGAGGATAAGAAATAAGAGACCTGGCCTTTAAACCCTGAGGTGCCTTTTATATAGCCCTTTTAGAGATATTTCTCTAGTCCCTGTTATTGTATTCCAGCCAAAACTACCATCACCCTAAAGTAAAATGTTGTGGTTATCTAAAAGTTTTAGAAGTAAAACATTTTGTTGATCTGTGGTAATCAGCTAAGTTTTCAAAGCCAATGGGTATCCAGTGATCACATTCCGATCAAGTATTCCCACAGAACAATTCGAACCCCAAAGTCTAATGAATATTTTGTCATCTTTTGGCTTCTATCTTTTCCTTTTCCTCCTTCTTTTTCTTTTCTCTTCCTCTATGGAGGTCTCTATTTTTGTATCTTTATATCTCCCCCATTCATTCTGATTAATTGTTCTCTTGCCCCAGTCAACTTGCTGACCTTCTCTCCCCCAAGCAATCTCTTTGTCTACTCCTTTCTATATGTCTTTCTTCTTCTCTTCTCTTCTCTTCTCTTCTCTTCTCTTCTCTTCTCTTCTCTTCTCTTCTCTTCTCTTCTCTTCTCTTCTCTTCTCTTCTCTTCTCTTCTCTTCTCTTCTCTTTCTTCTCTTCTCTTCTCTGTCTGTCTCTCTCCTTCTACCACCCCCATCCATCCATTGGTCATAATATGGAACAGAAACAGCTTTGTTAATATTTGGTTCATTTATGTAATAAATATTTGTGTTCTTTGCTCTTAACTATAAAAAACTGATTAGTTAAATTGTTTGTTTTTTACTAAGGAGAAAAAACCCACTAAATGAAAAACCAACAAAGTAGGGAAAAGCCCTGTCCTGGGAGTAAGGGGGCTGACATTTTACTCCTGGCTCTTCCATTAACTAATAATTTTAGTTTTTATGACCAGACTTCTCATTTCATTTGTATAGGAATTTATCAGGTAGAGATAGATACCTTCTCTACCAATCCAGGTTAGAACCTTCTCTGTAACATACCATCTTTGAGAGTTCTTCTGGGCACTGAGAGATTTACTCAAGACAAGTTATTCAGTCAATAGGTATTTGTTATGTGTCAGAAACTGTGCTAAGCTCTGGGGATATAAAAAAAGGTAAAAGACAACTCCTGTCCTGATAGGGCTCACGGTCTAAGAGGGGACAACATGCAAACAACCACATATAAAGTTCTTTTCAGACCTGTTGTTATTGTTCAGTTGTTTTAAGTCATGACCAACTCCTTGTGACCCCACTTGGAGTTTTCTTGGAAAAGAAAACCAATTGCCATTTTCTTCTCCAGTTCATTTTATAGATGAAGAACTGAGGCCAAGAGGATTAAATGACTTGCCACATGGCTAGTAAGTATCAGAAGCCATATTTGACCTCAGAAAGATGAATCTTTGTGACTCGAAGACCAGTGCTCTAGCCACTGTGCTATCTAGCTCCCCTCATATGTAGGATAATTTGAAAATAATCAAGAGAGGGAAGGCACTAGAATTAATTGGTGATGGAAAAGGCTTCCTATAGGAGAAGGAATTCTAGCTGGTTCTCATGGCCAGTATGTGTCAGAGATTGAACAGGACTGTGACAGTCTTCCCTCAAGGACCCCCTTCTATCTTGGTAATTCTCAAACTTTGTATGTTCAAGGACATTACATTATTCTCTGCCGTGAAAAACTGAAGCACGCTACTGGGGTGATTGGAGAATCAGAAGACTCTCCAGTCATGTGTATATGATTGTTCCTCTAAGTTCTGTGGCATAAAGCCATGTTTCAACATGACCTATGCAAAGCTCTATACTCTGTCCCAGTGATGGCGAACCTTTTAGATAGTTGGGTGAGAAATGTCCTCAGGCATGCATGAAGAGAGGGAAGGGAACAGCCCAGCCCTGTATCCCTCTGGCTTTCTAGTAATGAAATCTAGTGAACTCTGTCCTGGGGTGACAGTGCATGAGCCCATAGAGAGGGCTCCGAGTTCCCCCTCTAGCAAGTGTGCCATGGGTTCTCTGCCATGGCTTTATCCACTGCTTGAATGGAGAGAATATGCTGCCTTCCTTGTGGTTAATAATTAATAATAGTTCACATTTTGATCATGTTTTTATGCATTATAGAGTACTTTTCTCTCAACAGTCTTGTTGGCTAATTACTACAAATTTTGCTATCCCCTAATGAAGGAAACTGAATCTGAGAGATTTAAAATTAGAAGATATCTTAGGGACCATAAATAGTTATGGGGTAGAATTCTCACCTGCCATACATAAGGTATCAGTTCATTTCCTGGCCCATACATGTGCCTTTGGGAAAGACATCACAGTATAATGGTGGGGCAATAGATTTGATGTCTTGGGTTCAATTTCTACTCACATATTAGGAGCTTTGTAACTCTAGGACAAGAATTTATTAGCCTTAGCCTCATATTCCTCATCTAAAAATGAGTGGTTTAGCCTTCATGGCCTCTAAAATATTTCAGTTCTAAATCTATATTTGTGTAACCTTAGACAAGTCACTTCACTCTGTTTGCATCAGTTTCCTTATCTATAAAATGGGCTGGAGAAGGAAAAGATAAGCCACTCCAGGATCTTTTCCAAGAGAACTCAAATTAGGTCACAAAGAGTCAAAACTATCTACCTTTAATCACGTTTCAGTTGACTAACCTATAAAACTCTAACTGACAAAACCTTTCCTATTCTTTAAGATCTTTTTCAAAAATACCATCTCCTCTGGGAAGTTTCTCCAATACCTCTATCCCAATCTTTCATTTTATTCACAGGGAAACAGTTTCAGAAAAGTGAGTAATCCAAGATCACATCTGTAAAATGAGGGAATTGGAAAAAAATGAGCTCTAAGGTCTCTTCCAGTTCCAAAATTCTATGATTTATTCATAGACACATCCACATTATCTATTTTTTTTGTCCTTCATTTTTTTTAACATTTATTAATATTCATTTTTAACATGGTTACATGATTCATGCTCCTCCTTTCCCCTTCAACCCCCCGCCCGCACCCCCCCCACCCTTGGCCGATGCGCGTTTCCACTAGTTTTGTCATGTGTCCTTGAACAAGACCAATTTCCAAATTGTTGGTAGTTGCATTGGTGTGGTAGTTTCAAGTCTACACCCTCAGTCATGTCCACCCCGACCCATGCATTCAAGCAGTTGTTTTTCTTATATGTTTCCTCTCCTGCAGTCCTTCCTCTGAATGTGGGGAGCATCTTTACCATAAATCCCTCAGAATTGTCCTGGGTCATTGTATTGCTGCTGGTACAGAGGTCCATTACATTCAATTTTACCACAGTATATCAGTCTCTGTGTATAGAGTTCTTCTGGCTCTGCTCCTTTCGCTCTGCATCAGTTCCCGGAGGTCTCTCCAGTTCGCCTGGAACTTCTCCAGTTTATTATTCCTTTTAGCACAATAGTATTCCATCACCCGCATATACCACAGTTTGTTCAGCCATTCCCTAATTGAAGGACATACCCTTTTGTTGCCACCACAAAAAGCGCAGCTATGAATATTTTCGTACAAGTCTGTTTATCTATGATCTCTTTGGGGTACAAACTCAACAATGGTATGGCTGGATCAAAGGGCAGGCATTCTTTTATAGCCCTTTGAGCATGATTCCAAATTGCCAGCCAGAATGGCTGGATCAGTTCACAACTCCACCAGCAATGTATTAATGTCCCAATTTTGCCACATCCCCTCCAACATTCATTACTCTCCCCTTCTTTCATTTTAGCCAATCTGCTAGGTGTGAGGTGATACCTCAGAGTTGTTTTGATTTGCATTTCTCTAATTATTAGAGATTTGGAACACTTTCTCATGTGCTTATTGATACTTTTGATTTCTTTACCTGAAAATTGCCTATTCATGTCTCTTGCCCATTTATCAATTGGGGAATGGCTTGAT
>NC_058132.1:260878337-260912113 GCF_016433145.1 Gracilinanus agilis | reverse complement strand
AAAACAACTCTGAGGTATCACCTCACACCTAGCAGATTGGCTAAAATGAAAGAAGGGGAGAGTAATGAATGTTGGAGGGGATGTGGCAAAATTGGGACATTAATGCATTGCTGGTGGAGCTGTGAACTGATCCAGCCATTCTGCCTGGCAATTTGGAATCATGCTCAAAGGGCTATAAAAGAACGCCTGCCCTTTGAAGCAGCCATACCATTGCTGGATTTGTACCCCAAAGAGATCATAGATAAACAGACTTGTACGAAAATATTTATAGCTGTGCTTTTTGTGGTGGCAACAAATTGGAAAAGGAGGGTATGTCCTTCAATTGGGGAATGGCTGAAGAAACTGTGGTATATGCGGGTGATGGAATACTATTGTGCTAAAAGGAATAATAAACTGGAGGAGTTCCAGGCGAACTAAAGAGACCTCCAGGAAGTGATGCAGAGCGAAAGGAGCAGAGCCAGAAGAACATTGTACACAGAGACTGATATACTATGGTAAAATTGAATGTAATGGACCTCTGTACCAGCAGCAATACAGTGACCCAGGACAATTCAGAGGGATTTATGGTAAAGAACGCTGCACACATTCAGAGGAAGGACTGCAGGAGAGGAAACATATAAGAAAATCATCTGCTTGAACGCATGGGTCGGGGTGGACATGATTGAGGGTGTGGACTCGAAACTACCACACCAATGCAACTACCAACAATTTGGAAATAGGTCTTGGATCAAGGACACATGACAAAACTAGTGGAAATGTGCATTGGCCATGGG
Organism: Gracilinanus agilis; assembly: GCF_016433145.1. Taxonomy (NCBI): domain Eukaryota; kingdom Metazoa; phylum Chordata; class Mammalia; order Didelphimorphia; family Didelphidae; genus Gracilinanus; species Gracilinanus agilis. The sequence continues at coordinate 260,911,340 of NC_058132.1, read as the reverse complement.
TGGGGGGAGTGCGGGGTCAAAGGGGAAAGTAGGAGCATGAATCATGTAACCATGTTAAAAATGAATATTAATAAATGTTTAAAAAAATAGAAGTTTGGAATAGAATAGAATATGCCTAACTCGTACCAAAAAAAGCACGAGTAGCAATCATCATCTTTCACAAAATTAAAGCTAAAATAGAAATAAAAGAAATAAATAGGGAAATTATATTATGTTAAAAGGTACCATAGATAATGAGGTATTATCAATATTAAGCCAAATATTATAGCATCTAAATTTTTATGAAATATAAGTTTAGCCCATGTTGTCTCTTTTCCCATTTCTTTTAATATTATCCTTTTTTTACCTCTAGTTTTACATATATTTATGCATACATGTATATATCTTGACATTTCATCCTATACAGTTTGTCACTGTTCCCTCTACATATACTTCTTCTAGTGGTCCTGATGATAATAACAATTTTAAGAGTTACCAATATCATTTTTTATAGGAATATAAATCATTTGAACTTATTGGGTCCCTTAAAAAAAGTTTTGATTTTTTTTCTTCCCTCCTCTCTTAATTACCTTTTGATGATCCTCTTGATTTCTGTTTTTGGACATCAAATTTTCTGTTTAATTCTGATCTTTTCTTTATGAATACTTGGAAGTCATCTATTTTGTTAAATGACCATACTTCCCCCTGCAAGAATATAGTCAGTTTTACTGGGTAGTTGATTCTTGGCTGTAGGCCTAATTCTTTTGCTTTCCAGAATATCATATTCCATGCCTTCTAGCCCTTCAGTGTAGATGCAGCCAGATCCTGTGTTATCCTAACTGTGGTTCCATAGTATCTGAATGACTTCTTAGCAGCTTGTAATATTTTTTCCTTGGTCTGGTAGCCCTTGAATTTAGCTATAACATTCCTAGGCATTGTCAGTTGGGAATCAAATATAGGAGGTGATCTGTGGACTCTTTCAATCTCCAGTTTTCCCTCTTGTTCGAGAATGTCAGTGTAGTTTTTTTGGTTAATTTCCTGTAGGATGATGTCAATGTTTTTCCTTTTGTCATGATCTTCCAGTAGTCCAATAATTCTCAAATTTTCTCTCCTTGATTTATTTTCAAGATCTGTGGCCTTGTCAATGAGATAGTTCATATTTTCCTCAATTTTTTCATTCTTTTGATTTTGTTTTATAGATTCTTGCTTCCTTGTGAAGTCATTTGCTTCTAGTTTTTGGATTCTAATTTTTAAAGACTAAATTTCATCCCTTGCTTTTTGGTCATCCTTCTCCTTCTGGGCTGATTTTCTTTGAAGGTCATCTTTTACTTTCTTTGCCTTGTTTTCAAGCTGGTCAATTTTAGCTTTCAAGGCACTATTTTCTTTTTTAAGTTCATGTATTTTTTTCCCCAATTATCTTCAGCCTCTCTTGATTGTTTTTTGAGTTCTTGAGTTAGCTGAATTTTGAGTTCTTGAGCTATTGAATTTTGAGTTCTTCTAAAGCCTATGTCTATTTCACTGGATTTTCTGTGTTTTTTCTTGGTGTTCCTTGTTCCTCCTCTAATCCATTTGCTTTTTGTTCATTTCCTGAATAGAAGCTGTTGATTATAATTTCTTTTTTCTTTTTCTGTTGTTTACTCATATTTTTTCCTTCTTTCCTCCTTGTAATTGGATGTAATCTTGCTCCTTTGATTATTTATTGGGATCTGTGGCTTTGAGCTATTCAGTCCTGGAAGGGCTTCTTCTCTGCTCTTTTGGCTGATTAGGTTAGCTAGCCCAGAGGCCAGATTTTCCCCAGCTGGTAGTAAAAGTTAAAGATGTGAATTTGGCTACTTTCACTATAGTCTATGGGGGAGGGGTGTTGGAGCTTCCCTGCCCTTTGAAGACTTCTTTTGTGCTGTATTGATAAGATTAAACAGGGTGGGGTTGATCTGTAGTGCCCTGAGGCCAAAACCTGGAGAAAAAGGCAGGGGGGAGGCAGTGCAAAATGGAGTGTTTGGCCCCGCTCTCTGGGCTTTTCCCCCAGCTGTTTCCATGCAGTCTGTGATCTAAGCCTTGAGTCTGTGCCAGCAAGGCACTCCCTCCTGACTAGTGCCCTTGTCTGCCTAGAGTTTCCAGGATCTGCTGGAGACTCAGTACATTAGATGGGGTAAGAGACCTGGGATCTTCCTTTTTCCCTTTCCCCTCAAACCTTACAGTTCAAAGAATTCAGGTTGTTTTTTTTTTCTCATGTACCTTTTAAGTTGGGTTTAGCAGAAGAATCCCCCAGCTCTGTTCTGTTGTCAGATTTGGTTTTCTTTCTCCTCAGAGTCCTTTGTCCTTGATTGACGTTGAAGGGTTTACAGAGGTCTGAAGCCTTCCTACTTCTAAGCTGACATCTTTCTGACTGTCAAATCAGCATCTAAATTTTTAAAGGAAGTGCTAAAAGAGTTATAGATATGATTTAATATTGAGGGACTTCAATTTTCCCCTCTCAGAACTAGATAGCTCTAACCAGAAATGAATAAGAAAGAAGACAAGGAGAAGAATAGAATTTTATGCAAAGAAAATATAGATATCTGAAGAGAATTGAACAAGAATAGAAAGGGATATGCCTTATCAGTGGTACATGATACCTTTACAAAAATTAATCTTATATTACTGCACAAAAATATTATAGTTAAATGTAGAAAAACAGAAATATTAAATTCATCCTTTTCAGATGCAATAAACATTGTATGCAATAAGGGACCATGGAAACATAAAGCAAAAATTAATTGGAGACTAGTTAACTTAGTCTTAAAATGAGTGGGTTAAAGAACAAGTCTTATCACAAAAATAATCTCATTGAAGAGAATGATGATAATAAGACAACCTATCAAAATCTGTGGGATGCAGCAAAAGCAGTAATTAGAGGAAAAGTTGCTGGTGAAATGATGATAAATGTGAAAAATTCTAGAGATTCAACTAAAAAGTTAGTTGAAACTATCAATAATTTTATCAAAGTATCAGTAGACAAAATAAACCAACACAAATCATTAGCATTTTTATATATTATTGTAAAAGTCTTACAAGAAATGTAATAATTAAAATGGGTTTCACAAATATAAGATTTTTTTAAAAATTGTTGTGGTCACCCTGTATAATAATTATCTTTTAATTCAAAAGGTTTTTAGTAGTGTTAGTAGCTTTATTACAACAAGATAGAGATAGTAGAGGGGAAAATGTAGGAAGGAGGTAGAAGATATTGCCTAGCTAAATTAACTAAGTCCGAATTCAAGTACCTCACCAAATAGAGCATCTCACCAAAGATAGGAGAAGAGCTGAAAGGCCAATATTTCCAAACAGGCAGGGTCTCTTCAACCCAAGCAAGTCACAGAAGCTGAACTCCTTGAGCCACCAGTGCAGAATCTCCAGTGCAGAAGTTCTCCAATGCAGAAGAAGTACCATGCTGTAGAATCCCTCTTTCAGCAAGAGCTACCAAGGCAGCAGAATTCCTTTCACTGTGGGGCTGATCTATCACATCACAGGAACCAATCAGAGTTTCTTAATTTGCCTGACATTGCACAAGGCACAGTGCCTGTATGGATCCACATCCACTCCTCTGAGGGTGTGAACTTTTATCAAAAGGATTCTAAAATTCCTGACTGATTAAGTTAAAACGGTATAGTACTCCAAGTACTGGATTGATTAAGTTAAGATGAAAAAATTCCCTTTCAGAAGAGATAGGAAGAAATACTCCTTTTAAAATAATCACAGATAGAACAAAATACTTGTGATTATGCCTGCCAAAACAAATCCAGAAACTACACAGACATAGGCATAAAACAGTTTTTACACAAATAAAGTCAGATCTAAGTAACTGGAGAAATATTAATTGTTTGTAGGACAGAGAAAATAGAATTAAAATGACAATTCTATCTAAACTAATCTACTTATTCAAAGCATAACAATCATATTACCAAAAAAAATTATATTATTGAGCTAGAAAAAATAAAAATGTAAAGGAAGGAAGTCTAGCAGTATCAGATTTTAAATTATTATTAATCAGTAATTATCAAACTTATCTGATGCTAGCTAAGAAATAGACAGTTAGATCAGTGGAACAGAGCAGACATACAACAAACAGCAGCAAAAAATCATAGTAATCTTGTATTTGACAAAAGCTTAGATCCAAATTATTGGGATAAGAAATCACTATTTGGTAAAAATTGCTGGGACAACTGGAAAGTAGTTTGGCAGAAACTAGATAGAGACCTATAATTTACATAATTCACTGGTAAGATCAAAATAAATACATGATCTAGACATAAAAAGACATATAAGCAAATTACAAGAAATATTCCCCATCAGATTGATGGATAGGAGATGGAGAGTACTGATATGTAAAATGGATAATTTTGAGTAAATTAAACTGAACCATTTTTATACATATAATGTATGCCAAGATTAGAAGGAAGGCAGAAAATTTGGAAAACTTTTTCAGAGAGAGTTTCTCAGATAGATGTCTCTCATCAAAAGTATAGAGATAAAACTTTCTCAAATTTATTGGGATCAAGAGCCATCCCCTAATTGATTATTAGGCAAAAAATATGAACAATTTTTGGACAAAGATATCAAAGCCATATATAGGTACATAAAAATTAAAAAAAAAATTTAAATTGCTACTGATTAGGAAAATGCAACCCAAAACAATTCTGAAGGATCATATCACACTCATCATATTGGCTAAAATGACAAGAAGAAAAAAGACAAATGTTGGAGGAGATGTAGAAAAGTGGGGACACTAATAATTCATTGGTGGAACTGTGAGCAGATCCAACCATTTTGGAAAGCAATTTAGAATTACATCTCTAAAGAGCTATAAAACTGTGTATACTCTTAGAGCAATAATATTGCTGGATCTATTTCCCGAGAAGATCAGGAGAAAAGAATGTATATTTTCCAAAATATTTATAGCAGCTCTCTTTGAAGTAGTGTATTCCCTTTGTGGTTGCCAAATGTAATAATTAGAATTGGTGGCCCAAATGTAATAATGGTTAAAAAAAGAATTGTCACTATATATAAAATTAACTTCTTAAGTCAAAATGTTATTAGTAGCTCTTAATAATCTAACTTAATATAAATATAGTAAAAGGAGGCAAATGTATGAAGGAAGTAGAAAATATTTCCTAGCCTACCAACCTAGAACTCCTTTCCCAAGAAATACAGTTCACTCCCTGACCAAGTTCCAATCTCCACATGGAAGTACAGTAGCCTCTTCAACAAGGGTCTTGCCAATGTAAGCCTCTTTCTTCAGTCAGACTTGACAATGCCTAATCTTCCTAAAGTGCCTTGCAGAATGAATCCCAGAAAAAACCTCCTCTTCAGTCAAATTCCTCCTAAAATGACCCCTCAAGGAGTCCTTGGGCTGGCTTTTTATAAGCAGTTTCTCCACATCACTTCCTGTCTCTCTCCCACTTTATAGGAACCAATCATAACCTCCCAATTTCCTGTCTCCTGTCTCTCTCCCACTTCATAGGAACCAATCACAGCCTCCCAATTTCCTGTCACTGCCCAGAGAGCAATGCTTGTGGTCTTTGGGAGTGTGAACATTTTCTAGTAAAAGGCTCTTACTAACTAAATGTGAAAGGAGGAGTACTTCAAATTCTTGATTGATTAACATAAAATAAACAAAGAGAGTTTTTAATTCTCTTTCACAGTAGCAAAGAATTGAAAATTGAGGCGATATCTATCAGTTGGGAAATAGCTAAACAAATAGTAGTATATGATTATGATGAAATGTTACTGTGCCAAAAGAAATGACGAATAGATTACTTTTCTAAAAAACATTTTTTCCCTTCTTCTTCCCTAAATATTAGCATTAAAAAATATAATTTTTGTGTTAAGAAACAACTTGGGGTTTCTGAAAACACTATGTAATATCCTAAATGTAATTCATTTTCATTTTCTTTCCTGTTTACTTCTGTACTCAGCTCATTGTCCATCCATAGAAAAAGTCATCTACATTCCTCTTTTCCGCTTTTTTTGTCTCCTTATTTTTCAATTACTTAAAACTTGGCTTCTAGGTGCACAACTTGACTGAAACTAAATTCTTCCTAAATTCAGCAATAATTAAGTTAATTACTGAACCCTATCACCTTTTCTCATTTCTCTTTTGCATCTCTGCAACACTGTTGACCAATCTATTCTTGGTACTCTCTTATTCCCTGGCTTTTGTGATATTACTTCTTCTAAATCTTCTCCAACATGTCAGATTAATCTTTTTCAGTTTTCTGTCAATCAATCAACAAACACTTCTTATTTGTCCAATGTGTACCAGACACTGTGTTAATAGATGCTGGAGGTACCAAATAAAAAATGAAACTCTTCTTGCCCTCAGAGAACTTGCACTCCCTCCAGTGACACAACTTAAGCTTAGATAATTCATTCAAAAGTGAATAATATATTAGGGAACAATTTGAGCATATATTTATACATGATTTATCAATGAGAAATGGAAAGAATATATAAAAATGAATTAACAATAATTCACAATCTTCAATATTTATAATGCTCACTTCCCCAAAATACTATTCAGGTCTTTTTCAGGTTAAATTTCTACATTTATTACATATCTTCCAGGGCAGTAGGAGGACTGGTCCCCCACTCTACCTTCTCTTTCCCCTATCTTCCACAAAGGCCTAGAGATAGGGATAGAGTGCTAGGAACCAGGATAAATAACAGCTCAAAGCTAAAGATGAAACTACTATACCATATTCAAGAAGGTAGGAACAATGCAGAATTCCACATTTTCTAAATTAATTCCAAAGTGGTTACTTTCTCCAGTTTGGGCACTTAAAAATGTAAAATCTCAGCTATCTAAAAACCCAAGTTTCTGTGGATGACTCATTCTCTAAGAGTTCTAGAGATATAAAGTTTTAATGAAAGTTTCTTCTAGTTTTAGCCTTAGTATCTAGAATATTTAGTGTCTATGTAAGCCAGTTATTGAATAGATATGAATTTCCACATATGTCCTGATATCTACACCTTTACATCCTGGAGCTTCTGAGAAGCAAAGATGATATGAGCATGGTCTTCCAAGGATAATTTGGGGATAAAGGTTCCACTCATTGGGAACTTATTCCATGGTATCTGTACTTTTTTTTTTTGCATTTATCATCTAATAAATTTCAAAGCACTAAGAGGAAAATGAACATTGGCTGTATAACTTAAATTTTATTTACCTATTATACAGGTCAATGATGCATACAACAGACGCTTTTACCATTCTATGAACTACTGTGGACCAAAAAGGTGAATTAAAAGAGAGATTATTTGTTTTATATAATAGTTTGAAGGGTGGGGGTACAATATATTAAAGAGAATAGGGGAAGCTTTGTAGCACACTGGAGATGGAACATTGATCCTGAAGTCAGAAAGACTTGAATTCAAATGTGTCTTCAAACATTAACTAACTTTATAACCTTGGGCAAGTCACTTAACTATTGTTTGTTTCAGGTTTCTCCTTTGTAAAATGGGGAGAATAGCACCTAACTTACAAGGTTATTGTGAGGATTAAATAAGATAATAATTGTAAAACACTTAGCACAGTGCCTGGCACATAGTAAAACACTATACAAGCATTAGGTATTAGGAGTAGTAGCATCAGTGGTAGTAGTAAAAAATGTTCAGTTCAGTAATGCTAGAACACATTTTGTCATTGAATGCCCAGTTATTTCTAATCTAGGGAATACTGAGTTGGGTCTCTTTAAAATGTGGGTGTTAAGCTGAAAATAGGTTGTTCATTAGTGAAAACATTCCCACGTACAAACTATTTCCACCCAATTCAATAGAAGTTAATAAAAAATTCTGAAATATTTTTCTTGAATGAGAACACAGAAAACAGCAGCCAGTTGATCCTTCAAATCTATGTCAATCCTACTTGTGCCAGCCCCAGTTACAGGGAACCATTGCCCTTGCATTTGACCTGGCATTCTGGGAGTTCCAGGTGATCCTTTCCTTAGCCCCTACATCCTGAAACACAGGACTTCAGCCCAAATCTTTCAATTTATGACCAACTTTCCATCTGTACTGGAACTTACATAACTGTACTAATTCTCTAGATGTCAAAAAAGGTCTCCCTTTTACCCACTGTAGCTATAATATCTGTAATGATGATAAATAATGCATTTCTGATAATAGATTGAGGCTATTTGTGTTATAGCAACTTAGCTAACATGGCTCAAGGTGAAAGGCTTTACCAATCTGAATATGTTACCCATTCTGGGCATTAATTTCTGAAAAGATAAGAGAGTTTTTGGTGGCCATTGGTATGAGGTAAATGGGATAAGGAGAGGAAGGGAGGTAGTTGCCATCAGCTGTCTCTGTGACAGGAAGGAGGTGCAACTTCCTCATTAATGAAGAGAATGGCTACCCAAAACAGTTACAATACACATCATTTCCTTTGTGATCAGCTTTCCATTATCTTAATGTAGAGTCTACATATATATATTTATTTTTTCCATTCTAAAGGGGAAAACATACATATTTTGTGTTGTCTTAATGTTACTTCATTCAGAAAGAAAAAACTAATTTCTCAAATATCCAGTTCTAATAATTCCTGGTTACCTAGACAGTTGGTTAGAAATTACAAAATAAAGGCTTTGTCTTTTCTTCTGTGTTCTTTCCCTTATAGTAGTTAGAAAAATATGAAAGATGTAAGTTCTTTTTTTTTTAAAAGAGAATCTTAGCTTGTCAGCATCATTTCTTTTCTGTTTTTACTTCACAGTGGGTTCCCCCCTCCAAGGCCCCCACTACCCCTGAATACACACACACACACACACACACACACACACACACACACACACACACACACACATTATATACAATCGCCAAAGAGGTCTGAGAGAAACAGCATCTGTGTGCTCAGGAACAGCTTTTGAGCCTTCTCTATATGCCTCTTTCACCTGCTAAGATGCTCTACTGACCCACAATGCAATTAGGCAGTAATGTTTTGTAAACCTTCCTATTAAAATGAAACGACCATAATCTACCAGAGTAGGGATCTTCATCCCCTGAGCATTCCACTTTACAGAGCATCTCTGGGCAGACACAGTGGTTTATTCCTCTCTGGTGTGCTGACACTCTGTGCTCAGGAAGTTTCAGTTTGATTCCCAGCACTGCAAAACAAATTGGGAATCATAAACCCTGGTACATAACAGTGGTTTTCCAGCTCAACAGTAGATACTTAAGGCAAGGAACAGAGAGAGAGGGCGGGGGGAGAGAATCACCTCTTTGTATCCCACAAACCTTTCAAATGTCCTTACAAGGATTTTGAGTGTATTTCTGCCAATATCAGCAATGGTGAAGTTCACCTTCACTACAATCTAATTCCAGCACTAACTGGCAGTCTAGCACTAGTGAAAATAACATTCCGGTTTCCTCCATGACCTTAGTCCCGACATGATAACGGGAGCCCTCAACAACTCATTTCTAGCTTGGAATTCTTGATGGTTTATTTAGTTTGACTGACTGTTGGAGATTGCTATTATGAATACAGTTGCTAGGGAAGGACTGCCATAGTGCTGTTTGGCTTTTAAAGGGGTCAGGATTTTGCAACATCTCAAATAACACTTATGGCTTAATGTCTGCAAACAATGCAGCATTTAACATTTACTATGCATGAAGAGGATCATAGTTCATCATTTATTATTCAAAAATTATGTAAAATATTTTTATGATGGAATATGAAGAATGTGCTCAAAATATTCATGTGGATAAATAACCCATAGTAATTTTATCTTAAAACATCAATATGTAATCAAAGAGGCATTGGGGGCTTTGTATGATGAAGCCAAATTTAAATGTTTGAAAATTCTGAACTTTAAAATCCTTCAGGTGAATTGAGCTGATTTGTGTTATTCCCCAAAGTGAATATCTTTGTGCCTCTTACTCAGTGATAGTTTCATTGTCAATGGCAATAAATGGCTTTGGCTTACCTGTCAAACAGAAGCCCCCAAAGCTCTAAAATTCAAGAGATCTATGTACTGGCCTGATTTTGTCTTCTTCATAAGCTCTGGTGTTCTACCTGACATTTTATAAAGTCTACTGATGATAAACATTGGTCCAAATGCACTTCAGAGATTTGCTAAATCCTTCACCAGTGAAACTGTGACAATGCAATTCAATATGATGGAAATTCCCATATTCAATGGTGTGTGTTTTCCTAATTTGTAATTTGGATCTAATAGCTTCTCCCAGATGGAAGAGCACCAATATTAAAAGCCTAGTTTTATTAGCAATGGATCTGAATAAGAAAGAGAATGGGATCTCATATGAATGAAATGAAAAGATGCTGTTCTGTGACTGAGACATGGAATATAATCTATTACAAAGAATTTGGAAATGAAAAATCACTCAGAGAGCAATGGAGATGATCATGGTGGATCTATAAATGTTGCATTATCTTATAAACAAGGAATTCTTTTTTAAAAGTAAAGGATATAATCACAGAAATGCCTAAACAAAAAAGTGATAGACTGTTTACATTATAAGTATAAGATAATCAACAGATAGCCCATGTATAGATAATCCTTAAATAAAATGTAAAATATTTCAAAATATATCCTTTATTTAAAGGGCATAAACATAAGAAGAATAGGATGGACAAGCATAGATAGGTTGTGATTTGAATAGATGAAAAGAAATTCTTGTGTTAAGAAGATCACAGATCTATTGCAAAGAATATTGTAATATATTTAGACAACAAAAGAAAATCAATACTTTCATTTGATTCCACAAACATTCATTAAGTACCATGTAAGTGCAAGCCTTTATGCTAAATGCTAGACATACAAATATTATACAAAACTTAAATAATTACTGATTTCAAAGAGTTTGCATTGTTTTGGAAAACTTTGCCTATAGTTAAACATCACTAGCAATTAGGGAGGTATCTCTAGAACTTTTAAATATGTCCCACATTAGTAAGTGAGCTTATAAACTAATAATCAAGACTACCTTGTCATTTTATTCATTTTACCCATTTATTTTGGAAAGTCCATCTTCACTTTGTTACTTAATAATGTAAACTGCAAAAGAAATAGGGGCACATACCTAGATGGATAGTGGATAGAGAGCCAGGTGTGGAGATAAGAGGTCTTAGATTCAAATCTGTCCTCAGACACTTCCTATTTGAATGACCCTGGGAAAGTCACTCAATCTCAATGACCTAGTCCTTATTGCTCTTCTGCCTTGCAACTGATATTTAGTAAGGATTGTGTTATAGAAGACAGGAGTTTGTTTGTTTGCTTGTTTCAAACTGAAAAGAAATGAAGAGTCACTTTTTTCCTCTCTGGCTTCATTTTCTTCATGTATAAAATGTAGGGAGGGAATGGATGAGATATTTAAGGGATTTGTATAGCATAGACAGAATTTTTTAAATTTTGTTTATTTTTTGATGTGTACCATGAGAGTTTCTAATCTTTATTGATCATTCTCTGGAGTGAGGCCAAGAGTAGGACCATCATAGTATGGTTACAAGTATGTCATGGTACTGATTGTGGCCTAAGATATGTATTCAGTTGATTAAATTCAATTTGATTCAATTCAACAAACCCTTATAAAGAATATACTACATATAAAGCACTGTTCTAGAAGCTAGAGATACAAAGACAAAGACAGAAAAAAAAGGCACCTCTTCACATATTTTAAGTTTTAACTCAGGGATTATCTCTACATATATAAATAATTTTAGAGCTAGGGCACTAATAACTGGATCAGGCAAAGCATAATTCAGGGGGACACACTTAAACATTGAAGGAAGAAAAAGATTCTGAGAGGCAGAGGTGAGCAAGACATATATTCTCTGCCTCTGTGAAGGATCAGAGGCAGGACATGGACTTTTGAGCTCAGGGAACAGAGAGTAGTCAGAATCAGATTTTCAGAGATGGAGGACCTTACTTTAGGAGCCTTCTAGGAACTTCTAGGAATTTTAGGAAACTTCTAGGAACCAGATCCCTTAAAAGAATCCCTTCTATAATCTACCAGTCAACTCTTCTCAATAGACCTCCAACGAACGCAGGGCCACAGATGAGCTTCGGATTCGCTGCATGGGGCATAAGGGGCACCGAGGGCACTGGACGGCCCTGCTGCCCTCCAAGCAGCTTCCCAGCAGATCATGGGCTGTTGGGGCCGCTACTCCCAAGTTCTATCTGTGCATTAGAGAGATTTATGAAAGATTGTACTCTATCTAATGCTTCAAAGAAGCCCTTCACTGTATACATTTGATTTACAGTGGAGCAGCAACTCCTACTTAAAAGAACAAAATCCAGATCTGAAGGGCACAGAGATAATAGCCCTCCCATGAATAGGAATCCCCTATTTTCAGAAGCAGCTCATTAAAGTTCTGATGACCTTAATTATTAAGAAGTTCTTTATATCAAGCCTAAATTTACCTCTTTACAACTTCTACAGATTCTTCCAGTAATGGAGCCAATCAATTCCAAATTCTTCTATGTGACAGCCTCCCAATACAAGAAAATGGTTTTTTCAGTCTTTACTTTGGGTTAAATATTCCTAGTTCTTTCAACTGATCCTCATGTGGCATGGATGTGAGGCCTTCCACCATTTCATTCATCTTGCTTTGTTTTCTCTCTAGTTTATCATATTCCTTAATAAAATGTGTTATCATGAATATAATGAATAGACATGAATATAACAGATATAGCTGGACCAGGGCATAGTACTTTGGGACTATTTTCTTCTTCCTGGAAACTATTTTTCTATTATTTCAGACCTAGATAATGTTTGATTTGGGGCTTTACTATCAAATTGTTGACTCACATTGAGCTTGCATTCCACAATTCCACTCACCTAAACATCTTTTTTCAGAAGAATAATTGCCCGCCCTTCCCCCTCTTAAGATTGTAAAGCAAATATTTTTAGGACAAGTGTAAGATTACCTCTATCCCTATTAAATTTTGATTTACATTCTGTCAGATGTTCTAGTCTGTCAATATCTTTTAGGGTATGAGTTTTATCATTCAGTTTATTAGCTATCCTTTCTAGCTTTGCCTTGAATGTAAAATGAGCACAACAAGGAGTATAGGAATATGAAATAAGGTTAGAAAAGTAGCTTACAGTCAAAGAATGGAGAGGCACAATTGTTAGATTATGGAGTTTATATTTTATTGGAGATGCAATAGGGAGCAATGGGAGGTTTTTGACCATGGGATTTTATTATATATCTACCTCAAAGAGGTTAATTTGGCAATTGTGTTGATGTTAATATAAAAAGGAAAGACAGGAAATAAGAACCCAAGTTAGAGGCTATAGCAATAATCTAGGTTAAAAATTATGTGGCCTGGAGTTATGATAAGTATTTAGGGAGACTGAAGGAAAGGCAAAGCATCTGAGAGATCTGGTAGAGTGATATTAAGAGCTAATATTAAGCTTTTAAACTACTGACTTGGCAACTGATTGTATAGAGCAGTGATTCCCAAAGTGGGTACCACTGCCCCCTGGTGGGTGCTGCAGCGATCCATGGCAGTGATGGCCACAGGTGCATTTATCTTTCCTATTAATTGCTATTAAATTTTTAAAAAAATTAATTTCCAGGGGGCTAAGTAATATTTTTTCTGGAAAGGGGGTGGTAGGCCAAAAAAGTTGGGGAACCACTGGTATAGAATATGGAGTGAGGAAGAAAGATACTAACCTTTTTAGTCTAGAGAGAATTTCTCTGACCCTCTGACTTTTTTGGCAATTGTTTCATTATCTGTTTTGCTGTCTTCTCCTCAAAGTTGCATAACGTCTCTAAATGACATTTTCCATAATTCTAAAATAAAGAGATTAAGCTCTGTGACTTCTGAGATTGTAGGATTCAGTGTTGCTGGTAGTAATTGGTGGCAGAGTATTATGGTCCACTTTATTACAGCCTGATCTTTCTAAAGCATAGATCTGACCATGTTACTTTCGCATTCAATAAACACCAGTGACTCCCTATTACCTCCAGGAAAAATATAGAATTCTCTGTTTAGCTTTTAAAGACCTTCATAACCTAGTCTTCTTATACCTTTCCAGTCCTCTTAAACCTTGTTTCACTTCATGATCCATAAGATTCAGTGACAATGGCCAACTTTCTATTCTTCTCTCAAGATACTATCTTTTGATTATGCATTTTCACTGGCTGTTTCTTGACTGGGATAATGATCTTCATCTTTCTCCTGGCTTCTCTAGCTTCCTTCAAATTATCAGCTAAAATCTCACCTTCTGGATGAAGCTTTTCCTGGTCTCCTTTAATGCTATAATGCCCTCCCTCTAAGATTATCTCCAAAATAGCCTATATTTCTTTTTCAAACACAGTTGTTTGCATTCTGCCTCCATCATTAGACTATGAATTCCTTGAAACCAGTGACTATTTTGTTTTCTTTCTTCAATTTTTTAATGCTTACCTCACTGGTACAAAGCAGAAACAAAATGCTTGTTGACTACTATGGGAATGGCCAGAGAATAGGATATATTTTGTAAATAGATAGGAAACAGCGATTGCTGGTTTGGAAAATAGAGAGTTTATGATGAGATCAACAATTAGGTCCATGAAACAAACAGAATTAGCAAACTAAGTCCAAAAGAGGGTCAACAAAACTGGAAACCAGATGCATCAAGGAAAAGTACATGAGCTCAAATAAAGAGTTTCTCATAGTTGTTACACTCAATAAACCAAATGTCCCCTTAGGTCTTTAATCCAGGTTGTCAGAGGCTAGCTAGCCTCATCTTTCTTATTATTTTGGGTAAATTATTCTATGGATGGCTTCCACACTAATTCTACTAACGGCCTCCATGCTCCAAAATATAGTTGTGTTAGGATGGTCACTGAACCAGAGCATTTGTGCCTTTGTTGTAGCAGGTAGATTATAGAACATTAAAAAACAAACACACACTAGACTTGAAGTCAAAGAATCTAGTTTCACAAACAGATCTGGCACTTTCAATCTGTGACTTTGGGGAATTCAATTGACCTCTCTGGGCATCAGTTTCTAATATTTAAAATAAGGAAGTTGGACATGGATGAAGATCCATGTAAGAAGCTGAAGAAAGAGCTATCAGACAGGTAGAGGAAGAGAGCATAATCATGGAAATCTAGAAAAAAGAGAATATCTAGGGAAGGAAGGTGATCACCAGTTCCAAATGCTACAAAGAGGTCAAAAATAATGTGGACTGAGAAAAGGCAATCATATTTAGCAACTTAGAGATCATTGATATCTTTAAAGAGAGCAGTTTCAGTTGAATGATAAGGTCAGAAGGCAAATTGCAGAAGGTTTAGCAAAGACCAGCACCTTGATTTTGCGTATTGGCAAGCAAAAATAACATAAAAATCCTGGTGTCTACACTGAATTTCGGCCAGTGCTTCTCCCTGCAAATCTAATCCCTTCATTGCATAATTGAGAAAACTATGTCCTAGAAGAAGCAGTACTTGCCCAAAGTAATATGTGTAGCAGAGATAAAACTGCCATTAGATTCTGGGTCTCTTATTTTTCAGTTAAATGGTCTTTCCATTGCCACCTTATAATGTACTTGGTGATTTCCCTTTATTACTGTTATTTCCATTTTTTCCTATTTTGAATTATGGGTTTTGTTTGCCCCCCAATTACATTTTAAAAACTTGAATTACTGGCTTCCATTGACTTTAATTAAACTCATTATGACTTCACACGTCTGGCACTTATTTAAAAATGCAACTTTTAAAGTGAGCCAAGTGGCTTGATTCAAGCCCTCTCAGCATGTATTCAGAGCAAACTGTCCTGGACCATAACACACCAGCAATATGTTTCTTTGATATGGATGATTTCTAAAAAAATATATAAAATACATGTCATTATGCTTTATCCTTTACTAAAAGATATACCCTAAGTGGTTGTGATTTAGATGGAATGATTTGGCAGATAAGATTGTAGCACTGCCATACTTTCTGCAATTTGTTGGTATACTAAACAAGGGAAAGTATAGGTTAGACAAATGTATTGCGTTCATTTGCATTAATGTTACCATGATGCCCAAACATCAGAGCAGAAAGTGAAAGGATTGGGCAATCACCCATGTTTCATTTGCATTAGGCTAAACATCTGCAGAAATAGAACTATCCAGATGGTTGACTAACTTTGCATCCAGATGTTTGGCATTGCATCAAAACAGCCAATAAATCATGGCTTTTGAAGCAACATGTGATAGTAACAGTGACTTTAATTGTCCTATTATGATCCTGACGATATAAGCTATTTTCAAATCAGACAATGATCTTTTACATTGAGGTGGTACAATGGAGAAAGTCATAGACTTGAAGTAAAAAAGATCCAAATTTGATTCCCACTCACACACTTACTAGCATGTGACAAGACATTTCCCCAGTCAGTCTCAATTTCCTCATCTATTAAATGGGGATAACACTAGCATCTACTTCCGATAGTTTTTGTGAGATTATTTGAGATAAAATATGCCAATCTCTATGCAAACTCTTAAAGCACTGTATAAATGCTAGCTATTATTGTGATCATTAACATCTGCCACATTCACTGCTGAATTCATGTCTATGCAGAATTAGATTTTTCAAAATACTTTAATCCACAAATGTCATTTGATCCTAACAACCTCACCACCTGTGAGGTAGGTAGGGATTTTTGTCCTTAGTTTACACAAGATTTCTCTAAGTCATCTAGCAAGTTATTGACCAAGTTGGACCTAGAAAAGCCTTGCCATCTCATTCTTAGTATGGTAATCTTAATTTTGAATCAACAGGCCTTTTAGTCTCTCTCTGCTACCTTTTTAACTCTTCTGACCAAGCTGTTGGTGCCTGTAGGCAACTGCATGTAGCCATAGGGTAATTGGAGAGTAGAGTGGACTTAAGGGAGACTATTGATGGCAGTTTGGGCCAGGAGCCAATGTGCCATATTGGAGGCTTTAGTGCTTTACCCTCTGGCAAATGTACCAAAGGGTACTAACTCCTGTTATATAGAGCATCTCCCTACAAAAGACATCAGGTTTCTATAATCCACTGTGCCTGAAGAATAGCTATTTTCCAAGAGAATATATACTTTGCAAAACAAATAATCATGTTCTGTAACTTAAACCACCCATACCTATGGCCCCATAATGGCACTGACCTTTTAAAATCATAACAATTCTCATAGAGCATTAAAAAAAATCCTCAAAAACTCCTAAATTTGCCTTATGGTTTTAATTAAATTTTATAAAGATTCTAGGACTTTAACTGGTTGCACCACTGAGAAAGATTCAGACATCAGTTGATATAATCCTGTGCCTACAGGTATGTCTACAGTAGCATTTCAATAATGCAACATTTTATTCCTCCATTGAAATATCTTTCTATTTTTAAATTTGAAGCAATTCAAAAAATATAAGCAAAAGGTAGATTTTTATGCAATAATAATATAGTCTGAATGGCAATATTAAACATAATTGAGTTTTTGATATATACTTGCTTATAAAAATAGAGTAGCTTTAGAATATAATTTATTCTATATTTATAAATTATTGATGCGAAGATTTTCCTCTTATAATATGTAGTTTAGAGTCACTCCTCTAAGATTTGGGGTTCAGATGGTCTAGGTTTAATGCTAGAAATGGATTCTAAAAGAATCATTTTTCTCCCTTTAGACGATTTTTCCAATCTGGAGATAATCTCAAAAAATTTCCTTATAGCAAGAGTGCAACGTATGTCTAAGTTTCCCCAAATGTGGGGGAAAGCAGTTCTAATTTTTATAAAAGGACTCAAGGTACTAAATGCATATTAGTTTTAGGTAAGCAATTTCTGCCAGCTAAAGGCAGCTAGGTGGCATAGTGGATAGAGCATCAGGGCCTAGAGTCAGAAAGGTTTCTCTTCATGAGTTCAAATTTATGCTCAGACACTTATAAGCTATGTGACCTTGGGTGAGTCATTTAACCCTGTTTACCTCAGTTTCCTCACCTGAAAAATAAGCTGGAAAAGGAAGCCTGAAAATACTCCAGTATCTTTGTCAAGAAAACCCCAAATGAGGTCATGAAGAATTAGACATGACTGATGAACAACAAGACTTTATTCCCCTTCACAGAAAATTCTTTAAAAATGCAAGATACCCAGAATTTCACAAAAACTGAGAACACAGAACCCTCTTAAATGGTCCATTAGGTTCTTCCAAAAAGGAACTGAAGCTGGAATTGATTTGGGCATAATCTTTCAGTATTTCAATGAGTCCCCTTTTCTGATAGAATCTTATATGACCCCTCTAAAACTTATGGCACCACCCTGTAGTTTAGGCTACCCTTAAAATATATACTTTAGGAGCTACTGAGCAAACAATGAATGTCCTTCCTCACTGGATTTGTCTTGTGCAACTAATGGACTTGTTTAACATACAAATAGGATTCTGGAAAGAAACTATGTGGATAATCCTCTTTTTCTAAGAAAGGAGGGTTCTGGTCTCACAATTTTATAGACCAAGGTGTGGTTCCTTTGATAAAGCTACCTGCTCCATCCCTTAATCATCAACTTCCTAGTGTCTTAATAGGAAAGACACTTGCTGATAGCAAGATATCAAGGGGCATGTATATAGTCTTTCAAGAATGCCCTTCAGATGACTTCAAACAAAGGCTCATATTTAAAAACATTTATAAGAAGGATTTCATGATACAAAGGGATCTATGAAATAATAAAAATTTAAGAAATCCTATATAAAAAAAGGAAAGAAAAAAAAAGAAAAAGGTTCTTTTTTTACAGGTCACATCAGGAAAGACTTCATCTAAAGAGTGGTACCTGAGTTGAGTTTCATGAAAAACCAGAATATCTGAGAGGTATCTGAGAGCAAGAAGTGGGGAGTATTCAAGGCATGGAGGTGGGGGAGCGGGGAGTTCAGTCAATGTCAAGGAAGAGAAATCAAGTATCATCAATGGAAGAAAGGGAAAATACTAGAAAGGAAGAGTTAGGTTACAAAGAGATTTAATTGCCTCCATCCCACCTCCAACACACACACACACACACACACACACACACACACACACACACACAAACACACAAGCACATGCATGCACTCTATGCCCCACAAAAAAGGAGCTTAAATTTAATCTTTTTTTTCTTCTTTGAACATTTATTGTTGAGGAAAAAAGAAAACAAAAAAGTTTCCCTTTTCCATTCATCTTTTGAAGAACACTTAATGTCACCAGTTAATAATTTTTATATAAAATGTCTACTACATTTGTCAGAACTGTAGTGAATAATTTTGGTGTCATTTCTATATTAATCCTAAAGATAAAAGCAATAATGGTGAAATGGTCATACATGCAGTTTAGGAAAATCACTTTGGTGACTCTGAAGTAAGGATTGGATTGGGGAGAGTTTTGAGATCAGTAGATCAAAAAGCACACTATTGTAATAGATGATAAAAGCTTAAACTAAAATGGGGCAACTAAATGGTGCAGCAGAAAGAGTATAGGACCTGAAGTCAGGAAGACTCATCTATCTGGGTTCAAATTTAGGCTCAGATTTTTTTTGTTAACCTGGGCAAGTCACCTAATCCCGTTTGACTTAGTTACCTCTTTTGGGAAATGAGCTAGAGAAGAAAATGGCAAACCACTCCGGTACATTTACCAAGAAAACCCTAAAGGACTCACCAAGAGTCAGACATGACTGAAAAGTGACTAAACAGGATAATAGTTGTGTGGGATGAGGCAAGAGTGTGGTTATCATGGTTTTTGTGGAGATATGGAGGATGAATCAGCAAAGGTGACCAAGGAATAGTCAAATAGATAGGAAGAGAAACAAGAGAGAAGAATGTCATGAAAAGCCATGGAGAGGAGAATATAACCATGAAGAGAGAGTGGTTAACAGGGTTGAATGCTACAGAGATCAAGAAGGATGAGGACTGAGAAAAGTCCCTAAGATTTGGCAAATGAAACTTTGAAAAAATCAGTTTCATTTGAGTAATGAGTTGGGAAACTAGATTGGAAAGGATTGAGGAGTGAGTGAAAAGAGAGGAAGTGAAGGCAAAAGTGTTGACAGTTTCTACAGGGAGACTGGTAGTGAAAGAGAGAAGAGAACATAGAGTAAACCCATTTGTATCAAAAAGGTAGACATTTGAATCAAGGTCACATTAGGAAAATGAAATTCTCAGTAAGAAAATTCAGTCAGATAGCATGCTGTTGAATCTGTGACCATTTAGATCATTAGTGAACAATTGCCATGATATCTACTTGTCTTCATCCAAGTCCATTGTTGTTCAGTTGTTTCAGTCATGCCCAACTCTTTGTGACTCCACTTAGGATTTTCTCATATAAGATACTGGAGTTGTTTGCCATTTCCTTCTCTAGCTCATTTCCCAGATGAGGAAACTGAGGCAAACAGGGACAAATGATTTGCACAATGTTATATGGCTTGTGAGTATCTGAAGTCACATTTGATCTCAGGTCTTTTTGACTCTAGACTTGGCACTCAAACCACCTTGCCACTTAGAGGCACTAGTTCTGGCCTTGTACTCCTTGCCTCTATAGTGCCACTAGATAAAATTAATATCCCAGATATGGGAACATATAGGAAAATCCCTTGGGTTTCTACTTCAAGAAATGCCATAGTAATGCCCAAAGAATTTCAAATTTAAAAAAGAAGAAAAAGAATTCCTATCTTTAAAGATTACTACAATGATATTAGCAGGAGTATTTTGAAGATTAAATGAGATCATGAACATATGGGACTTTGTAAACCTCAAAGCAGCATATTATTATTATTATTATTATTATGCACTGTATCCTTCAGTTACCAGGTCTCTAATCTCATGATGACTTTTCCCTGAGTCTTTCTGTTGCACTACTCTTAAACTCAGATAATGTTTATAAGGAGTGTTCTATTTGATGTTTAAAAATAAGATTTTCTTGAGAACAGGAAAGGTGTGCACACACATTAAGTTTAATCTGCATCATTAAAACTTTCTTAAGTCTAGAAATCAACAACAAAAAATTAAACTCTGATTTGTAGTCATTTCCAATTTCTGAGGTGTAATGCTCACATTGAAAATTTAACAATTGGTTCTGCAAGCTGGTTAGAGTGAACTTCACCAACTGCTTAATGATTGATCCCTTCAAATGCACGCGCTCTCTCTCTCTTCCATTTGCATTGTACTTAAATTTTTTCTTTTGCAGAATTATACTATTTTCAATAAGTATAGAAATAATAATAATAATAATAAAATAGCTAGCATTTATATGAGGCTTTAAGATTTTCAAAGCACTCTATAAATATTATTTCAATTTAACCAGACAACAACTGAGCATTAAGTGCTATTGTCTTCATTTTATAGAAAAAGAAAGTGAGGTGGATGGAGGTTAAATGATTTGCCTAGGGTCACACAGTTATAAAGTATCTGATTTGAATGTATATCTAGGTCTAGCTCTCTATGCACTGTATCATCTAGCTGCCAATCCAACTGAGATATTAATTGCTGATGGACATAGGCAGCACATGATTATCAGGCTACCTTCCATACAGATATACACATGTTCCTTGTTTCCTTTATTCTGTAGCACTGCCTTTAAAGTCTCTTCTTCCTGAGACTAATAATATTTCCAGTCTTGGGGACTTTTCTTCAGTATGTTTGACCTGGATAAGACAGAATTTCTATGGTGCTTCTGGTGCAAGTGCCCCCCAGAAGGACATGATGCCTTCCATTCAGTACTAGATGTGTGTCATTTTATTTTGTATTTGGCTGCCTTCTGTAATCTGGGATCATAAGCAAAATTAGAAATCAGAGCTATAACTAGAAACTTTTAAACTGGAACAAAAAAATGTGGGAAGGTAGGCAGGCTCCGGGAGATAGGTATTCAGATAGATGTACTGAGAACCTGGAATTGGCCTTGAGGACATGTAAAGAAATGGAGTAATTTCATTCATTGCATGTTAGTGGTTGACTCCAAAATATGAAGCAAAGTTGCGGCAGTCCGCAGAGAACTTTAGGGAGGAAGTATATCCTAGCCATGTAACCCTGGCAAATCACTTAACCCTCACTGCCTAGCCCTCAATACTCTTTGGCCTTGGAACAAACATATAGAATTGATTCCAAGATGGAAGGAAAAGGTTTAAAACAAACAGAAGACTGACAGCCGTCTTAAGTGTTTCCTTATCCAGAGTGTTTCCCATCTTATTTTTGTTGCTCCTTCAGACTGACGTTCTCACAGAGAATATTCCAGAAAACCAACCCTATATTTCTCTTAGTTTTCTAATTTTACTGAAGAAAGGAAAGTGGTTATGGCGGCCCTGGAAATCTATTGGACAAGGGCTTTAAATTCATTCAAGCTTTTCCCTCCTGTTTTCCTTATTCCTCCTTTCCTGCTCTACCCTGGCAACTAAAGTAGAAGCCTGAATTTAAAAACCTTGCCCAAGAGGATAAAATTGAAACTCTTCCCTTTAGATTTTAAAGTCCTGTACTCCCTGGATCCAACCTACCCCACTCCTTAGCCCATACTTTGTGGTCTGGTCAAATGGCCTTTTCTCTGGTCCTTACACAACATTCCATCTGTCAACTGATGCCTTTGCACTGACTCCCTCCTCCACATATGGGATTCCTTCCCTCCTTATCTCTACTTCATACATATCTTCTCTTTCTATAAGATGTAGCTTAGGCACCATCTTCTACATGAATCCTTTTCTGATACCTCTCCAAAGGGCTGGAGTCCTCTGTCTCAAACTATTTAGTATTTGACTACTTATATAGTTGTATTTATTTACTTTATATTTATGCGGTATATAGGTTTATAGATGGGTCTAGAACTGAGTCCAAATCCAGGCTCAGACTTTTACTCACACAATGACCCTGAGCAAATGTTCTATATTCCTCAGTTTCCTCAGTTGTAAAATAGGGATAATAATAGTGCCTCCTTCATAAGGCTGTTGTGAGTATGAAATGAGATTACATTTACAAAGTGTGATATTATTAATAAAAGCTTTTCCCTTCTTCTCCATTAGAGAGAAAGTGCCTTAAAATTAGGGATTGTTTTGGTTTGCAATTGTATCCCTTTTGCCCTAGTGCAGTGCACATCGTACACATTGTAGCTGTTTAATAGATAATTGTTGATTAATGTCTCAGTTAAAAAGATGAGGCCTCCTTGACCTCCTTTAAGGCCAAAAGGATGCTGATCTATTCCTTTTCAGCCTCTAAATATGTTCTGTAAATTTATTAATTCTACCTTCCAAAGAAAGTGAATTAAGCTTATTATTATGAAGGAAAAACAGGTGGGACTAGGTTTTATCCTCATCCCTCTGATTCTAATCCAAGCATAAGAGTATGGTTCATTTCTCCCATCACAATGGAATCAGTACTGCCTCACACGAGCTGGCCAAATGTCCCAGGCCCCATATCCAAACTAAAGCCTGTGCCAGAACCAGACCAGTGTAGACATTCACTTGGTACTTGAAGCCTCTGACCCCTGAGAGCATTTTCTCCTTGCTACCTTCCCATTCACTCCCTTCTTCCATTCTAAGTTCAAGACCAGCCACACTGGTGGGCTTGCTGCCCTGGGGCTCCACAATGAAAATTCAGGACAGGGCTTGCCCTCTATTGCCCATTCTGTGATGCCTGGCTAGGTCAGGTGTTCCCCAGAGGTATGGGCTCCACACTTGGTTACCCGCTACTTGAACCTGCGAAGTCCTTTGCTTGCTACTTCATACCCTGAGGTCAGTCTTTTGTGTAGCTAGGCAAGAAATTCCATAGACCTGTCAGACTATCAGGAAAAAAGATGCTTTATTAGGCTGACTAACTTTATCACTCAACTTGACAAAAGTATCAAGATTATCTTTGCATACAATAGCCCCCAAAGACTCAAATGCCTAAACTCATCTGTGGGGCTGCCACTGGGAATTGTGTAACTTGCCAGAATTTTAGCACTGAACTTGTTAATTCCCATGTCCCATGAAAACAGCCAAACTTGTCAGAGATCATAACAAACTAATGGTTGGATACCAACAATGAGCTACCTTCTTCCATCAGAGGCACTTAAGAGCCCAAGGCAATCCCCAATCTCTACTCCTAGTTTGCCTAAAATGTAAACTTTCAAGGTGGCAAGGATATAGGACTACATCTTAAATTCTTTGTGAGACTATCCTAATTTCTCTTGAAAGATGGTGGGAATATGATTTCTAATTCCTACAGAGCTTCTGGAATTGAGTAGTCACTACAACACATGCATAATTAGAAGTGATTTAGCTTTTTTAAGGACTTCACAGTAAGTACAAAAACTTTTGGAGTAGTACACTTAAATTTTGATTTTTAATAATTCACCAGTATGGTGAATTGGGTTCACAAAGAGTCAGGCATGACTGAAAAATGACTAACACCAATAAGAAGGTAGTATATGAGTTGTGTTATGAAGGAAGAGAAGGGTTCATAGACATTTTCAATATCCCTTCCACTCAATCCATTCTTGTAGAAAAATAATAATAAAAGGCTGATATGTTGACCATATCTGAATGTATACAACATACATATATACATACACATTTATGCATAGAGGTATGTGTCCATTTATATGTAATGCTAGTAGCACTACATTTTTCTTTTGGTGGAAGGGAGATATATTTCATTACCTGTTATTTAGAATCTTCAGTAGTTTTTTTAGTATTAAGAGTACTTTTCATTTTAGTGGTTTATTTTTCATTCTCCATTATGGTCCTATATACTGTGATCTTGGTTCTGTTTATTTCATGATGCATGATTTCATATAGATACATTTAATTTTTTTTCATTTCTTAATGAAGAACAATAAAAACATTAACAAGTATTCATTAAATCGCCTGCCATGTACTAGACTAAGGATACCAGGACAAAGAATAAAATAACCCCTATTCTTAAGCAGTTTACATTCTATCAGGAAAGTTAACAGGTATGGATGCCTGTCTGTGTCATACACACATACATACACATATCAAATAATTAATAGAAATATTTAAATTAAAGTAGATTAGGTCTGAAGATAGCAGTTAAAAGATAACTCAAAAAGCTTCATATAGAAGGTCAAGTGGGAAGCTAGGTAAATAGATACATGATAGACTGCCAGTCATGGAGTCAGGAAGACTGACTCCAGTCTAAGATACTTACTAGCTGTGTGACCCTGAGCAAGTCACTTATCCTTTTTGCCTCAGTTTTCTCACCTGTAAAATGAGTTGAAGAAGGAAATGGCAAATCATTAGAGTATCTTTGCCAAGAAAACCTTAAATGGGTTCACAAAGAGTCAGACATGACTGAAAAATGACTAACACCAATAAGAAGGTAGTATATGAGTTGTGTTATGAAGGAAGAGAAGGGTTCAATAAGGTTCAAATAAGGAGAAGTAGGAGTTGGGGTGACTAATGTGAAGAAAAAGAAGAGGTCAATTTAGCTACATTATAGAGTTCTGAAAGAACAAATAATATATAATAAGGCTGGTAAGAAAATTGTGACAAGCTATTTATTTATTTAATATATATTATTTAATATAATAAATATTAAAAAGCAATATTTAAATTTTATTATAGAGGCAATTGTCAGCCATTGGAATTCATTGACTAGAGGAGTAGCATGGTCTCATGTGTGCTTGTGAAAAATCATTTTGGCCACTAGATGAGGGATGGATTTGAGTAGACAGAAAACTGAAGCAAAAAGACCAAGAAAGCAGCCATTGCAATAGTCTAGGTGAGAGGTAGGAGGTATGGATTGAGATGGTAAGTGTCGAGAAAGGAGGAATCATGTAAGGTAAAAATGGCAAGATTTGAAAGTTGATTGTATGTATGGGGTGAGGGAGAGTGAAGAGTCAAGTAGTCATGCCAAAATCATGAACCAGGGTGACTGGGAGAATATTAGTACCTTCAGAAGAAGTAGGAAAGTTTTAAAGAGGGATATGTTTGAGGGGGGAATTAATGGACTCTGTTTTGGTCATGCTGAGTTAGAAATATTTTGATGATATTCAGTTTGAAATGTCTTTTGATAGTGATAGAGGATTGAGGCTCAGGAAAGAAATTGAAGCCGAACACACACACACACACACACACACACACACACACACACACACACACACACTTAAAAGAATGGCTTTTTTCTTGCAAAATATTTTCAATATGATGTAGCCAAAATTGTCTGTTATCTTTTATAAAAACTTCTATTATTGTTATTCTCTCTCTAATAATAGTTTTGACTTACATGCATTCTTGTTCTCATCTAGTTTTTTTAAAAAATGTTATAACATTTTATATTTATGTTGCATACTGTCTTTGTGTTATAGAATGTTGATTTAGACCTACTTTATGTTTAACTTTTTTATAATTTTACTAACAGTTCTAGTCCTATCAATTTATATTTTTGGTTTTATCACCTCTAGACTACTATTTCTACTGTTTGTTACATGTAACAATCAGGCTTAATTTTATATATTGTTGTTTACTCCATTAAGGAAATGGTCATTTATCTTATCTTTTTGACATACATGGGTGGTGTGGTGTCAAAAAAATTTTATGCATCTATATAATTACTTGCTTTTTTACTATTTTCTTATGAACAGAGTCAATTTTGTTCATTGTTTCCCTAATATAGAGTCAACTTTTTGTGCATGGTAAAGTCCAATTCAGTTATAGTATATGATCTTTTTGAAGTGTTGTTACATTTATTTACTAATATTATAACCAGTTTTTTTTTTTTTTAACAACAACATCCATTGGTGATATTGGTCATACTCTTTTGTATCATGGACCTCTTTGGTAGTCTGGTAAAACTTATGTCTGTTTTTCTTAAAGTAATATTTTAAAAGAAATAAAAAAATATAGAGAATGACAAAGAAAGGGTTATATTGAAAACAGTTTTCAATATATTAGAAAAACAAATGATCATGTTCTGGATTAAAAATGCCTGGTACATAGTTTATTTTTTTCTGCTTTCTTTCTTCCTATTTTATGTATCAGGGCCACTTCATTTCATAAAAGGAGTTAGCATCTTTCTATCTCTATATATATATCTTTCTTTCTCTCTCTCTTCCTCTCTATCTCTTTCTCTTTCTCTCTCATTAGTTTAAGTAATATTGGAGATAATGGTTTGATAGAATCCACTTGTAAATTCATCTAAGAATTTTTTCTTTAAAAATTCATTTTGTGATTTAATCAATGTCTTTTTTAAAGATTGAATTTAAAATTTCTCTTTCTGTTAATCCAGATCTTTTATAAATATTCATGTATTTTATTTGTTGATTTTGTTGGCATACAATGGGAAAATAGTTTCTAATATTTTCTTTTACTTCCTCTTCCTTTGTTGTTATTTCTCTTAATTTTTGAGTTTGATAATTTGGCTTACCTCTTTTATAATTAGCTAATGTTTTACCTATTGTATTATTACAAATTCCAATGTAATTCTAGTTTTATTAATGTAGTGCTTTAAACATTTTTTTCTATGACTTTCAGAATTTTTTTTGTCTAGCTGATGTTATTTTATTTGGTGTTTTTTGAGTTTTTAAAAATTGTCATTTTAATTGAATATATTGTTATTTCTTTCTTTTGTTGATTAAAATGTTTAGAGAGATGCATTTTCATTATTGTTTACATTAGCTGCCTCTCAAAACATGAAGGATTTTGTTTTATTATTGTCATTTCCTTTCATGAGATTACACATTTTCCCTATGATTTATTCTTCTACTATGTCTTTGAGTTATATATTCTCCACTAATAATAAAACTTATTAAAACTTTCTCCTAATATCCTTATTGATTATGATTTTTATTGTGTTGTTTGTAAAAGATTTTTCTAATTATTGTACTTTTCTGCATTCGTTTATGAATTTTTAATACTTTAGCACAAGCTCAGTTTTTGTAAAAATATTATTCAAGGTTAAGAAATATATAGGTTCAGCTTAAAAAAAGATGAAAGTAAAATAACTTGAGAGAGCTAATACTCTATTTACAGTGAAAGAAAAAAATCATAATTTGAAAAGTATGAGACAGCTAATTGGCTCATTGGATAGGAAGGGGACCTAGAAAGGGAAAGCCCTGAGTTGAAATTTAGCCTCAGATACTTCCTAGCTTTATGAACTTTGGTAAATCACTTAATCTCAATTGCGTAATCCTTACTACTCCTCTATTTTGGAACTGATACTTAGTATTGGTTCTAAGATAGAAGATAAAGGTTTTTTTTAATACCCAAATTTATATACAGATGGAGGAAAATATTAATCTAACCCATAATTTTGAATGTGAGTAAACAATCCTATAAAATGAAAATTTGTGATTATTGGATAGAAAAACAAAATCCTACAATCTGTTGCTAACAAGGAACACATTAAATAAAACTCAAAGACAAACACAAAATAAAACTGAGGGGATAGGAAAAAAAATTTTACATCAAATTAATGTAAAATAGTAGAAGTTACCATAGTCCTATTTGACAGAACAAAACCAAACATTCAGAAATAAATAGAGATCAACAATGAAATTATATTATGCTGAAAGGAAGTATAGATGACAAACCTATATCAATAATAAAGATATATTCCAAATGCTTTAGTACCTGACATCACGAAGGAAACATTGTTCCACCTTCAAGTAGACATAGGTAGGAATAGAGTAGTGACAGGAAACATATCCTTTTATCTGTTTCGAATAAATATAACAGAAAGACAAACAAATGGGAAAATATGAAACGACAAATTTCTGGAGAACCTAGACATAAAAGACTTCTAACATTCCATAAGTAAGACAGAAAAAAAGTACATACTTCTGTGTACCACACGAAATGTTTATAAAAATTGAACATAGGGTAGAGAGATATTGCAAACAAATGCCTAAAGAAATAAGTGGTCAATATATCTTTTATGTCCCTAAATGTAATAAGGGTAAAAATTGGTTCAAGCACAAACAAAAGATCCTCACTGAAATGGAATCTTAATAATGTAATCTTAAATAATGAATGGTTCATGAACAAATTATAGAAACTATAACTATGTAAAAAAAATAATGATGAAACAATATATCAAAATTTCTGGAATTAAGGTAAAGCATTCCTCAAGGGGAAAATCATGCCCTTACATTCAGACATAAACAAAATGGAAAAAGACAGGAATAATGAACTTAGGCATTTTTAAAAATTAGAAACTCTAAAAATAATCAAATCTAAAATAAGTACCAAAAAGGAGATATAAATTAAAGGAGAAATATGTAAATCAGAAATAAAAAGCCTATAAAATGTATTTAAAGTAAAACTAAAAATTGGTTCTTTGAAAAGAATAATGCAATTGATAAATTTTTAACTAATTTGATTTAAAGCAGAGCAGAAAATAAACAAACAAAATAGTGAATGAACAAGACAAAATCACAGCAAAACCAGAAGTAAAAAAAGAATAATCAGAAAATAATTGAAAGTTAGATGTCAACAAAATTGAGAAACAAAAGAATAGAATACTTTCAAAAAGTGTAAAATACCCTACCTGTGAGAAGACCAGACAGAAATCTTTATTAATCTAATCTCAGAAAAGCAAATAAATTTAATTGTAAGGGAACTTTCAAAAAAAATGGTCTTGATAGATTACAGGAGCACTCTATCAAACTTTTGAAGAACAGTTAGTGCCCATACTTCATGTTATTCTCAAAAATAAAGGAAGAAACCTATCAGAATTTTTTCATGAGACAATTGTTATCCTAATATCTAAGCCAAAGGACAGATTAAGTACAGAAATATTACTTTTGGCCAATTTATTAATTAACCTATGCCCCCAAATTTAAAAAAAAATTCTAATCAAATGGACTGCAGTGACATCTAAGAAAGCATTCACTATTATCAAGTAGGATTTATAATGAGGAATGCAAGGAGGATTCAATATTAGGAAAACAATCAACATAATTAATTATTATTAAAGACAAAAACATTCAAAAACATTTGATTATCTCAATAAATATCAAAATTCCTTTTTCTAAATACCCTATAGAATATAATAATAGAGAGACCTTTTTAATATCATAAAAAGTATCTATCTAAAACTAAAAGCAAGCATCACATGCAATGGAGACACACTAGAACCTTTGCCAATAAATATTAGAGTGAAGCAAAGATGTCTACTCTCACCACTATTATTTAATATAGTTCTGGAAATATCAAAGTGATTTTTCTAAAGCATAGGTCTGACTAGGTCATTCTCCTGCTCATTGAACCTTTGGGGCTACCTATTACCTTTAAGATCAAATATAGAGCATTCTGCTTAACATTTAAAATGCTTTATGATCTGTCTTCATCTTAACTTTCCAGCCTTCTTATATCTGATTACTCTCAGTATTTCCTATGATCAAGACACCTTGGTCTACTTCCAGTTCTTCAAACATGATACTCAAACTCCTTTATCCTTCCCTTTGTTCTGGCTGTCTTCTTCCTGGAATGCTGTAGCCCTTCATTTCTACTTCTTAGTTGTTTCCTTCACTGAGTAGCTCAAAAAACTGCTAATGCCTTCCCCTTCAAGATTATCTTCCTCTATATTCAATGAATATCTATCTTGTATTATATGGCTATTGACATGGTATTTTCTCCATTACAATGTAATATCCTTAAGGTAAAAGACTTTTTTTTTTCTTTGTATCCTCAGTGCTTAGCACACACAGTGCCTGGCAGATGCTTAAAAATATTTGTTGAGTGACAAAAATTAATACATGGTAAGGGAAAAACAGAAAAATTTATAGCAGAAGCTTCAAAAATGACTAAAAAGCAGTTAACTTACGGAATTTACTTAATAAAATAAAGTCCAAATACCTCAGGATCTGTTTTCCCCAAATCCCCAATACTTTTGCCTCCATGGCACTGTAGAACAATTCCATAGATATTTCTCTAACTGAATTTTGATGACACAGTAAGATAGATTTAAATGGAAGGAAAGGAATTCAGGATCTCAAAGACTACTGACACCTTTGGCTAGCTCACGTGGCTCAAGCTTTGTTGTTCTCTCTTGCTATACTCTACTTTATCTTGATATAAAGAGTGAAGTTAGTTGGTATAGAAACTTCTAGTGGCTTATAGCTAACAAAATTCTTCCTTAATAAGATTTCCCTTCATTATAATCTAATTTTTCACTCCTACAAAATGGAAGGATTAGATCTTTATGTTCCTTTGTAATTCAACATCCTAGGATTTTAAGTTTTAAGTTTTAAACAATTGAATTACAAATGAATTTTTGGAATCTATCGTACTAGAAGTTGAGAACTGTCTATGTACATTTTTACTTGTCTTTGTCTTATAATAAGACCAAAAATATGAAAGTTGAAACATTTAAGAATGCCTTTTTAT
This sequence comes from Gracilinanus agilis, assembly GCF_016433145.1. Lineage (NCBI taxonomy): Eukaryota > Metazoa > Chordata > Mammalia > Didelphimorphia > Didelphidae > Gracilinanus > Gracilinanus agilis. Next base: position 260,880,094 of record NC_058132.1, on the reverse strand, counting down.
AAGAAATATGGTTAAAATTATAAGTATGAGGAATTCAGAGAAACAGAGAGGAATCATATGAACTGATACACAGTGAAAATAGAGAGGACAAAATGAACAATATACATAATAATTAACTCAGTACCAACAAAAAGATGGTTTAAAAGAAGCTTAATTGAATGATGGCAAAACTAAAATGGTCCCAGAAAGCAGAAAATGAAAGAGATCTCTATCTCCTCAACAGAAAGGTAGAGGATTACAAGGCCATAATGTGGCATATATTATCTTATATAGATATTGGTTTGAGGATTTTCATTGAATTGAGTTTGAGAAGGCCATTTTCAGAAATGGCAGTGATGAAAAAATAGAAAGCATAAAATAGAACCTGTTTTCCAAATATAAATAATGAAATCTTGCATTTTCTTTTGTATAAAGCAGTTATATTTGAAATATGTTTTTTATAGGATCAGAGATTTAGTGTTGGAAGGGACTTCAGAATCAATCTAGCACTAGCCCTTGGTTTTATGGATGAAGATTCTGTCCCCCTACTTGCTCAGAGCCAAGCAATCAAGCATATATCTGCAAAATCAAACTGATCTACAAATTAAATTTCCTGCAATAACTAGATATGAGCAATAAAAAGGATATAAGAAAAGTGAGTGGCATTTAAGTTGTGTCAACCATTTGGAAGAAAAAATAAAAACTCTTGTTATTCTGATTTTCTAAATATCTAAATGTTTATAGTAGGATAAACAGAATTTTCTAATTTTTGTCATGATGTTTAATGTAATTTAGACAACAGGGAGACCCACATTTTTTTCTGAAATGGAAATTTTTTTTATTTTAAATATTGAAGCAAAGGGAAAAACTTTCTTTTCCCTTCATGTACTTCATGGCTCTTATTTTACTGATTAAATGAAGAAAGTGTGTACAAAACTGCAAACTTTGCACTTATGTATGACACATCTAGAATAACTGTCAATTGCTAGAGTAGATACTGTAGCCAGTGCCATTACAAATCAATGTATTTGTATTAACAAATTATTAACATTTAATCTAAACTGAATCTTATTTCAATATGACAACTTCATCAATGATCTTTGAGGGGTAGAAGGCATAATATTTGATATCTGAATATTCACTGAAATAATTTCATATTCAAATATACAGAGAAAAGACAATTCATCTCATCCCTAAAAATGCATTCTTATGATTACACCAGTCCCCATTTTATAATTCACTGAAATTTGATAACAGGAAGAAGATACAACATTGGAATTCATTTTATACATGGCATGGTAAATTTCAAATATTCTTAAATTCATATCCTGTAGCAAAGATTCAGTAACTATAGTGAAAGTGATTTAGCTCAGTGCATCCTCGAGGGAAGGAGATGGGAGAGAGAAGTTAAAGAGCATATTAGACTAGAAAGTCTAATAACACCACGATCTATTAGGAAACCTACAATAGGTCACACTGGAGCCAACAAAATATATAAAGGTACAAGTAAAGAAAAATAAGTTAAGTCTAGATAATGCCCACTACTAGATCTCTTGCACGGCTGAGTGTGGATTACCATGTTTTCAATATTCATGCATATGGGTTTCATTTTCAAACCCTATTAACCAACCACAGGCTGCTTGTTTTTCCTTCCTTCCTTCCTTCCTTCCTTCCTTCCTTCCTTCCTTCCTTCCTTCCTTCCTTCCTTCATTCCTTCCTTCCTTCCTTCCTTCCTTCTTTCCTTCCTTCCTTCCTTCCTCCCTCCCTTCCTTCTTCCT
>NC_058132.1:260842983-260878032 GCF_016433145.1 Gracilinanus agilis | reverse complement strand
CTTCCTTCCTTCCTTCCTTCCTTCCTTCCTTCCTTCCTTCCTTCCTTTCTTTTCTGTCTCAACCTCTCTTTTTTTCCTTCTCTCTTTTCACACACGTCATCTTAAACAGTTTCTTACAATATAGAATCACAATAAGGAAATTATCTTATTGATCATCTAGTCCAACATCCTCATTTTTAAATAATGAAAATGAGGTCCAAATTTCAAACTTTAGATTGATAAGGAGAAATCTTTCTGTTAAAGAATTACATTTAAAATGGAAATATATATAAATATGTAATATATATCTCACAACAACAATTGCAAGAGCATGTAATTCATATTTTAATACTAAACCAATATACATTCTCTTCTAAGGATAAGCAAAATCTCTCACTGCTCATGTCCTAAATATTATATCTTAAAATAAATATGTCTTTTATTTCTGACTTCACCCACAAATTAGTCAAGTAAACTATAAATGAAACTATAAGAGAACACATTCACATGTTCTACTAATCACAATATTTTTGCCTAGTAGCAATTTTCAATTCAACTCTATATAATTTTACACATTCATTAAAACCGTCTGTGTGCAATGTACTGTTAGGTTCAGTATTCAAAAGAATAATAACTTCCATTACCTATTTTTCTGTTTTTATCAGTTACCTTTTGCAAAATGACTCCTCAATGTCCCATGATTTAACCTGGTTTTTTCTCTCTTCACTTTCTCCATCCTAGATTCAAGGAATTTTAGATCTTACATGTTATTCACTTCAAAAAGTTTCATTTGAATAATTTCAGAATTAAGAATATATGATCATTTTGAAGATTAGAAAAAGATGAGGATAAACTTTAGATTTTTCCAACTTTTTTTTAATTTTACTTCAAGAACATTTGATTTAGTGTTGGCTTTGAAGCTTCTTTCTAGCCTACAACATCCCTCTTGTGTAACCATCAGAATGGGGAGGTATCATTATTCCTGGAAGTAATGACTTATTGGCACATCTGGTAATGATGTTATAGAATATGAAACACTAGTCTATTCAGTCTTCAATAGGATATATTTTTCTAATACTCCCATACATCACCTTTTAATGCATAGAACTCAGTCAACTTCAAAAGGATGCTTTGTGGCACAAAACAAACAAAAATGTGAATAAATAAAGAATATGAACCAATCACTAATCTACATAACAATGCTATTTTTCTATTTAAATCTATCTCTATGAATACAATTTTGCCTTTTGCCTTCTTATAAATGGTGACAGTAGTGGAATTTTGGAAGTCCTAAAGCATTTCTTCTATACGCCATGGCAGGATAAAGACAATAGATAGCATTTATATATGGTGTTTTAAGATTTATAAATTATTTTTACATGGGTCATCTCATTTGATTCTTATAAAAATTCTTTGAAGTAGGTGGTATCCATGTCTCCATTTTACAATGAGAAACTGAAGCTGAGAGATACTGTCTTGCCCAGGTTGAGACAGGTTGGATTTGAACTCAAATTTTCCTGACTCCAAGTCTAACATTCTATCTATCCACTGTACCAGTTAGCTATGAAGACATTTATATAGTTCTTGTCTACTTGGCTAAAAACTTGACTTAATACCACAAGATTACAAGATTTTTTTATTCATTGTGACTCTGACCATAGCATTTAATTCATTGAAAATTAGAGTTAAATATCCTTATTGGAATTTTGGCAGAATTAGCACTTTTTAAAAGAATACCATCCATGATTCTAAACAGTGTATTTTGGAATATGTATCTCTGACTTATTGCTGCTTCTCCTGTATATAGCCTACTTTGTATATATGTGTTTGTATGTGGTTTCCCCTATTAGATCCTAATTTCCTTGAAGGCATGAACAATATTTTGTGTTGTTTCATATCCCCAGCACTAGTGCAGTGTCTTGTACATAGTAGGAGCTTAATAAATGTTGGTGAATTGATTGACTATCTGAGAACTCACAGATTTTGACTATTCCAATAGGATAATGAATCTTCACACTCCTCTAATTATTTATTAAATTCTCAGATTGAATAGAAGTATGAATAATTTCCCATCTCTACAGTCTCTATGTCCCACCATCAGTCACACATATTTTATATTCATAATTATAGAGGTGGATGAGATCTTCAAGACCTTGTTTAGCTCTTGTTTTACAAATGATGAGACAGAGAGCTAGAGAGAATAAGAGGTTTGCCCAAAGTCACATAGGTAGTTAACATCAGGAGTAGAATTTGGACCCAGGTCTTCTGATTCCAAAGATCTTTGCACTGTACCACACTACTTTCATCCCCAGTTTTAAGTAAAGTTTTCATCAGCTTTCCTATTTGCTTTACTTAGAAGAAATTGTTCAGTACAATTATCACATTATTTCTTTTGCTTGTTGTCTTCTCATGGATGTTCTCTCTGAGCCACTTTGGGTAGCAACAGTTTAAGGAATGATGCACACAACCTCCTGATAATTTTATTAAAAGTACTTTGACTGTTGTGCACATCTGACCTTTATTCTCAAAAAGTTCTTTACTGATCCTCTTCTTTCTTTTTTAATATTACTATCACTTAACGTAGATTCCATCTCCTTCTCTCTGATATAAATGCTCCTTTTTATCAAATAAATAATGTGTAGTCAAGCTAAACATATAAATAGTTGGATCTTCTCTGAAAATGGTTTTCTTAATCCACACATTCAGTCCATAAACTTTCTGAAGAACAACTGAAGGCCTGCTTCATGATCAGTCTTCTGAAGTCATGATTGGTCAGAGTCCTGTCTTTCAAAGTCATCTTATTTCATATTATTATGGTCATCATGTAAATTGTTCTCCTGGTTCAACTTCTTTTTCTCTATGTCAGTTCACATGAGTCTTTCCAAAGTTTTTCTGAATCATTATTTTGCATTTCTGTGGTACAATAATATCACATTACATTAATGTAGTGCATGCTGTTCAGATGGTTCTCAAACACTAGTCATCACTTTCCAGGTACTATCCTAGTATAAAACATTTTTTTCTTTTTTTTTAATTTTTAAACCCTTAACTTCTGTGTATTGACTTATAGGTGGAAGAGTGGTAAGGGTAGGCAATGGGGGTCAAGTGACTTGCCCAGGGTCACACAGCTGGGAAGTGGCAGAGGCCGGGTTTGAACCTAGCACCTTCTGTCTCTAGGCCTGGCTCTCAATCTACTGAGCTACCCAGCTGCCCCCTAAAACATTTTTTAAAGTTTATATGAGACCCCCCCTCCTTTTGGGATATATGCCTAGTATAGATTTACTCAGGCCACAGTTATAAATTTTGTAAAGTTTTATGAAGTTTTCATAAAGGGTTTTATAAAGGGTTTATAGAGTTTTAAAGATTTCTCTCATATAGGGAATTCTAAGGTGAGGGAACTCCCTTTACCAATTAAGTTTAGCATCTCTTTTGCAGCTTACTGACTTAGAGAATTACTAAGATCATAGACAGGTTAAGCAACTTGCCCAAAGTCATATAGCTAATATAAATCAGAGACAAGACTTGAAACTAAGCCTTCCTAGCTTCAAAGTCAGCTCTCTATCCTCAGTCATATTGCTTCTTAACTCTTTAGAGATAATCATCAGCTGTTTTACAGAATGTTTGGACCAATGCACAGTTCTACCAACATTGCCTTAGTGTATCTGTCTTTCTACAGCCTATTGAACATCAAACATTTTCATCTTTTTTTCATCATTTTTCATTTGAAAAATCGAAGACATAACTCCAGATTTGTTTTAATTAGAATTTTTTTCTTACAATTATCCCTTCTACACTGGGACTTCTTAATCATAGGGGTTCCATACACCTAATTCCTTACATCTGTTAGAATAATCTCTGATAGTTTACCTTTGTTCTTTTGAAATCAGACTTCTTCATATCCCTTTATCTATAGGGGAGGGGTTCTTGTTCTTTTATATATACTTAATTCTTTCCCTTTATATCTTCTCTACCAAATATCTTCCATTATTATTTCCAATCTTCAATCTCTCTCTTCTACTAGTTCTTTTCTTACTGTCTACAAACAGATTCAACTATCCCTTAAAAGAATCAATATATCCTCCTATCTCTTGAATAGAGAACTCATCCTTATATACTAATCCAAATTTCTACTTTTTATTGCCAGAAAATATTTTTGAGAACAATATTAGTATGCATAAAGATTATCATTAATGAAAATATAATTGAATAAGTAGACTTTTACAAATTATAATCTTCTGCAAGTCATAGTATCATAATTGACTCATCTGACTCTATAAGGGTTAGAGAACATTTAATCTCTTGTTTGTCTAGAGCTTTTTTTTAAAGCATTTTAATCAGTTAAAATAGATTTATATGCTTTTATTCAGCAAGTATGCGTGGTAATTATATATAACAAACTACATATAATAAAATCACATAAATAGTAAAATCATGCAAAATTATGTAACATGTATGACCAAGATCAACAATTTACTAAGAATTAACATAGCTTGAGGCATAAAACTGAAAGGCATTCTTACCTATGATGCTCTTTAGTATCATGGGAGATGCCCTGAGGAAATCCAAACAGAAGAAGACTTCCTTATTAATGGCTCTGCTTTCAGAATGCTTCTATTCAAGGTTAACATCATACTTAGTAATTGAATTGATTCCTAGAATGCTGCAAAGTATCCTTAATAAAATCCATTGTGATTGAAAGAGTTCGACTTAAACATCTAAATTAGGAAAATAAAGTGCATGAAAAAATTACATTCTACACACATGACATGATATGACTCATTTAGTTAATTTACAAATATGTTTGTGTTTGCATGTATATGTACCTTTTAAAAGACACATATCTTAGATAGATTTTAATATAGATGGTGAGTTTAGTCCAAAATTGAATAGGAAGAAGAAACCAGGCTGAATTGCATCTGGGAAACTGGACAGTCTTTTTTCTATGATCTTAAGTTGTTGCAAAACCCCATTTGCTGTCACAACTTTTACAAAATCCTCCCTTCTAAATAATATTTTCTCAGTGATGGTATCTATCTAAAAGTCGTTGAATACAACATTCTTAAATGAATCAAAATTGGACATGACCCAAAGGTCAATGGAAAAATGTTTGAAGGGTTTTAAGTAGGCTGTAGTATATTATCAGCATTGATAATGTATGTTTGGAAAAGAAAATAGGATGGTTGCACAGTAAAAATAAGAAATAAAATATAGATATCCAGTATGTTACCAGAAAAATGAAAGCAATAAGAGAAAGGTTTCCAATATAGGTGGATCCTCCATGGAGAATTCATGGAATGACATAGGCAAGAATTCTACAGAGTATGATGGACTGGGCATGTGGAACTGAAGAGGGAGTACCCACATTAATAAGAACATGTATTTATCTAAGTATGTTGGAATTCACATTCAGGAAAATATAAAAGGTATCCACAACCAAACACCAAATTAGAAATCCTAAAAATTAAGAACTGAAAATGGAGAAGTGAACTTCTTAAATAAAAAATATCAGAACCAGATGGATTTACAAGCTAATTCTATCAAACATTTAAGGATCAACTAATTCTAATATTAAGCAAATTATTTGAAATAAGAGGCAAGGAGTTTTAGCAAGTTCTTTTATGAAACAAATATGGCGCTGATACTAAATCAAGAAGAGCAAGAACAGGGAAAGAAAATTATATACCAATCTCATTAATGAATATGGATACAAAAACTCTAAACAAAATTCTAGCTAGGAGAGTTACAATAATATGTCACAAGAGAAATACATTGTGACCAAACAGGATCAATACCAGGAACACAGGGATTGGTTAATATAAGGAAAACTCTCAACTCAATATAACTGATAATATTAATTACAAAAGTAATAAAAACAATAGATACAAAAAATTCTAACAAAATATAATACAAAGGGGATGGAGCCAAAGATGGTTGCTTAGTAGAAGTGAAAGTTAAAACCATTCTGACAGTCCTTCCAAACTAATCTTTAAAAAGTGCTTCAAAATGACAGGAGTCAAAAACCAACAGCAAGATGGAGTGTGGGGGCTGTGCTGAATATGACTTGAAGGGTACCCAGAGAGAGAGTCGATTTTCATAGAATAATGGGGAACTAGAAGCAACAGTGCTCACAGTGCTGGTTGACCACCCTCCCATCTACTGTGTCATAGGCCAGCTTTGGGATCCTGGGACCCTGCCTACACCATCAATAATGGGGCACCCAAGATTTACTCCTTGAAATCCCAAGCGCTGGCACAAGCCCACAATGAGGTACATGCATAGCACTTGGCCCTTTCAAACCTGAATGGTGGTGAATCCCTTAGCCCCAGGGCAAAATACCTCTGAGTGCTAAAACCCGCAAGTCATCAGCAGAGGAGACTGAATCAGCAACTTTCAAAACTCTCAGTCTATAGGCAAATAAAAAAGGCTGAGAAAATGAGCAAATAGCAAAAGAAACATGTAATCATAGAAAATTCTTATGAAGACAAAGAGCAAAGTGCAAAATCAACAGGAAATGTTGAGATCCAAGCAACCACATTTAAAATTTCAAAGAAAAATGGGAATTCATCTCAGGCTCTGGAAAAACTAAAAAAAAAAAGAATTAAAAAATCAAATAAGACAGTTTAAATAAAAGTAGGAAAAAGAAATAAAAGTAGTAAAAAATGAAAATAACAGTTTAAAAAGAAAAAATTGACCTACTGAAAAAAGAGGCCAAAAATCCCAAAAGAACAAAAGAGTTCCATGAAAAGTAGAATGGACCAAATGGAAAAGAAAGATCAAATGGTCATGGAAGAAATTCATTCTTTAAAAATTAGAATTGGGCAAATAGAAGCTAATGACTTCAGGAGACATCAAGAAAAAATAAAACAAAATCAAAAGAATAAAAACTAGAATAAAATATAAATTATCTCACTGAAAAAACAACTAACCTGGAAAGTAAATCCAAGAGAGACAATTTAAGAATTATGGGACTACCTGAAAGTCATGAAACACCCCCCCAAAAAAAGCCTAGATATCATATTACAAGAACTTATCAAAGAAAACTGGCCTAATACTCTTGAACAAGAGAATAAAATAGAAATTGAAAGAATCTACAGATCACCTCCAATAATAAATATCCAAATGACCACTTCCTAGATATTTATAGCCAAGTTCAAGAGCTCCCAGGTCAAGGAGAAACTACTGCAAGTAGCCAGAAAGAAATAATTCAAATATCATGGAGCCTCAGTCAGGAATACACAGGATCTGGTAGCTTCCACAATGAAGAATTGGAATGCTTGGAATATGATATTCCAGAAGGCAAGGAAATTGAGTTTACAACCAAGAATCACCTACCCATCAAAACTGACTATATTCTTTTTGGGGAAAGTATGGTTATTTAATCAAATAGAAGAATTCTAAGCATTTCTGAAGAAAAGACCAGATTTAAACTGAAAATCTGTTGTTCAGATAAAAAATTGAAGAGAAACATAAAAACATAAATGAGAAAAAGAAAAAAAAATTTAAGGGCTCTAATCAGGTAAAATTGTTTAAATTCCTATATGGAAAGATGATATCTGTAACTCTTAAAAATTGCTATCACTGGGGCAGCTGGGTAACTCATTGGATTGAGAGTCAGGCCTAGAGATGGGAGGTCCTAGGTTCAAATCCGGCCTCAGACACTTCCGAGCTGTGTGACCCTGGGCAAGTCACTTGACCCCCATTGCCCACCCTTACCACTCTTCCACCTATGAGCTAATACATATAAGTTAAGGCTTTTAAAAAAATTGCTATCATTGTCATAGTTGTTAGAAGAAGTATATACATAGACAGAGGGTGTGGTAGTAAGCTGTTTAGGATGATACGTGAGAAAATCTAGCGATGAAAAAGAGAATTGCACTAAGAGAAATGGGAAGAGAGAAATAAAATATGGTAAATTATATCACAGTAAGAGGTGCCGAGTGGGGGGGGGCAACTCTTACAGTGGAAGGGAGGATGAGGGTGGCGATGGGTAATACTTAAACTTTACTCTCATTGGAATTGATTCAGAGAGGAAAGAACAGCCATATTTATTGTGGAATAGAATTCTATCTTACTCTATAAAGAAGAAGGGGAATAAAAAAGGAGATGGTGGAGTGGAGTAATGTAAGGGAGGAATAAATTGTGGGGTTGATCAAAATACAACATTAATTCTTATTAAAAACATTGAAAAGCTTAGGTATAAATGATTTTTTTAATATGAGAGAAAACATTTACCTAAAACCTTTGCAAGTGTTGTCTATAATAGGGAGAAGTTAGAAGCCTTTCCAGTAATATGAGGAGTAAAACAAGGATGCCATTTTCACCAATATTATTTAACATTATATTATAAATGCTAGTAATAGCAATAAGAGAAGAAAAAGAAATAGAAGGAAAACAGAAAGGACAAAGAGGTAATAAAACTATCTCAATTTGCTGATGACATAATGGTATATGTGAAAAATCCTAGAAATTCAACTAAAAAGTTATTGAAAACTATTTATAATATTAGCAAAGTAGCAGGATATAAATTAAATCCACACTAATCATCAACATATATTTATGTAATTTTTAAAGCCCTGCAAGAAGACATAGAAAGAGATATTGTGGGGGCAGCTGGGTAGCTAAGTGGATTGAGAGCCAGGCCTAGAGACTGGAGGTCCTGGGTTCAAATCCGGCCTCAGACACTTCCCAGCTGTGTGACCCTGGGCAAGTCACTTGACCCCCATTGCCTACCCTTACCACTCTTCCACCTATAAGTCAATACACAGAAATTAAGGGTTTAAAAATAAAAAAAAAGAAAGAGATATTGTGTTTAAAATAACCACAGATAGGATAAAATACCTGGGAGTATACCTGTAAATAATTGAAAAATATTAATTGTTCATGGATGGGCAGAGTTAATATAATTAAAATGACAACCCTACCTAAATTAATCTACCTATTCAATGTCATTCCAATTGGATATGTAAATTGATTCAACCATTTTGGAGAGCAATTTGGAATTCTACCCAGAGAGTTATAAAACTGTATAAACTGTTAGACCCAGCAATGTTGCTGGGTCTGTTTATTAAGAAGATCAGGAAAAGAGGAGAAGAACCCATATGTTCAAAAATGTTTATAATAGCTCTCTTTGTGATGGCAAAGAATTGGAAACTGAGGGAATGCCTGACAATTGGGGAATGGCTGAAGTAATTGTGGTAATTGTGATGGAATATTATTGCACCATAAGAATTGATGAACAGACTGTTTACAAACTTGGAAAGAACCACATGAGATATTGAACAACGAACAGAAAGTGAACAGAAAGGTGAAATATGAAAAACTTAATTTATATGTACATATACATGAAGATACCTTTTGTGATGCAGGGATGGTGGGGTAGGGCTGGGACATTAGTGGATGGGTTTTTAGATATCAAGATATCAAGAAGAGTAAGCTAAACATATAGGAGATTTGTGATTTCATTAGTGTACTATCTTCTTTTTTCATATTTGGAAATGCTCATTTTGTTTGGTTTAGCAAAATTTTCAGGAAAAAAGAAACTATAAAAGATATTTGATGAAATCTCACATGATATCCTTATGGACAAGATGGAAAGACAGGATTATTTGATGATGATAGAGCAGTTAGTGGGTTTTGAACTGATTTAATCTCTTCTATCCCCAAACTTGTCATTAATGGACTGAAGTTAGATTAAAATACAGTCTCTAATGGAGTGCTTCAGGGATCACTCATTTGCCCTATTGTGTTCAGCATGCTTATCAATGATTTAGTTAAAGACATAGATAGAATGCTTATAAATAGTTGACAAAAAAAGATAGCTAATACAGTGAATAAAAGAATTAGTATTAAAGGGTTTCTGAATTGATAAAAGGAAGGAATAAATGTAAAAGGATAAAATTTCATAAGCACCACAGCATAAAAGCCTACTACACTTGGGTTCATAAATTTAACTACACAAATAAAAAATGGGGAAATGAGGTTGGAAAACAGTTTATGTCAGAAACATCTGGAATCTTAATGCACTATGAGGACAACATGAGTCAACATTGTGACAAGACAACTGAAAACACCTCACCATAACTTATTTTTAGATTTCATTAATAATGCAGCAATAGTGAGGAAAGTAATAGTCCTGCTATACTTTAATCTTGTTTAAATACACTTCTAGTACTGTGCATCCCATATTTCTGGGGAAGACACTGGCAAATGTAAGCAATTCCAGGAGAAATGAGTGTGATGAATATGATAAGAGCCCTAGAAACCATGTCTTATGAAGGGCAATAGCAACTCAAATGCCTTTCATATACAGTGCTATAATATCTACAATGTGTTATCCCCATGATCCTGTGAAGTAGGTAGTGCAAGTATTATCATCATGATTTTTTACACATGAAGAAATATGTACAAAAAGTGGCTTGTTCAGAATCACATATTTTTGGAGTATCAGAGTTGAGGTTTGAACCCAGATCTACTGACTCCCATTTAAATGTCTGAAGAAACTAGAGATGTTTAGAATAGAGAAGTGAAGTGGTACCAGGGAAATAATTTCTTTCTCCAAGTATTTGAAGGGTTGGCTTGGGCAAGATACATTAGACCTTCTCTATTTGACTCTGGAAAGCAGAATCAGAAGCAAGGTGTGAATGCTTCAGAGGCAGTTTGCTGCTCCATATAAGTGGAGATTTTCCTATCAAATAGAGCTATCTCAAAGTTCCATTGACTGTCTTTAGAGAAGTCACTTCTCTATCATTTAAAATTTTCAAATCAAAGTTGGATGTCCATTGCCATGGATTTTGCAGAGAAGATTTATAACCCAGAATTATTTGGATGAGCCCTCTGAGGTCCCTTCCAGCTTTGAAATTCAGTTACTCTGCATTTATTATTACAATAATGACAAAAAGGAATTGCTCAAAAAATTACATGAATTCTCCCAGGCAATTCATTTAGGGATGGGATGGGGAGGAGGATTCAATTTCATAGGAAACTGGACTGAATGCTTTTTTCTCCTTTCTTGACTCAATCTTTATCTTAACCAACTTCTGTATTACCTACTTTAGATGTCATCTCAGTTCTATGTTTCTCTAAAAATGTTAGTTTAGCAAAATTCTACATATCTCTTGATTTCCCTAAATTCTAGCACCTGTCTTCTGTTGATGATCTCCAATTTATCCCATATATATATATATATATATATATATATATATATATATATATGTGTGTGTGTGTGTGTGTGTGTGTGTGTGTGTGTGTGTATGTATAATTTTTGATTTTGTGTTGTTCAATTATTTTCAGTTGTATCTGACTCTTTGTAACCCCATTTTGGGTTTTCTTTGCAAAGATGCTTGAGTTGCCATTTCCTTTTCCAGCTCATTTCATAGATGAAGATTAAAAGATTTGCCCAAGATAACACAACTAGTAAGGATCTGAGACCAGATTTGAACTCGGGAATTTCCTAACTCTTGGTCTGACATGCTATCCACCATGCCACCTAGCTGCCCTCTTTGTCCATAGCTGTTTGCATATCATAGCCCCATTAGACTTTGAGCTCCTTCAGAGCAAGTATTTTTTTTCTTCTTTATTTGTAGCCTCATTTATTAGGGGCTTAGTAGGTGTTAACTAAATAATTGCTGCACTCAAGTCATCTAGAATTCACTTCTCTGAGTCTGGAAAGCTTGAGTCTCAGCAGACAATTCTATCCCCACAATCACCTCCCTTGAGCTTTCTATGCTTCCAAGTATTAGACTCAGTGAGACTTTTCTTCTTATTTGTCTCTTTGGATAATAAAACTTTGTCTTCCTGGCCTCCTCCTGCAAGAATTCTTCCCTTGGATAAAAATATGAATATCTTGACTAGCAAACTAATGAATCCTATAGGAAAGAACCCCAAATGATCAGGAACCATGTGTGGGGCAAACATTGCAGTTAGGCTTAATTTGCCTTCTTAGGATTGTCAAATTTTGTGGATGTTCTTATTGGTTCTGTTGGCCAATGGCTTTGCTATTTATTATTTGCTATTTAGTACTCACAAGTACTAAAGGTGAACAAATGTATAAATTTGAAAAAAATAGGGTAGTAGACAGTAGAATTTGGAGTCAAAGTCCTAGGCTTAAATGTAAACTTTTTTACTTAATACCTATATGATTTTGGGCAACTCACTTAAGTTTTTTTAGCCCTAGTTTCTTCATTTATCAAACTAAAAGATTAAACTAGAATATTTCTAAGGTAACTTCCTACTCTAAAATACTATGACTAGGACCATAATATTCATTCATTCCACTCTACTGAACTTACTTAGTGAGCTCAATATGGAATAAATGACAGATTTAGTTAAACACAGTTTACTCTGCCCATCTCCAAGTAAATTTAATTTTATAATCCTTATGCTCCTTTGCTTGTTGTTCTTGAGTTGGGCCATTCAATGGAGTCTGATTTTCACTTCCATTTTCTTCTTCAACTCATTTTATAAATGAGGAAACTGAGGCAAACAGTATTAAGTGACCTGCTCTAGGTCACACAGCTAGCAATAGTCTGAGGCCAGATTTGAACTCATAAAGTTGAATCTTCCTAAATTCAGGCCTCTGCACTGTATCCACTATGTCACCTAATTGCTCTGATGCTTCTATGCTACATATATCTAAATTTTATAGAAGTGGCAATGTTAAGATATCATTTCAATTTTCTGTCTGTTTCTATCCATTTCATTTAATTTAGCAAAGCCATTTCTTAATTATATCAATTTGAAATCCAAAATCCACATTCACTACATCAAGGCACACACTAAATGAATGACTAGTAGGTATTAAGCACATAATAAATGCTCTGTAAACACTTAATTGATTGATTCAGTCATCATGGGGTGCACCAAGAAGGAATAGGAGAGGAAAAGACTCACCTGTTTCTTGGAGACAATTAGGAGAGGAAAAAAGGCTTCAGGTAGCAGCTATGAAGAAAAGACATGACCTGTGTATGCTTTCTTATAGTATAGGAAAAGTCTGGACACCTTCCAAAGAATCAGACTGGGAATGCTAAAGGTCTGGGAGGCAAGAATCCAGAGCAAGTCTGAATTAGGCCATGAAGCCAAGGGGCCTAAAGGCCAAGGCCAGGTTCCCACCTGGGGCAGAAGACTTGAGCAAAAGTCTGAGACCAGCAGGTAAAAGTTTGAGAGCCAGAGCTTAGGACAAAGGCCAACACCTATGAAGACCAACTGCAGAGAAAACTGGGAAGTTTTCCATTTCACTGATCCAGACATCTGGCTATGGTTCTCCCGTTTAGAATTCATGGGATCATAAAATATCAGAGATGGAAAGGACCTAAGGGGTTACCCAATTCAATAACTTTTTACAGATGAAGAAATGGAGGTCCACAGAGTTTATTAAGTAATGTGTTCCAAATCATACAACTAGTTAGTAGCAGAGGTGGGACTAGAAAGTACCTGACCTGAGCCCTGGTCCAGGAATAGAGTCACTCACTATACAGGTTGTTCTTAATATGGGGTGAGGGTGGGGGTGGGCCTGAGAACTTGGGAATCTATGAACTTGGATGGGAAAAATGAAATCTTTATTTTCTCTAACTTCTAATAGAAATTTAACAACTCCTTCAATTATGAATGTAGGCAATAAAACAATATTCTGAAAAAGTTATTTAGAGGCTTCATCAGATGATTATGGGCATCCATAAAACAGAAAAAACATAGAGAGGGAAAGGAAAAACTTGGCTTTTAGATAATAGTATGACTCCTTTTCTGCTATGCCTTCTTGGAGAAAAATGCAAATGTTATATAGTTACTCTTTTGTTTTTTGCTGAGAACTGAATCCCACCCCTGTTCCTTGTGGAAAGAATGAAAGAAACAAATATAGACATCCCTTCCACATAGTGGATTAGGAACACCACACCTCTGTGATCTGGGAAATCCCCCTAAATTTCTTTGACTCTCCCTTCATACCAGACAAGGCTGATTTTTTTCTTTTTCCTTTATGGGGTGTTTACATTTTTCTATTTTTGTTTAATTAATTAATTTAGAATATTTTTTCATGAATCCATGATTCATGTTCTTTCCCTCTCCTCTTCCATCCCCACTCCTGGAGCTAACAAGCAATTCCACTGGGTTTTACATGTATCATTATTCAAAATCTATTTCCATGTTATTAATATTTGCAATAGAGTGATCATTTAAAGTCAACATTGGAGTGTTTACATTTTTAAATTGCATATATTTATGATTTTGAAAGATAAAATATATTGATATTATACAATATTTTTCCTATTTTATACATTACTGAGTTTTTATACTTTTTCTATGTCGCCTGTTGGCCCTCATGTGCTGTCTGTGGTTGCTGCAAAATTCCCATTTAATTTCTTACTCTGGCCTGCAACATATCAAAACCATGATGGGGAAAGTCACAATGAGGAAGGGATACCCACCTTTCTTTTTTGAAACAGATACTTAGTAAGTCCTTATTGTGTACCAGGCACCATACTAAGTGTTTTACAAATCTCATTTCATCCTCACAACAGTAATGAGTGGTAGGTGTTATTGTCATCCTAATTTTATAGCTGAAAAAACTGTAGCAGAGAGAGAATAACTTGTCCAGAATCACATAGCTAGTAGCTAGTGAGACTATATTTGAACTCAGACCTTCCTGACTTAAGGCTCAAGGACCTATTCACTGAACCACCTAACTGCCTTTATGTGTTACCCAAATCAATAGATATTTGTTAAATCCCTGTCATTTATGTTTCCTGTGCCATTTTTTCCCATTCTCATTTTTTCTCATTTTCTCATCTCATGTTGTTTTTCTAGAGTATATTACTCTCATCAGAATTGAAACATAGTACTAATAGGTCTTCAGGCAAGCAGACAGGACTCTGTCATGAAATAATACAAGATTTCCAACCTGAAGAATGCTTAAGACCTTGCCAATACCTTTATCTCCTTTCTCCATGACATGACTGGTTTCTAATTTGGGAGATATGAGGATCCCTATGATTCCTACAGAAAAAAATTTGGCTTTTGGGGTACTAAGTACACAGAAATCTGAAGATTCTGATTACCTTCTTCCTTTGCTTCTCAAATTTCTTACTTCTGTCTTATCTACTGTCTTTCTAGACTCTCAGATTGGTAACTGGCTGCCCTAAGAGGTCTTTCCCATAAGTGAATGTTGTTCATGGTGAGCTTTTGCTCACCAGATGGAATCTGAGTGACCCTAGGGGTGAGAGAAGGTTACAAAATAAATAAAAATACTATAGAATATAGAAAATGCCAATATGTGGTTTTCTAACTCAATATTCTGTCCACAAAGACATGTAAGTATAGTTTAGTAGCCCTATTTCTATTGAGTTTGATACTACTGCCCTAGCCTAAAGAACATTTTTGATAGGTAGGAAAGATGTATTTCATTCCTTGCTTTTCTAGTTTGTGCTTGGTGTCCCTTTATCATATACGTTGCCTCTCAAATAGAGATACTAGGAAGAATAAAAAAATGGTTGTCAAATATTTTGAGTTATGTATTTTTTTTCACGAATGCTATATGGGACAAAATCCTTTAGGTATAGGAGTTTATATAACCTCCAAAGCAAAATGCCTGTGTTTGAGCATTCCTTTTCACATCTACAGTATTTTAGGAAAGCTGGGACCCTTAATTCTGGGATTTCTGCAGATTAACCACACAAACTGGTTATTCATTCAAGAGGCATGGATGATATATTGCTGAAATGAAATGAATGCATAAAAGCTATCCAAAATGTCCAGGTATTGGCCATCATAATGACTTAAGTAACCAAATACTCCAGCTGGCCCTCCTGTAAACTATAATAATGAAGCTGCAAACTTTCTAAATGACTCATTACAATGAGTAGTAGCAAGGAAAAGACCAAGGGAATCACTTCTCTGATCATCTAACTAAACTGTCTCTATATATGTATGTATTATATAATGGGAAAGTGTATTTGATAAGAACTATTTAAAGAATAAACATATAATCCAGAAAAAATTAAAATTAAATTTAAATTTAAAAAGGAAATATTCAGGGAAGTAAGAGTCCTGAACTGATTCAGAACACCATAGGTTCAAATGCCACTAAAAACACTTTCTACTTGTGCAACCTTGGGCAATTCTTGTTGACTCTGAACCATGGTTTGCCCAGGAAGTTAGGGAGCTAGAGGTATCAGGGTATATTGTACTGGTAAGTGTTTTAGCAACTGGCTTTATTTTAGGTTTAACCTGCATTATTAACATTTTCTCCATCACTTGAATCTAGAATCTAGGTAATCAACAAAACAATAAATAAAATGCCAATTTGTAGTATTTTCCAATTTCAGAGGTATAAATCCCCATAATGAAAATTTAATAATAGGTTTTCCTAAGCTATTTCATGATGGTTCCAACATATCTCTGCCTGAGTCCCAGTCCTTTGTCAGACACTTAGAACTCAGTGATCCTGACCAAGTCACCTACTCTTGCAGTCTTAGTTTCCTCATCTGGAAAAGAGAAATGATCCCCCACAAGTTTGTCATGAGGATCAAATTAGATAAAATGTGTAAAATGTTTTGCAAACTTTCAAGTACTATATAAATGTTATCTCTTATTGACTATTTTATTATCTTTTAAATGAGGTTAGTGATCTCTTCTTCATACAGGTAAAATGAGGATCATAAAAAGTCCATTCTTATTGTGAGCATGAGACATCTATGAAAAGTACTTTGCAGACCTTGAAGAGCAATATGAATATGACAGTATCACCAACATCATGAGGAGCAACCAGGAGCCATTGTCTCTTAGAATGAAAATGAACTCTCTTAATAAAAATATTCTGACGTGCATAAAATATTCTACCATTTTACCTCCTCATTTAAAATTGATAAGCTGAATAATAATTATGCACAATTTTCACCTATTCATTTTAAATTATCCCAATGTTTCTATTGTTTAATGTACCCAAGATTAAAGCAGAGCAGAAAAATATATAAAGTGGGCCAGTGGTGGGACCCTGGCACCAAATGTTGGACTGATCACTTTCCCTTGTTCTTGAGAGGAATATCAGTCTGTTGCTCTGCCAACTCCACGAACAAACTTGGAAATGATTACTGGCCTACCTTCTCAGTGTGGAGCCAAGTTTTTCAAATAAATATTTGGGGGATTGGTGAAAGAGTGTATATAGATGTTTATACGTATAGGGAGTCGTTGTCTTTAAGTATTGAAAGGGCTGTCATGTGTATAAAGGAAAAGATTAACCATGACTGTCCACCAAGGCTCTTTCCTGGTTTCTTTTCTCTCATCCCTATGTCTTGTTTCTCTTCATGACCTCATCAACTCCAGTAACTTCTATTATTATCTATCTCTATGTAGATGATTTTCAGATCTATTTATATAGCCTTAGTCTCTGTCCTAACCTCCATTCTTACATCTCCAACTGTTTTTTGGGTGTCTCAAACTGGATGTTTCATTGACATCTTAAATTCAATGCATCTAGAAATGGAACTCATCCTTCCTCTGAAACCCTCTCATCTTCCTAACTTCCCTGTTACTGTAGATGCACCACTATCCACCCAGTTACCTAAGATCACAATCCAAATATTATCCTCAACCCTTCATTTGCTATTATCTCCCCATATACATTTGCCAAATCATGTCATTTCTATCACTGTATTAGCTTTCCGTTAATCCTTTTCTCTTCCTAATGTATGGTTCTGAGCATGTTTACTCTTTCTCCCCTATTCAATAAACTCCAATGGATCTCTACCACTAGTAGGATCAAACATAAAATTCTCTGACTTTTAAAGCTATTCTTGATCTATTTCCTTCTTACTTTCCCAGTCAGATACTCTATGATCCAATGACACTGGCCTCCTTCGTGTTTCTTTCACAAAACTTCATTTCCTAACTCTAGGGCATTTTCACTGGCTTTCTCTCATGCCAAGAATGTTCTCCCTTCTCATCTTTGTAGCGTGTCTTCCCTGGATTCCTTCAAATATCAGCTAAAATGTCATTTATGCAATAAGCTTTCTCAGTTCTTCTTAATGCTAATGCTTTCCCTTTGAGATTATTTTTAAAGTATCCTATATATCTTTTGTTTGTATATTATTTGCATGTTTTCTCTCCCATTATTCTTTAATCCCATTATTCCTCTTTAGAGGAAGGAGTTCTTATATACCTAGTACCAAGCACAGTGCCTGGCACATAGAAAGTGTTTAATAAATGCTGGTAGACCTGACTCGGATTTTGCTTAGTGCCAGAGGACAAAACAAATAGCAATAGGTGGAAATTGCCAAAAGGCAGATTTAAACTGAATGTCAGGGAAAAAAAGGAAAGCCTTCCTAACAATTTAGGCTATCCAGAGATGGGATGGTCTGCTAAAGATGGTAGTAGGTTTCCTTTCTCTGGGTGTCTTAAAGCAGTGTCTGAATTACTACATGTTGAGCATATTGTAGTGGGGAATTTGTGCGGTGGCACAGTGGATAGAGTTCAAGATTGGGAGAAAAACGGTTTGTAAATTAAAAAAATATTAATAATGTTGATGATGATGATGATGATGATACCAGAAGAGCTGGTCATTGAGGTCCCTTCTCAATCTCAAATTCTGTAATTCTGTAGTGAAGAAGATAGTGAAGATATAAAAACCTAAATATTGTTCTATGTTCTCTAGACATGTTTGCTTTCAACTTTCAGTATTCAGTTCTTTTACTAGTTTTCTTACCTAAGGAAATAACTGACTGTTTCTCCTCAACCTTTTTTTCCCCCCATTGAGGTGTATGTGATTGTATTCACTGATTAGTTTTAAGCTTCTCCTAGCCTCTCCTTTCCCTCCCAACAAAAACATACTTCTCACAGTTGCACAGAGCCATCAGTAAGGGCCTAAATTAATTTGGATATGTATATTAAGCACATGTTAAAAACTGCTTTGATTTGAGTGATGAGTGAAGCAAATGGAAATTAATACAATGAACATTCTTAAGCATTTAGTAATGTGCAAACTATGAAAGCACTTCTACATATTCATCCTCTGAATTCATTTCCCCCTAGGCAAATATTATCAGCACCAAACTGCATAAGACTATTAAAACTGAAAATCTGCTTGCCTTTATATTTAATGTCAATATTGCAATTAGCAATCAATATCTAATTGCATTCTATTTAGAAAAATATTATTAATGGGAATCTAGACCCCTCCCAAACCCTTCAGCCTCCTCTCCAAAACTGGCCACCTTTGGGCAGGGTAATTAGTCTGGAATAACAGCTTCCTGTAGAATCTTACAGCAGGCTTTTTTTAAATTTTTGAATCCTAAATTTTTGTGATAGTATGTAAAATAGAGATAAGAAAATAATAACTGTAGCTTCCCCTCAAACCTGAAGAAGACACGTGAGAGTAGTATAAATCCTCATTGAATATTAAAGTTATATTTTATTCCATTCTTGAAAATCTGGGATGGAAACTGTTAGGAAGGTGATGTTGGACAGACACCAGAATGTTTCTTGAATGGTGAACAAGACTGACCCATACATGTGACCTTGTTATCTAGGGCATTTTGTGGAATGTAAAATGGAAGCATGTGTAGGTTTATAAAGTAGGAAACACATTTACTATACCCTTTTCCTCTCTGGCAAAGAATTTGTGCTATACATTGTGTTACTCCAGCTCTTTAGGAAATGAAGAAATATGGTACTCTGTCTGTCTGTCTGTCTTTCCTCACCATGACCAAATGTCCAGATATTACAGGTCACTCCATTTTTCTACTCTATCCCCATATAAAAGCAAGGGTATCATGAATAATTTTAGTACCCATTCTCTTTCATAAGTAGGCTTCTTCTGAAGATTCTCTGGTACTAAGTGACTCAAAATTGCTAGGATTAGTCTCTGAGCATTTAAAGTGCAATTAGATAAATCCAACTTCATGTTTTCTGTGTTCATTCTATAGCTATAAGTTGGTCTTTAGAGTGTAGTATTAAAAAGTCAAATCTGAATACAAATAAGATCTGTTTATGTGTATTATTTTTGGTCTCATCACATATATATTCATTATAATCTTCTGGAAAGATCTTTGTCATGGGAGATTAATTGGGGGCAGGGACAAGGTAAAGCTGTCAAATAGCTTTGTCAAAAATGCTAAGCTTCTATCTTTTGCATGGCTGATTCCTAAGGAAAGAGGAACTCTTAACCTTTTTTTGTGTTTCATAGTCCCCTTTGGCTATCTGAAGAAGTCTATGGCACCTTTCTAAGAATAATGTTTTTAAATACATAAAATAAAGCACATAGAATTACAAAGTAAGCTAATTATATTAAAATATAGTTACTTAACCATTAGAAAACCAAGTTCATGAGCTCCAAGAATCTCTATAGAGTATTTCAGGGACTCTGAGTGCTAGACAAGATATTGGAGTTCATGTAATTCAAAGCAAGTATCCTCTACATGATACCACTAACAAGTAAACATGTAGCATCTGCCAGAAAAATAAAAGAAGTATGGGGCTCACTATTTCACAAGATAGCCTATTCTAGTTTTGAAGAGTTGTGGCAAATCACCCCTCCACCCCCAGACATTGTCTCTGCCTATTCCCTTACAACATCCAAATTATTGTTCCCTGTTCAACCTACTTGGAGTCAAGGAGAATGTTTATTCTTTTTTCTACTCTAAAAAATTTTAAGTTGCTATCTCCCTCTGCCCCCCCTCCACTCTGATCACTAGATCCTTTTTTTTTTTTTTAATTCTAGGCTAAATATACTCATTTCTTGTAACCAATTCCCAGATGCTATAGTATCAAGCCCTATCACTGTCCTGGTGACCCTTTTCTGAATAATCTTCTGCTTGTCTATGGCACCCAGAACTGATCACAGTACTCCATTTTAAGGCTAAACATGGCAGATAGCAGCAAGTTCATGGTTTGGACACAGCCTCTCAGAGGAGACTAAGATCCTCTTACTTATTTTTGGCTAACATGTCACCCTAATAACTCAGGGCTTTTTAGGATTTTTTTTTATAAACCCCTGTACTTCAGTGTATGGTCTCATAGGTGGAAGATTGGTAAGGGTGGGCAATGGGGGTCAAGTGACTTGCCCAGGGTCTCACAGCTGGGAAGTGGCTGAGGCCGAACTCAGGGCTTTTTAAAAGTGAATCCTCATCTCCCTTCTCCCCCACCTCCTTCTTGAATTTTAGCTCTCCAATTACTACTTTAATCCCCCCCCCAAGTTCAGAGATAGCCCTGGATTTCGAAGAAAAACACTGGTAAAATGATAATGAAAAAATAGTATTAGGACATATAACCTTTTTTTAAGATCCTAGAGATTCTCCTCAGTCCAAATAGATTTTTAAATTACCCAGTCCTATACTTTCAATTTGTAGATAAGAAAAATTAAGATTAAAAAAGGATCAAGTTATTTTTCCAAGGTCACACAGCTTGGACATTGGAAAATACTTGATGGTTTGATCCCCTGTTCTACATTAGTCCCATTGCACCAATCTCAAGGATTTTCTGAGTACTTTACACCTTTCAAAGTATGTTATATCAACCATCTCATATAAAACGATATCTCTGCAAAATTTTGAGTAGGCATTGTCATGCCTTCTTGTAGGTGAAAAAAATTATTCATAGATGAATTAAATAACTTATTTGATATCATATAACAGGGTGGAGGACTCAGGTCTTCTCTCTTTCTACTTCTTCATACTGCGATTCTTCTCTTATGAGGTTGAAAGCTCTCAACAGTAAGGCTGAGGGGCAGTAGATTGAGTCAGGCTCAACCTCATAAGAGAGAGATGGGAGGTCCTGTGTTCAAATGTGACCTCAGACACTTCCCAGCTATGTGACCCTGGGCAAGTCACTTAACCGCCATTGCCTAGTCTTTATTCCTCTTCTGCCTTAGAACTAATACACAGTATTGATTCTAAGACAGAAGGTAAGGGTTTAAAAAAAAAACAGTAAGGCTGAAAGCATTAAGTTCAGAGTTATTTTAGTATGGGGTATTCAGTCAGGTAGAGCTGAACATTTTTATGCCAAATACAAAGTAAACCAAGGTTCTAGAAAGTTACCAAAAGTAAAACCTTTCTTTTTATTTGCTTCTTTTGAAATTAAAATTTTTTCCAGATTATATGTCCATCTAATTTTTAATAATTGTTTTCTGATATTTTGTGATCCAAGTTCTCTCTTTCTCTCCCACTCCTCCAGCCTATCTAAGAAAGATGGTAACCTTTGTTATCATATAACACATATTTCCATGTACATCATGTTGTAAAAGAAGACACATATTACTTACACTGGAGAAAAATTCATGGAAGAAATAAAAAGTAAAGAAAGATATGTTTCAATTTGCCTTCAGACTCTATCTGTTCCTTGTATGGTGGTAGATAACTTTTTGGTCATGAGTCTCTTAGAGTTGTGCTGGATCCTTGACTTATTAATAACTGTTAAGTCAACAATCATATGCTATTATTCTTACTGTGTACAATGTTTGCCTTGTTGTGCTCACTTAATTTTGCATCACTTCATAATAAGTCCTTTCGAGTTTTGTGTGATCATTTTGTTTGTCATTTCCTATGGCACAAAAGTATTTCATTACAATCATATGCCATGACTTGTTCAGCTATTCTGCAGTTGATGGACATTCTTTCAGTTTCCAATTCTTTGTCGTCACCAAAAGAACTTCTATAAATATCTTTGTACAAGTAGGTCCTTTCCCTCTATCTTTGATCTCTTTGGGATATAGACTCAGTCATGGTATTGATAGGTCAAATGTTATACAGTTTTATGGCATTGTCTTTGTTTCTTAACCATTTTCTGGACTTCGCCATCTTTGGCATGACTTGATTTTGAATATTCTTCATGTTTATTAAGAAAATTTCCTCTTCATTATTTCGTCCCTTCTGACTTGTGGTTTCATTAATACTTAGAACTTCTAGAAATTTCCACAATGGATTCATGAGGGCAACTATTTTGTAATATATATTCTTAGCCAGTTGCCCAGGATCATAGAGAGGCTAATTTATTTGTTTATAACAACATAATTAATATGAGAAGAAATAAGGCTTCTTAACATGAGGACTGGACTTTTATCCACTACATGACATTATAGTTTAACCATGGCTTATAACATTTACTTATACTTTTGAATGCAAGTTCTTTGAGAATGAGAATTATTTAGCATCTGTGTTTGTATTTCCTGTACCTGGGACTGCTGTGCCCACCAAATTTTGTTGTTGTTATTGCTGTCTTTCGGTCATGTCCCCTTCTCCATGATTCTATTTGGAGTTTTCTTGGCAAAAATATTAGAGTGATTTTCCATTTCTTTATCCAACTCATTTTATAGATGAAGAAACTGAGGCAAACAGGATTAAGTGACATGCCCAGCATCACATAGCTAGCTAGTATCTCAGTCTATATTTTTGAATTTAGGTCTACCTGATAACCAGGCCTGGCAATTTATCCACTGTGCCAACTAGCTGGTCTGGCCAACAAACAGTAAATATTTACTAAATTTGATTTCCAGATAACTTCAGACTGAACCTGATTACCTCTAAGATGGTCATGTAAGTGCCTTAATGGATAGAAATCTGGACTTGAAATCAAGAAGACCTAAATTGGAATCCTGCCTCAAATATTACCAGCTACGGTACCCTGGACAAGTCATTTAATCTCTCATAACCTCAGTTTCCATTTCTGTAAAATGAAGAAGTTGGATTTAATGGCCTACAAATTCTCTTCCAGGTCTAAATTTGTGATCTTGTGATCCTGAAAGCCATTCTAATTATAATCATTATTATCTCTATCCCCGTACTTTCTTCCCCATAGAAAGTCAATCTACTTCAATTCTAAAAATATTTGTTGAATATCCTGTGTGGTTCAGGATATTTCGGGAGACAAAATAACCAAAACGATGCTTGTCTCTGTCCTTTCAGAGTTTGTAATGGAGTTCTAAAGATAAGTCTTATGAACATAAAGCAATCAAAGACAATACAAGATGGACTATACACTGGCAATTAATTGTGAGAAGTAGTATTTTTGTGATGTCAGAAAGGAGAGATGATTTTTTAAAAGACTTCATGAAAGAGTTTGAACTAAAGCTGAAATCTGAAGAGTTAGAAGAAATGAAGTGGATGCACAGAAGAAGAATACATAATACATAAGAAGAAATACAGTGAATAAGAGTATGATGAGAAGATGGTGTGATGGTGAGAAGATCAGCTGCATACACTGAAGTCAAATATACATTATGAGTTGGAAAGTAGTGCAAGATAAGGTTAGATAGAAAAGGTTGAACTAGACCATGGAGGACTTCAATTACCAGAATCTCATCTATCATAAAATAATTGACAGTTTAATATCATAAATCAATGCATGATTTAAATACCATTCCTGAGGTTATGTGGTTTCACTCAAACCACTTGGGACTTCTTTTAAAAAAGTGAGGGATTCTGAAAGAAGGTAGAAGAGATGTGTGAGCAGATGTTTGTATCAGCCTGAACACTTGTATCTTGGGGAAAAATAATAAGAATTAGAATTACCTAAGAATTAGTTTGGTTTTGCATACTCGTTTCCAGTGTGGCCTTGAAAAAAATCACTTAAGTTTAAATTTCAATTTCTTCACCTAAAAATGAGTATCTTTAACTAGATCACCCATGAGGTCCCTTAAAGGTTTATTCCTAAGATAATAATAATGTTCTACTACTTATATAATACTTAAAGGTTTGCAAAGCAATTTATACATTACTTCTCTTGGTCCTCACAACAACCTTATGAAACAGTATAAAATTATATTCATTTTACAAGTGAAGAAATTGAGGCTTCAAAGGTTAAGTGACTTGCCCAGGGTCATTCAAATAGTAAACATCTGAGGCAACATTTGTGCCAAAGCCTTTTTAACTTCTAGTCCAGCACTCCAACCACCATACAACCTAGCTATATCTATGATCTTGTGATGCTCATATAATTCATGAACTCTTTTCAAAACCAACCTAGTACTGAAGAAATTGAAGGTTCTATCCCAAGTCCAAGAAATTGTCTGAAAAATCCAGTGAACGAACATTCGGTTCAAGAAGATTTTATTGAATATCGGCCATATACCCAGGACTGAACTAGTAACAATAGGGAAGATAAAATAAACATGGTTTTGCCCTCATGGAAATAGCAAGATTAAGCATAATAATAATAGCATAAGATTAAGATTTACTCCTCTTATTTCCAAGCCCTGACTCCTCCTGCCATTCATATTTCACCTTTCTGACAGTCCCTAACTGAGCTCTTTGAGAAACAATGGTCTAACATAAACTGGTTGGTGAGAGGAAGAATTAGTTTACATTGCTTCCCAAGTCACCAAAGCAAATATCAGAAAACGAACAAGATATTCAATAAGGAGAGCACTCGTTCAACAGGGCCAAATGATATATTGGACGGTTCTGCCACTTAATGGGACTTAAGCAAGTGATGGCATGGCATCAACTAGGCATTGCTGGGAAAATGGCATATTCTGTCATGCCAATTTCCCAATTTGTCATGAACTGTCACTTTAAACTGATATCATTGAAATCACATATATGTTTTACTTTATGGGGAAAACTGGATAATGGCCAAATGAAAACCGACATTACACCCAGTAACTGAAATCAAGGTAAATCTCAGAAGTTACTAGCCTTCAGAATATTTCAAATTGTCAAACTGCAAGAGTCAAAATGATGAAGAAAATCTATAGCTTGCTTGTAAAACACATACACATATTCCCTTATTTCCTCTCCATACAAAGAAAAGAAATTCAGGAGATCCTTTTCCAGAGAGAGTAGAAATCTTCAATATACACATAGACTTGAGAAAAAAATGCACTAAAGTACTTGTTTCTTCAGCTTATCAATGATCAACAATCTGTCCCTAAAGGACAATTAAAATTTATAACTTTTAGCACAAGTTACTAAAGAAGAGGATGAAGTTTTCTGAAAAATGTTAGCTTCTTAGTGAACACTTCTTTTTAATATTTTGTAGGTATAAAAATGTCATGATCATTAGCAAAGGACATTACCCAGAAGTCATCTATTTGTAGTCTATCTGGTTCAGATTCTGGACACCACAGTATAAAAACTAACTAGAAAAAGCAGGCTTTGCATGAAAGAATGAAGGCAAAATTTCCAAGAATATTTTCTTCCACCAAAATGTAAAGGTCAAAGGAGCAACTAGGTGACTCAGTGGATTGAAAGTCAGGGCTAGAGACAAGAGGTCCTGGGTTCAGATGTGGCCTCAGATACTCTAACTTTGTGAACCTGGGCAATTCATTTGATCCTCAACACTTAGGTTTTATTATTTTTCTGCCTTGGGACCAATACATAGTATTTGGTTTAAAATAGGGTTTTAAACCAAGAATTTAAAAAACATAAATGTCAGCCTCTTCATAGTATGGCTAATGTTTGGAAATGAAAAAAATATTAATACGCTTTGTCCCTAGACATCCATGTATTTTAAAAGTAACAATGAAAACAAAAGAAAGTAAAAAGGAGATAGAAGAAAAGATTTTTAAAAAGGAAAAGGAAAGGAAAGAAGACGTGAGAAAAGAAAGGGAAAAAAATTTAAAATTAAGATAAGGGAAGCAGAGAGAGAAAAGGAAGGTGAAGGGGGGAAAAGGAAAAGGGAAGAGTGATTTTCAGTAGGCAACTTTCTCATATAATAGTACAGTTGCTTATATAGTAGATACACATATTAATACTTTTATCATTTTTATTTTCTACATATCACATCAAGAGAAGATTGATCCATTAAAATCACATAATTGTTTATCAAATAGGTGGGTAAAAAGGGAAGACAGAGAAAGGGAAACAATACGATGTATCTGTATCATCCTGTAGAGCATTTAATGTGGCCAGTCCAATAAACTGTTCAGTTAGAAGCTATCAAATTGCTTGCTATTGATTAACTTTGCTCCAAATCAAATAATATGTCCATTCCCTCACAACATAAAATATTTAGGTATCAGTCATTCAGTGTTTGTTTGGGTAGCACAGGATAGGCTCAGATCTAGTCAGAAGATCATGTCTACCATACCATATGCTTTCTTTCTGTTCCCAGGAAAATAATCAAGGCTAAAAGTAAGGCAGGGAACAGGATATCCACAGGAAAACCTGTTTAGCAATGCGATTTATAGGGAATATATGATGGCTTGGGAGTGACATGCATCATCTTCTTTCATGAAACTAGGTGGAATGTAATTTTACAGTTGGGTAAATTCTCAAGGCAGGACATAGAGATCTTGCTATGGGACTCCCATTAATGTCAAAAGGAGTCAAGTGGCTGTATTCTTGGTGTACCTCTTTGAGAGGATATCCATGCCAGTTTGTCATGAATAGGGGATGTTTGTTTTATGGAAAGAGTGGGTGGTATTGTTAACTAGTATCCTGTCAAAGAGTATGTGGATTAATTGGGTTAAGTATCAAATTAAGATTTAAACAGAGAAGTCTTGAATGGTATTCCAGACAAATCCAGACTTGCTCGCTGGCTCTAAAAAATTGCTAACATTGATAAGGTAAGTGTAATAATGTAATATTAGTCTAAAGTATATGGAATAGTACTTGAACCAAAGGAACAGCAAAGTACTTTCATTCCTTCTTCTTAAAAGAATATATGTTTATTGATTAAATTAATACCATCCTCCTATCCCTCAGATTTACACCTGGGAGTTATCCTGAATTCTTCACCACTTCTCACACCAATCCACCTCTCGCCCTCTACTTTCATATCTGAACTTCTCGATGCCTATCAATTCACCTTTGATACATCTCTCCTCTAATAACTACCACCTCTCTCGTGAATGCCTTCAATGCTTCATGCTGGGACTATTGCAATATCCTAATGGCAAGTCGGCCTGCCTCAAGTCCCTCTCCACTTCAATCCACCCTCTATTCAGTCACTAAAGGAATTTTCCTAAAACTCAGGTCTGATCATGTCCCTGCCTCCCACCACATGCACACACTTAAAAAACTACAATGGTTTCTTATTACCTCTAAGAGTAAATACAAATGCTCTGTTTGGCATTCAAAGCCTTTTATAACCTTGCCTCCTCCTACCTTTCCAGTCATCTTAAACGTTACTCTCTGATTCTCATTGATCCCCAAACACTGGCTTCCTACCCATTCTACAAGATACTCCATTTCTCCACTACAGATATTTTCTTTGGCTAATACCAATGCCTGGAATTTCCTTTTTCCGCTCTATCTTCTGACTCCTCTGATTTCCTTTAAGATCCAACTAAAATCCCAGTTCCTACTGGAAGCCTTCCCTAACCCCTCTTAATTCTAGTGCTTCCCTCTATTGATTATTTTCTATTTATCCCTGTATATAGCTTGTTTTATATATGTTTGTGTGTGTGTGTATTTACATCTTGCTTCCCCCATTAGATTGCAAGCTTCTTGAAGCTGCAATTGTATTTTTCCCCTTAATTTCTTTTTATCTACTGCACTTAGCACAGTGCCTTGATAGGAGGTACTTCATAAATGGCACATAGGAGGTACTTGATAAATGTTTGATTCATTGATTGAAAAGTATTGTATTCACTGGGTAGCTAGATGGTTCAGTGGATTGAGAAACAGACCTGGAGATGGGAGGACCTGGGTTCAAATTTGGCCTCAGACACTTCCCAGATGTGTGATGTGGGCAAGTTACTTAACGCTCTTATTTAGATGTTATCACTCTTCTGTCTTGGAACAAATACATAGTATTGATTCTAAGATGGAAGGTAAGCATTTTAAAAAAAAAAGATAAATAAATAATTTTTTTAAGTTAAAAAGAAATGTATTCTATTCTTCTCTATCCACAGGGGAGAAAAGAATGTCATGAACATTACCATCTGAAAATCCCTACACTGCATGGAGTTCTGTGTTCATTGTTGAAACAGTAGAAAGAAAATTGAATTTGGAGTCAGAAGATTTGGTGGCAGGGCTTGCAAATCTTTGCTTTCATCTGCAAGCTTAATAAGCATGTGATAAGCATGACAACTATGCCTTTATAGAAATCATTGATTTGAATTGGAGATTCTTTCTCTATTGAATAACACTTCATTAGAGACCTTTCTCCAGGTTTATGCTCATTCATTCACTACCTTCCTTTGGATATAGTTGTTCAACCAGTTCTGGGATCTACTTCACTTTCAGTCTATGTATTTCTATTTTGGCCACAGGGATATTGTGAAAGACGTTGTCAAATGCCTTCATGAAATCTAGATACTGTGTATTGGCTCCAAAGCAGAAGAGTGGTAAGAGTAGGCAATGGGGGTCAAGTGACTTGCCCAGGGTCACACAGCTGGGAAGAAAAGCACCCCTTTTATCAATCAATTTTCAGTATTTTTCCAAGTCAATTGTAGAAAAAATACAGTAATATGTTTTCTTCCTCTTTGTTTGTTGCTGTTGTTCAGTTGTTTCAGTCTTTTCTGACTCTTCATGAACCCATTTGGAGTTTTATTGGGAAAGATATTAGAGTGGTTTAACCATTTCCTTCTCCAGTTAATTTTTACAGATGAGGAAACTAAAGTAAACAGGGCTCAGTGACTTGCCCAGAGCAACATAATTAACTAATGTTTGATGCTGGATTTGAACTCAAGGTTTCCTGATTCCAGGGCTGGTCTTCTACACCACTGCACCATAACTGTCCTATTTAGTTACTATTCCCTATGATTTTGACAGAGATTCAGTAATGACATCTTCAACTTCATTTTTAAAAATAAATTTTAAAAAATTAACAAGCATTTATTTTTTCTCTCTCCCAAATCATCTCATCCCTCCAAATCAAAAGAAGAAAAAAACATAACAAATATGCATAGTTGAAGTAAACAAAGTCATGCACTGAAACTACATCTCATTCTACAACTTGGGGCCATTATTCAGTCAGTCAAAAGCATTTGTTAAGTGCCTACCATGTGGCAGACACTATGCTAAATCCTGGGTGTACAAATATGAAAAGAAAGATAATCCCTGTTCTAAAAGAATTTATAATCTAAATACACAAGAGGAAGATGAAAAAGGAGAATCTTCATTTAGGAAGTGAGTAGACCATATTTAATCTTCAGTTCTGTTCAATCATGATTCATCATTGCATTGATCATTTCTTGCCTTTCAAGTTTTTTTATAATGTGATTGTACTCATTCTTTTTCTCCTGGTTCTGCCCTCTTTACTTTGCCTCAGTTCATAAAAATCATTCCAATGTTCTCTGAAACTATTCAGTTACCCATTCATCATTTAATATATAATGACAAAATTCCATACAATTCTATTCCATTTATATCATGTTCAGCCATTCCTCAATAGATGGGCACTCCTTTGATTTTACAAAAAGAATTTGTACAAATAAATATTTTTCTTCTTTTGCTGTTTTCTTTGGAAGACAAACCTGAAAGTGGTATAACTGTAGAAAAGAGATGTCAAGATGCCCAGCCTTATCTTTGTACACTCTCCCCATTTACTCCCTCTGTACCTACATACATGCTGTTGAGAAAATCACTCAACCATTATGACTAGCACCTTGCTGATATATATAGTAAATTTAATAAATCCTTATTGACAGAATGAAATATTTATATATACATATAATGCCTACCTACTATGTGCCAAGTACTGTGCTAAACCCTGAGGAATCAAATGTAAAAGCAAAGGCAGAGTCTTCTTTTAGGGAGTGTGCATTCTACTTGAGGACAATGCACAGAGGAGAGTGATAGCTGGTGAACAATTTGGGTTTTTCAATAGAGCTATAGGGTTGGTAGAGATAGTTAATGAATTCACAAGAGAGAAGACTGATACA
This sequence comes from Gracilinanus agilis, assembly GCF_016433145.1. Classification (NCBI taxonomy): domain Eukaryota; kingdom Metazoa; phylum Chordata; class Mammalia; order Didelphimorphia; family Didelphidae; genus Gracilinanus; species Gracilinanus agilis. The sequence continues at coordinate 260,847,308 of NC_058132.1, read as the reverse complement.
TTTTTTCCCATAAACAAGGACAGAGTTGATTTTATTATGGCTCCAAAACTGGAATGTAAAGAGAAGTGCTGAGGGCCTGCAATGTATGTAGTGGGATGATTAAGAGGAGTAACATGGAGTATAGTTGGATTCAGGCAACCACCAGCTAGGACAGCAGGATCACAGAGCAGATATTATCAGGGACGAAAGGGTTAAATCCTGTAGAGCACAAGACTACTAGTGAGAAGATGGTCATCCTTGCTTTCTTCTAACATCAAAAAATTATAAGCAGAATAATCAGTCTTTCCACATATTGTTTTCAAGGAGCCACTTGACCATCTTCTCATTTGTAGTCTTGTGCTAATATCAATCATGATGATGATGATAATAATAAAAAACCAAGTGGTACTAATATGGTATTTTAGGTTTAGCAAAGGACTTTGCATCCCTGATTTTGTTTGAGCCACACAACACTCTTGGTGGAACTTCTGTGGAGAACTTAGGGGAAGACAAAGACAGTCATGAATATATTGTAAGCAACATGATTGTATGGATATCTTAATCATTAAATCACAGTTCCATTTCAGTATTTGAGTATCTGTTAGGATCACCCCATCAACCTCAAATAGTGAACCTCAGATCCATCCAAGCAGTAAAATGATCACATCCTTCTTATACATATAGTAACCTAAAAAGCCCTTTTTGAAATTCTCAAGATCTACTATAAACCTAAGTTTATATCAGAATTTAGCCTCCCTGATATAATTCTTAAAGGATCATGCAGCTTCTGTATCTGCCCTTAGCTATTTGTCCTCATTTTATCTTTTGAATATAACCTTTTAAAAATATGAGCCTCTAAAAGAGATCTTTGTCCATCACTGTTTTACCTTTTTCTTTTTTGGAAACCATCTCCTTTGTTACTGAATGATTTTCACTTCTACAATTCTATCACCATAATTTTATCCTTTAATCTCCCATCTGTATTCCCATATGGAGTATGGATCATGCTCTAATACTTTATAAATCCCTGATCTTATCGATACTCCCCATAACAGTGTAGATCACCACCCACATATGCTTTCTCATCCTATGTGATTCTTAATCATACCCTTCCACAAATCCTCCATAGAGGTTTTACCTAAAATGTTGAGGGACTTTTTTACATTCTGCAGGTACTTCAGTAAAACATGGGCTATATGCATCTGTTATTCTCACTCAGTAAATAAACAACCTCCCGTATCTGTTCAGATCTTACATTTTTTGCACAATTAATCTCTTCAATAACACTTCTTGTGTACAAACCATCATTGGTGATATACTGGAGTCTCTAATATATTCCTAACAAATGGTCATCCAGCTTTTCCTAAAAGACTTAAGACAAGTAGGAACTCTCTAGCTCTCAAGGTACCCCAATTCTATATTTGGATATCGTATTTTTTCAAATATGATAACAATAACAACTCATATCAACATAACACTTGAAGGTTTGTTTGCAAAACACTTTGTTCACAACAACCCGATCAGAAAAGTGCTCCACATTAAGCCAAAATCTGCCTCTCTATAACTTTTACTGTGTGTAATTTTACTCTTAATGGATGGCAGAATAATTCAGATCCATTTTTTCTGGAAGGTAGGGTTATATAGTGGTAAGAGTATTGCTTCTGGAGTTAGAGGAAGGACCTAGGTTCAGATATCACCTCTGACACATATTTCTGTGGCTACTGCCTTAATTTTTCTGTGCCCTGTGTATCTAAGTTGCAGGGTAATTGCCAATCTGTAATGCTAGCTGAATTTTCTTATCAGAAGTAGGTAAAATCTTAAAATAATAGAAATAAAAAAGTCTTCTTTGAATTTAACTTTAATTTAATTTAACTTGAATTTAACTTTAAAAATACACAATAGAGGAGATATGTTTAGAAAGCAATTTGTCTGAAAAAGATCTGATGATTTTAGTGGATTGCAACCTCAATATGAGTCAACTGTGATATATGGTAGAAAGAAAAGCTAGCATAATCATTGGTATCCTTGAAAGACATTAATTAAAAAAAAAAAAGGAAGTTGGGGCAGCTAAGTAGCTCAGTGGATTGAGAACCAGGCCTAGAAGCAAGAGGTCCTGGGTTCAAATCTGACCTCAGACACTTCCTAACTGTGTGACCCTGGGCAAGTTACTTAACCTGCATTGCCTATCCCTTACAACTTTTCTGTCTTGGAACCAAATTGGTTCTAAGATGGAAGATAAGGGTTTAAAAATGTTTTTTAATAAAAAGGAAGTGATAGTCCCTTGTTACTCTGACTAGATAAGGCCACTCTGCAAACCACAGTTGAGGAAGGACAAGTTAAGCTGGAAAGTGTCTGAAAGAAGACAAACAGAATAGTTAACAGTCTCAAGTTCATGACATGAGGATTGGTTCAGCCAAAATTGGAGATGTTCAATTTAGAGAAAAGAAGACTCATTGGGAACCTGATAGCTTTTTCATGTACTTGAAAGGCCATCATGTGGAAGAAGGATTAGACTTGCTCTGTTTGGTGCCCAACTGCAATACTAAAGCAATGAGTGGAAGTTAAAAAGAGGAGTTTAGGATTATAATGAAAATTGTCAATTAGATTTATCACTAAATTGAATAGGTTGTCTCTTTCCCAATTCCAATTAAGATTTAACGTCTTCCCTCTGAGATTATCTAGAGTTTATCCTGTATGTCTTTTTTTTTTTTTTTGTATAGACTGTGAACTCCTTGAGAGCAGGATCTTCTTCTCCTTTTCTTTGTATTCCAGTGGCTGGCACAGAAATGCTTATTGCGGGACTTAACTACTTGAAAGCAAGAACTATATTTTTTCCCCAAGCATTAAGCACAGTTTCTGGCACTGAGTAGGGTTGTTGATTTGATTTGATTTGACTCTGGTGGTAATGGACTGGGTATTTTCTAATAATTTTTTGTGGGGGGGAGATGGGGTTTGTTTTAACAGGGTAGCCTCTGAGGTCCCTTCTAAATCTGAAATTCTGTTTATACAAAAGCTTTACAAATTTCCTTAACATCCTTAAATAATCTATGGCAATTTATTTATCCTAATTTCAAGAGTTAGGGTAATAAGAGCTTAGATAACCAAGAGTTTAGATTATATAGTGTTGGGGTAGGGGCACTGCTAGGTTGCTAGGATTTTACTGTTCTTGGGAAAGATGGAAAGTCCCTTTTTCATACCTCCTGGGCTCTATTCCTAGTTTTGCCAAATACCAGCTAGGTAACCTTGTTTCTATGTCAGTTTCCTCATTTGTAAAATGAGGGAGTGAAAAGGCTGATTTTTAAGGTATCTTCTACCTTTAGTATTTTAGGATTCTCTTACTTAGCATTTGAGTTTCGAATTTATCTCAGGCTTTCCTGTTCCATGCTGTTTGTTACAAATGTAGTGAATTGCTGATGCTCAATACTCCCCCCCAGAGGTAAGGATTTTCCATTGCTTAGAGCAGTGATGGCAAACCTTTTAGAGACAGTGTCATGCCCCTCCCCACCACCAAGTGCCAGGCACACCCTGCTCCCCCCCTTTTCCCTACACAAGGGAGGGAGAAAGTGCTCCCATTGGGCTACTTGGCAGAGGGGTGGGTGAAGCGAGGAATATTCTCAGGAAGTGTAGAGAGGGGGAGAGGAGTGGCCCACGCTCTTCGCTCTCCTCCAGTTCTGCTACCTGTGAGCTGCCCACCTTACCCCCCTGTGTATTCCCATTGGCTTCTGGACAGAGGAATGTGAAAAAAATGTTGTTGGGTACAATGGAGGTGGGGAAGGGAGCAGCTCCACCCGAGTCCCTCTGCCTTTCTAGTAATGAACTGGGGGGGAGGGGCAGTCACGTGTCTACAGAGAGTTCTTTGTGTGCCATCTTTGGCACCCGTGCCATAGGTTTGCCTTCACTGGTTTAGAGGAAAGAGGGCTATTAAGGGTGATTAAGCAGAATAGCTGAAAGTTAATACATCTATAACCCTGCTCTTATCCCAATGAGAAGGGCCCCTTTCTAAATAGTAACAGTGATTTTTCCAAATGAGTAGCAATCATTCAAATCCCAAGGGTACTATCTACTAGTGAAATGGCTATGGGCATGTTAATTTTACTTCTCCTGGCCTCAGTTTCCACATTTGTAAAATGAAGGCATTAGACTAAAGTTTCATCCAACTAGATTCTATGATTTTTGTAGAATTTCATATCTGCTGTTGATGCTAATAGTCACCAGCCTATCTAATAAATAAACTTCAGTTCAGATCCAGTAATCAGGATTTAGTCTCTGATTCTGTCACTTTTTCTCTCTATCTTTTCTGTCTGTGTGTGTGTCTCTCTCCACCTCCTCCCACCCCAAGTTAGAGT
>NC_058132.1:260602983-260837983 GCF_016433145.1 Gracilinanus agilis | reverse complement strand
AAAAATATTTCCTCTCAATGCCCTCAAATCCTACCTGAATGTGATATATTATATTTTCCCCATTTCACAAGTAGATAACGGTAATTTAGCAAGACAATAATTTCTTTGAATTCTATTTAAAGGGCTTGAAATAATGAGAAGAACCTTGGAAGGAGCATAAGAAAATCTGGCTTCTACTTCCTAGAACCTGCTGCTAATCACTTTTGTCACTTCAAGCAATCCATATTACCTCTGGAGGCCTCAGTTTTCTCATCTTTAAAATGAAGGGGGTAAAGCAAGTAGTTTTTAAAGTTCTTTCCAGATTAAAGTTTCTTACTTCATAATTCTAAATTAAATGATGGAAATTATATATAACTTAAATAAAAAGAAGCATTCATAGAAAACTGATTGTATGACATTATGGCTTAAAGGCTAAAAAGACTGGTGAATCTTAAAATGTTTGATAAGTCTGTCAAAAAAGTAGACTTTACTTGCATTCTTTCATAAATGTACATATAAAAGTTGCTTGTTGGGTGCCGAACCAAATGCCTCAATTCTGCTTATGAATCATCTGGCATTAAATATCAAGAATGAGAAAGATCGCACTTTCTTCTCTCAATAGAGGAAGAAGATTCCTATTACGTTGGGCTATTAGGTGGTAGGTAGATCTTTTGGGAATTGGGGAAATTCCATTGGATTTCAGTAAAGAGTAGTCTTATAGTCAGAGCATTGTCATTGTCCTTTCTCCAGCCCTGGAAAGATAGTCTATTTTTCTGAAACCCTTCCTGCCCATGAGTAACGTGGCTATGAAATTTGACATAAGAAAAAAAATAATAAAACTCAAAACTTTGCCCTTCATCTGTTAAACCATAGGTAGGACAATTTACATAAGATATTTAAGAAGATGAGACTGAATTAACAACTAAAACACTGTAGGTGGTGAAACTGTGGACTAATAATCTACGTATGGACTAATAGAGACTCTGGAACTCATAATATACAATAATTAACCCTAACCCTTCAAGGACTGATGACTATAGTACAATCCAAAAAAGATCTTGTGATGACTGCCCATTGTTTCATTGATTTTACTTTTTTGAAAGTTAATTTCTTTACTTTTAAATATTAGTCATGTATTGCAGTATTAGAATTAAAATAAAGGTGAGAATAATACATGATCTTTATATGTCATCTTATTAAAATGAAGCTATTTTTAATACTTTTAAGAGGCCTATCAGAAAACACAATTTATATCCTCAAAGTATATTTTGTCAGTTTCAAGTATAATTTTTGCATTCATATTCTTTTATGAATTTTAATGGAGACACTTAAATTGTAATTATTCCTCTCAGCTCAAATGCAGGTAACAAATGGAATTCAATCAGTGTTTGCGCATAATGACCATCATTAAGAGAGAAATAATAATGACATTCTCTCTGCATTAAACTTGCAGACTCTTTACACAATGATCTGAATCCCATTATTGATCTCCATGGAGATATGCAATTGTCACCTATTCTGCATAATATCTGAATGTTAAATACATTTGTTTGGAACAAATATTTTAATGAATACAGTCAGTTCCATTTAATTAACTATCTGATAACTGAATATTTTTACTTAATAATTCAACTTGGAACATCAAAATTGTTCTATTTTTTATTCAAATGCACTTGAGATTAGTCATAGATATTCATTTGAATGTTCATAAAATGTATGTGAGGTTTAAAATTCCCCTTGGTTTTCTTTAAAGTACATCCATTAGAGGGACACTGGTAAGATATTTTTTCATGTGTTTCAGATGATCCCTCCCCCCCTCCACCACCACCACTGTTGTTTAAAATAACCCCTTAGAAGCCTGGAAGTGAAATCTGTTTTCTAACCAAAATCTTTGTTCTTTTATTCTACTTCCTTTTATCATAAGGTTATTGGTGAGTATTGAACTAAGGACATTTTTTATTTTTATTTAAATTAAGTTTTTTGAGAATTGGGGAAGAAAACATCAAGAAAATATTTATTTATCTTTTATAGGAATATCTAGTTGAGGACACCACAGCTTGTAAATATCAGACCTATAATCCTTAAATAAAGAGATGCCTAAATGCATTATCTGCAACAATAACACAAAAAGTAAATAGAAATAATTCAGGGTTATGCTGGTAAATGTTTAATAACCTGCTTTTGAGGAAAATAAAAATGTATTCAAGACCCACTTTTAAGTTTAATTTGCCTTATTAGCATTTTCTTTTGCTTTTTTAAATCTAGACAGTCAACAAAACAATGTCAAGCCCTGATTTGTAGCATTTGCCAATTTCCTAAGTGTAAATGCTCACACTGAACATTTAACAATTGCCTCTCATGAGCTGGTACGAGCTGGTTCCAGCACACCACAGTTAAATAATAGTTGAGTTAAGCTTTCAGGATTTCATGCTTTTCCATTGTGATGAGTATATCTTTTAAAAGAAATGGATGATTTTCCCGCCATGCATGGCACTGGTTTTGCTGTGTTGTTCATGGAGAATCCTGGATGGATAGTGCCCAAATAAGATAGAGATAAATGTACAGCAAAGATGGAGAGTTTGCAGTTTTACAAAATTTGAGGCATACCTGATTCTAGGTAAAACTAAAAAGTCTGTCTTCAGTGTTTTTGGCTTTCCCTTCCCTTCCCCCAATATTTTCTTATCCTCTTTCATCCTAAATACCCACCCTGACCTTTTTTATCTTTTCCAGTAATGGAATCCCCATCCCCCAACAAAATTAATTCACTAACAACTAACATTTTTGTATGCATTTATGTATGTGGTAGCCATCCCAAAAGTTTGCATTAGAAGAGAACAGAGGGAGTTAAAAGAACATAACCTAAAAAAATGATTTGCTAATAGTTGAATTTCAGGGGTATTTTGGAGCCAGTTGGAACCTGCTCCAGTTCAGATTCCAGATTGTTAAATTTTTAGTGTGAACATTTATACCTCAGAAATCTGTTAAACTACAAATCGGGCACAGATTTATTGTTTTGTTGATTATTTAGAAGGGGGAAAAAAAGGCTGTAATGTAGATTAAACTTTAAAATATGTCTTGCATTTTTTTTTCAGAGACCAAGTTAAATATTTACCAGCACACCTCTGAAGTTAGGATATCTGGGATCTTATTATCTGAGGGTAGAGAATCCTAATTCTGTGATGCCCAAATCATACCAAGTAGTAAAATGTCTATTCTGCCTGCTTAGTACTATCACTGAGACTTGCCAGTTGATGCAAATGATATTGCCTATCTCACCAGAAAGTATAGCGCTCACCCCACAGCACTGGTCACTATAGAGGAGTAGTGTTGAAACAGATGATAAGTATTTCATATCTACATAGGTCTAGAGAAACAGGAAGTCATATGAAGAGTAGATCTTTGCTCTTTCTTCACTAGGATTATGTTTGGGAAGATGTCAGGTTTTTCCTTCCAATTATTTAAGTAATTAGAAAATATTTATTCATCATATAGTGATATCACTCAATCCTTCTGGATTCTCACTCCTTCCCAAACATCCCCTCACTTCCATAGAAGAATTTAAGGTACTCGTGGGCAAGACCAGTCATTCATCTAGACCAATGATGGTGAACCTTTTAGAGACCTTAGAGACTGAGTGACCAAATAGCAGCCCTCACACCACTTGTGAGCCCTTCACCTTACCCCAGATAGGGGAGGGAAGAAGAGCTCCCATTGGGCTGCTGGGCAGAGGGGCAGGTCATGGGAGAAATGTCTTCAGATGAGCATGGAGAGGGAGAGGGAAGCTACCCCCTTTGGTACGCTCCAGCACACATGCCATAGGCTCACCAACACAGATCTAGGCAGCACAGCGATAAAGAATTAGAAACTAAAGGGATATCCATCAATTGGAGAATGAATAAACAAATTGTGATGTATGAATGTAATGGAATACTATTGTGCCATAAGAAATGACAAACAAAATGATTACAAAAAATCTGAAAGACTTACATGAAGTGATGCAAGGTAAAGTGAACAGAACTAGAAGAATATTGTACACAGTAACAGCAAGAGTATATGATGATCTACTGTGAATGATAAGTATTATCAACAAGGCAAGGATCTAGAAAACTCTAAGAGACTCATGACCAAAAAAAGGATATTTGCTGCCATAGAAGGAACAGACAGAATCTGATAAAGATTGAAACATACCACTTTTCATTTTATTTCCTCCATAAATTTTTCTCTAGTGTAAGCAACCAGACAAACATGAAAATATGTATTATACAATAATATATGTACGACCTATATCATATTACCTGCCTTCTTGGGGAAAGGGGAGGAAATGGATGGAGGAAGAAAAAAATAGATTGTAAAATGTCAGAAAATGAATATTAAAAATTGAATCAACATATAATATGGAAAAAATAAAAATTTAAAATAAAAAATGTCATTACTTAGGGCATCTAGGGGGTTCAATGTATTGAGGGACTAGCCTAGTGATGGGAGGTCTTGGACTCAAATATGGTCTTAAATACTTACTAGCCTGTGTGACCCTTGGCAAGTCACTTAACTCCAATTACCTAGCCCTTACTTCCTTGGAACAGATACTTAGTATTGATTCTAAGGTGGAAGGGAAAGGTTAAAAAAAAAGTCAGTATTTATCCTATAGAAAGCTAGTACAAGTATTAAATCCTCTTTATCAGGGATTCGCTTATGGCCACAAAAAGTGTGTCAAACCTTGGTTTCTTGTTGTTCAGCTATGTATGACTCTTTGTAACCCCATCTGGCATTTTTTTGGCAAAGATACTAGAGTTTTGGGCCATTTCCTTCCCCAACTCATTTTACAGATGAGAAAACTGAAGCAAACATTAGTTAAGTGACTTGCCCGAGGTCATACATGTAGTAAGTGTTTGAGGTAAAATATGAATCCATGAAGACAAATCTTCTCAACCCCCGGCTGGGGATTATATCAACTGTGCAACATAATTTTCTGGATTTGAACTCAAATCTTTTTTTGGTTTTGTTTTGTTTCTATTAGTAACATGCTGTTTTTAGTTTTGTTTTGTTTCTTTAGTAACATGTTAATGATAGCAAAGTACATGGATTATTATGAAAGAAATTGAGAGAAGATAAGCTATTGGAAGGGCTCTTTGTACAGGATCAAGGGCTATAGTTTATTTAGTATACAATGAGCATCCCTTAAAATTTTCTTAACAGAGGGATGCATTATTAGAGCAATACATTAGGAATATTTTCTTAGGTTATGGTTTGAAGTCAGGGACTGGGAGTGGGGATTGGAAGGGTAGGAAGACAAGTCAGGAGATTAGGGTAATAAATAAATCTATTTCCAATCTACCATGGCAGCAACTATCTAAAAAAGGAAATGCTAGCTTGGCATAACTTGCTCTTAATGAATCCAAACTGACTTGTAGTGATTACCACTTCCATTTCCTAGTGCTTATCCATTTAGTGATTCATTTCAGAATTCTTTTAGGAAATGAGATTAGCTAATCTGCCCATACTTTGTGGAATCCAGCTTATTCCTCTCCTTTTTTTTTTTAAATATGAACAGCACTTGCCTGTCTGCAGTCCCATGTCATCACTTATGTTCTCTTCAATTCTTCAAAGATCCAAAATGTCAGTTCTGCAACCATAGTCTTTTCAGTATTTTTCTAGGTCAGATGACTTAAGTTCATTCAGGGCATCTCAGAGTTCCTTTACTATCTCCTCATTTTTTAGGATTTCAATTCCCTCTTAACAGTTTTTGTTATATTCTTCTTAGCCAGAAGACTATTCTCCTTGTTGATGGAAAGGAAAGGAGGAAGGAAAGAAAATAGGAGTCTCTCTCTATAACATTATTATATAATATTCCCATAGTGTGTGATCCCTTGATCTTTGAAAGTCTCATGTTTTCCTTGTTCTTCTTGTCTTCACTTTCAAAAGTCCATCCTGGGATATTTGGTCTTTTTAGTATCATTATAATTAATCACTGATGCCAAAACCTATCCCTTTAATATCAATATTCTCCTAAAGATGTTACATAACTGTAAATATGGGGGCACCATGAACTTGGAAGAATTACAGTGATGGCTAACAGACAGGGCTCTTGAAAGGTGCATGGAAATGGATAAGTAGACTGTACAATGGCTTCCAACTGAGAAGTGGTATGAATGATCCACTGGGTCATTGGAGGAAATGGCAAACCACTCCAGGATCCATATCAAGAGAACCTCATAGATACCTATGATCCATAGGATCACAAAAAGTCATGCATAACTATACTACAAAAATGAGAATATCAAGGATGTCTGTCAGCACAAAAAGTGCTAAACCAACCATATAGCAAAAATGAAAGGCAACAGATTGCCATACTGAGTAGTTCATTGTTATCTCAAAGATATTGAAATACTAGAAAGACCTTTAATTGCAAATAGGAAAACAAAAGCAGGCATTGCATAGAATACACAGGGACAAAGGCTTGTGAGATGCATCAATGCAATTTCTGTTTGAAAATGCCCACATCAATAATATCCCAAATATTATAAAATGTCATCTAATGCCAATAATAGGGCAGCTCTGATGGCATAGTGGATAAATTGCTAGGTCTGGATTAAGATGGAGTTCAAATCTGGCCTCTGACACTTACTAATTGTGTGGTCCCGGGGAAGTCCCTTATCCCTGTTTGCCTCAGTTTCCTCGTTTGCCAAATGAGCTGGAAGGGGAAATGGCAAGTCACTCCGTAGTTTCTTTATCAATAAAAAGCCCAGATGGGATCATGAAGAGTTTGACAAATGAACAATAACCTCACAGGGTTTGGGGAGGATCATATGTGTTAAAGCTTTGCAAACCTTTTTGGTCATGTCTGAATCTTCATGATCCCATTTGGGATTGTTTCCTTTGGCAAAAATACTGGAATGGTTTGACATTCCCTTCTCCAACTCATTTGACAGGTGAGGAAAATGAGGCAGAGTTAAGTGACTTGCCCAGGACCACACAATTAAGTGTGGGAGACCAGAATGGAACTCAGAAAGATGAGTCTTCCTGACTCCTGACATAGTGCTCTATCTACTATGCCATCCAAGCTGCCCCATGTCAACTTTAAAGCACTGTAAACATGCTGGCTATTATTACTGTTATTACTAGTCTTAGAGTTACCTAGAGCCAAGAGAGTTGAGCCACTTGCCTAGGGTTACACAGCAAGCAAGATGTGCATCTCCTGGGCAACTTATTGTCTTACAGAATTATCAAAGAGTTTCTGGCTTCTCTCTAACCATCTCTCAATTCTGGAATGCTCTAACTCCTCCACCAAGATTATTGATCTCTAGCTTCCTTTAAATCTTAACTAAAATTTCACTCTTTATAGGAAGTCTTCCCGAAGCCCATCTAAATCTCTTCTGTTTATTATTTTGCATTTATCTTGTATATAGCTTGCTTTATATGTATGTGCTTGCATGTTATTTTCCCCATTAGATTCTAAGCCCCATAGGGGCAGAGACTATTTTTTCTCCTCTTTTTGTATTCTCCAGTGCTTAGAGGAAGGCCAAATGTTGATTGATTGATTACAGTGCCTTTCCCAGAGTCATCCATGAAGTACGTATCAGAGGAAAGATTTGAACTCCATCATCTTGGCTTTGAGTCCAGCTCTCCTCTCTGCCATACTGCCAGTCACCATCATCATCATTGTTATCACTTTCTGAGACACAATCCCATTATGGTTACTATTTAAATGTCTTATGTAGATATGCCTTGTGATTGACATGATTATAAGCTTGTTGAGTGTAGGAACTCTATTTCACACTTATTTGGTATTCCCCATACTTCCATGGGCAGCCAGTGGTACACAGTGGATAGAGTGCTAGACCTGGAGTCAAGAAGACCTAAGTTCAAATGGAGTCAACGAGATTTACTAGTTATATGACTCTGGGCAAATCATTTAACCCTGTTTCACTTAGTTTCCTCATCTGTTAAATGAGCTAGAGAAAGAAATGGCAAAGCACTCCTGTGTCTTTGCTAAGAAAACCCCAAATGAAGTCCCAAAGAGTCAGACACAACTGAAATGACTGAATACTGACCATTTCTGAATATCAGTTTTTCTATCTGTAAAAAAAAAATAATTGGTCAATCTCACATTATGATGAGGCCCATTTGACAACACTTTGTAAATTATAAAGTACCATAAGAATATAAGGTATTATTATTATAATGGATTTAGAAATTCTCAATGAAGGAATAGTATACAAGTGAATGTTCCAAACCATTTTCATATATTAAAGCAGTTTAAATTCTTATTTCCTACCTCCTACACTGAATTTTTTGCTGCTCTAGGGTCAAGATTTAGTGATCAGATTTGTCACATTAGACACCCCCCAAAACATTAGATAATGGTAAAAATGATGATACAAAGGGGGCTTGACATGTTTTCTACAGACTGTGTTCTGAAAACTGAGCAGCTGCATTTGAAAAGACAAACTGCAACATGACAAAAGCTTACTAACTCTATGCTATGGAAGCCCTGCTCCATTTTTTAAATCTGGAATTTTTGGAGTAAATGTTTAATGAAAATGCCATCGAGTGCACACTGGCTTCTGAGGGTCCTGTGTTTGCCCTTGCCAACAATACTATCCAGCCAGAAGCATGTAGAAAAAGCTCGCACTAAATTCAATCCTCTTTTCTCACCCTAAAGATGCCACCTTACAGACTCATGTCTGAATGGGCTCAGTGTTAGACTTGTTTAACAGGATAAATTGGATATTTTGGTGCATCATCTAGATACACTTTATAACATCCATATTTTTTTCTTTTTTAACCTGAACTGTTATTTCCTAAGGGTAGGAATTTCCATAGGAGGAACTGTCTATATAAGGCAGATTGCAATCTCATGGTGAGGGAGATTTGAAGGGGAACTCAGAAATTGAATGATGTGCCCAAGATCACAAAGCATGTGCCTTTCAGAGGCAGGCCTGGAATACAGGCTTTTGCAAATTGAAGCCTAGTTCTACATCCTCTGAGCCCCCTTGATTCTTTTTATTTGTTTGTTTGTTTGTTTAATTTAATTTAAGTTTTTATTCATTAAAGAACATTTTTCCATGGATACATGATTCATGTTCTTTCCCTCCCCTATTCCAAATTGCCTTCCAAAATGGTTGGATCAATTCACAACTACACCAGCAATGCATTAATGTTCCTATTTTGCCACATTCCCTCCAACATTTATTGCTTTGCTTTGCTGTCATATTAGCCAATCTGCTAGGTGTCTATGAAGATCAACACTGGCTGGAGTCTCAGAGGCAACTTTACTAAATTTACTCATTTAAGATCTTGGAAAGAACACAGTGAGAATCCAGGACATTTATTTACCATGCCCTGAATGAATGCTGGTTCTAGATAATTCACATATTAATTTACTTTCCTAAGAATATCATTGATCCTCACCAAATTTGTAGTAAGGTAGATATTATCCCCATTGTACAGATTAGGATGGTGAGGTCACCAGAAATTAAATGCTTTTGTTGGGGTTCTAGGATTTTAGTGGAAAAGCCAGGACCAGACAACAGTGGTCTTTCTATAACAAAACACAGCATCCCAAACTCACTGCAAAGAACAAATAAAAGGACAGAGAAGGAAAAGGTTGGAATTTCCTTACAAAAATGTTTGAAGTCATCAAAACAACTCTGAGGTATCACCTCACACCTAGCAGACTGGCTAAAATGAAAGAAGGGGAGAGTAATGAATGCTGCAGGGGATGTGGCAAAACTGGGACATTAATGCATTGCTGGTGGAGTTGAGAACTGATCCAACCATTCTGGCTGGCAATTTGGAACTATGCTCAAAGGGCTATAAAAGAATGCGTGCCCTTTGATCTGGCCATACCACTGTTGGGTTTGTACCCCAAAGAGATCATAGATAAACAGACTTGTACGAAAATATTTATAGTTATGTTTTTGTGGTGGCAAAAAACTGGAAAATTAGGGTATGTCCTTCAATTGGGGAATGGCTGAACAAATTGTGGTATATGCTGATGATGGAATACTATTGCACTCAAAGGAATAATAAACTGTAGGAATTCCATGTGAACTGGAAAGACCTCCAGGAACTGATGCAGAGCGAAAGGAGCAGAGCCAGAAGAACACTGTACACAGAGACCAATACACTGTGGTAAAATAGAACGTAATGGACTTCTGTACTAGCAGCAATACAATAACCCAGGACAATTCTGAGGGACTTATGGAAAAGAACGCTACCCAAATTCAGAGGAAGAACTGCAGGAGTGGAAACAGAAGAAAAACAACTTCTTGAACTCATGTGTTGAGGTGGACATGATTGGGGATGTGGACTCGAAACTACCACATCAATGCAACTATCAACAATTTGGAAATAGGTCTTGATCCATCACACATGTTAAAACCAGTGGAAATATGTATCAGCCATGGTGGGGGGGGGGGAACTCAAGGGGGAGCGAAGGGGAAAGTAAGAGCATGAATTATGTAACCATATTAACTTTTCTAAAAAATAAATATTAATAAATGTTTTAAAAAATAATAGGTTGGAGATTACAAGAAGTAATATCTCATAACAACATCTATTATAAACTATGTATAATCCAGTAAAATTGCTTCTCAACTCTGGGAGAGGGGAGGGAAGAAGGGAGGAAGGCAACAAGAATCATGTAACAATGGAAAAAAAAATTTTTAAATAAGAAAATAATGACATCTAAAAAAATGTTTGAAGTCCATTGGCTGTAGCTCTACTCTGATGTATTTTAGACTCTGGATTAATTCATCTTCATTATTTTCTAAAGTATAACCTTCATATATGGACACATACACACATACATCTATATCTATCTATATATATATGCACACATATTATTTACACTACACACATACTAATGTAATGTGTATATTATGTGTATTTTTACATATATTTCTAGATGCATACATACATATTATATCTATATTTGCATATATAATTATCCAGTTTTTCAGAGAGAGAAAGGTATGAAAGGTGCAGGGGAAAGGAGGAGAAATGAAGATGGGGAAGAAGAAGAAAGGGAAAAGTTTTGTACAGCAGAGAGAGTTAAACTTGGAGTCAGGAGATCTTGCTTTGGATCCCTGCTAAGACATTTACTAGTTGTAGCATTATAGAAAAAAGTCATTTAAACTCTCATATCCTCAGTTTTATCATCCATATAATGGGATAACACCTATCATTAGAGAGTGATGTTTATAATAAGTGGAGATTTTAGCTCCTGGACAAATCACTTAATCCTGTTTGTCTCAGTTTCCTTATTTGTTAAATGAACTCAGAAAGGACATGGCAAACCAGTCCAGTATCTTTGCCAAGAAAACCCCAAATAAACTCAAAAAGAGAAGAATCAGATACAACTAAAATGGCTGGACAACAAGAACAACTGAAGAATATTGATTGATCAACAAACATTTATTAATCAACTGTTTTGTGGCAGTCACTGTTCTAAGTGCTGGGGATAATACAAAAGGAGGCAAAAGACAGTCCCTGCCCTCAAGCAGCTTATAATCTATGTAAGAAATAACCTGCAGATACAATGCAAGTTATATACAGGATAAATAAGGAATGATTCATGGAGGGAATGCCTTGGAAATAAGAGGGAAAGACCGGTAAAGACAGAATTTTAGTTGGAATTGAAAGGCAGCCAGGGAAGTCAGTAGTTGTAATGGAGGAGGTAGGCTCTTCCAGGAGTGGGAGACAGTCTGAGAAAAGGAGTCCAAAAAAAGAATGTTTTATTCATTGAACAAGCTGGAGGCCAGTGTTACTGGTTTGAAGAATACATATTGGGGAGTAAGGAACAGAAAATCTGAAGAAGTAGGAGGTAACTTAATCATAAAGGGCTTTGAATGACAAACAGTGCATTTTATATTAGCTCCTGGGAGTCAAGAGGGGTAGATTGTAACATGATTGGACCTGTCTAGGATTTTAGTGAAAAAAAGCCAGGAACCAGCAGTCTATCTAGGGACAAAATAGCATCCCAAGCTCATCTCAAAAACCAAGGGAAAGGATAGGGAAGGAAAAGAATTACTTTTCAAAAATGTTTGAAACCCATTGGCTATACTTTCAAAATTATAACTGAAGTGAGGTAAATTAAGTCATTGTCCAAAAAACCTATTTTTCCCTGGGGAAAAGTAGAAATCAAGAATGAGCCTTCCTGTGAAGACCAGACAGCTCAAAAATAACATTCACATGAGAAAATAACTCCCTACAGCTGTCTCACAGTCCAGGATAAGAGATACGGTGGAAAGTCCCGTGCTACTTCCAGATGATAAAAAGTTTGCTTCAAGGCTATGTAATGAACATTATTTTCTTTGTAGCTTGAACCCTATAAAAACTGCATTTTAATTTCAGTTCGGGGCATCTTTCACTAGGAAGGCTGTCCTGGCCAGCTAGGTATGTTTATTAATCAATAGATTAAAAAATAAATATTGGTTCCACTAATCTAAACTTCTGGATGTCTGGACTTGTTTTCTGAGGTACCCCACTTCATAACCTTCTTTTTTTACCTGCATATAGTACACACATACTACAACTACTTCTATTACTACTACTACTACTACTACTACCACCACCACCACCACCACCACCACCACCACCACCACCACCACCACCACCACCACTACTACCACTACTACTACTACTACTACTACCACTACCACCACCACTACTACTACTACTACTACTACTACTACTACTACTACTACTACTACTACTACTACTACTACTACTACTATTACTACTACAGAAAAATTACATTCTCAAAAATAATTTAATGTTGCCCTTGTTCTTTGATCTGCTCCTCAGAGTTCTGTGATTAGCAGACTCATGGGACTGGTAGCTGGCCTCACTTAACTCCTCTTAGGTTTTTGGAGAATGTTATTCAGAGGCTGCCTTAGATGCATTTGTCTTTATTTTGGTAAAGGGATCCCTTTCACCTCATAGTTCAGCCAAAACAAAGGAAATTCCATACATTAGAGCCAGAAATGTTTTTCTTCTTAAATACTTGATGGCATATATTTCTAAGTCATGTAAATATTATTGCCCCAATTGGGAAATCAGGTTTTAGAGGATTTAAATGTGCTAATTTGTTTCAGACCCTCCTTCTTACC
This sequence comes from Gracilinanus agilis, assembly GCF_016433145.1. NCBI lineage: Eukaryota > Metazoa > Chordata > Mammalia > Didelphimorphia > Didelphidae > Gracilinanus > Gracilinanus agilis. The sequence continues at coordinate 260,824,889 of NC_058132.1, read as the reverse complement.
CCTCCTCTTCCTACTTCACCAACTCCCATTTTCACTTAATTTAGGCAGTTTAATTTTTATTTCTAGTTGGTTTCACTTCCTTTATTCCTAGGAAGTAAACCATGAAATAAACCAAAGACAGAGCATTTCTTACTGAAAATCTCATATGAGAATGTTTAAACACAGACTCAAACAGGACATAGGAAAAGAAACTTTTCTGGTTACCACAGATTTTGCAAATTCAGAAACAAAAACACCAAACCAAATTAAATATATTTCCAGTCTCTGAAAGTATGCTGCTTCCGTTATGCAGGAAGCCAGACTTATTCAAGAATCTCCACTTTACTTTGGGCCCTCAAAAAGAAATATTTGGGTAGAGGTAATTTTCAGGCACTCACCCCCAAGCATGGCTGCTATTGATTCTGTACTAGAAGACTGCTCAGACTTGACACTATACCAGTGATTCCCAAAGTGGGCGCTACCGCTCCCTGGTGGGTGCTACAGTGATCCAGGAAAGTGGTGATGGCCACACTTTTTTTGTATTACCTTCTATTCTGAGTTCAATAAACAGTTTCATAATTTCCAGGGGACACTAAGTAATATTTTTTCTGGAAAGGGGGTAGTAGGCCAAAAAAGTTTGGGAACCACTGCTCTATACTTTACATGGGAGTTAACAAAGGAGATGACAGTGACAAATGAACAAAAGATTAGATATTGTTCAGATAACAATTCTTTAAAAGAATAAAAAAAAACCACAAAGAAATTGTTACTCTTTCCTCCCATACCCACCTCCCTGCCCCACCACCACTCTGTGTCTACACAGCACTGAGTAAAGTGGGAAATTGGCAATTATCCTACAAATCTGACCATTACAGATAGTCACACCAAGTAATTTAGACCCCCGAATTCTATATTAGGATTTAAGAATCTTGGTTGCTCTATAGTTGACACAAAGGAACTTGGTGATAATCAAATTTATATTTGACTGTACAAATAAGCAGGTTTAACCATTTTGACTATTGATTGAACAGTTGTTCAACTTTACTGACAGAAGCAATTAGCTTAGACAAATAATTGGTTGGGAGAAAAAATATATAGATCAAAGTGTGAATTTAAAAAAAATTGAATTTAAATAAACTCCTTGGTTCTTGTCCCCTGAAAATTCTTTTTACCAGACAAGGGCTTACAAGAGCATAGCTGAATATTTATTGTGTAGGGAAACCTCTGTAGTTGGGAGACCTGCCAGATATAATGTTGCTTTGGGGGTTGAGGGAATGGGGGAGGGAAAGACAATTCCACATATCTTGAATCTATCATTTTGTTCCATCTTTTACTCTGTCAAGTCACAGAAAATGCTACAAAATTTGGGACAGTCCAATAACTCAATTTTTTACCTTAATCACAGTCTGGAACCCAAGAAAAGGATTAAAGATTTTTACTGATCTGGTTTGGGGACTGACAACTATTATACATGTCACCTGCCTTTTTAAGAAATTATTCCCACCTCCACTTCTAACCATCATAGACTCACAGGAGCCTGATACCTGAACAGAATATGAAAATAAAATTTTGATATCTTTAAGAAATCCTTGACATCCATGTGACATTCTTGACCAGCTGTTATCCTACTTCCCATTTCATGACCAACAAATATGTAAAGATAAGTCATATGACAATTTTTTTAATGGTCATATGTTCAAGGAACTTATAGGTCAGAAAATGAGAGGGCATGTGACAGTAGATAGAGAGTTAGCCTTAGAGTCTGGGAGACCTGAGTTCAAGTCTCAGCACTACCACATATTGACTATCTGTGGTCAACTGGCTTAATCACTCAGTATCCTAGATAATTACTATTATAAATTGCAGAAAAGCTATGGATTTGCATTGGTAAAGCTCTTCTCCAGAAGTTCCTTCTGCTGATGAAATCACAGGCCCTCTCTTTTTAGACTATGAAGTAAAATACAAATATGAACTATTATTATTGTTACCCAAAATGCTTATATTTACTTTAGCAATAATTGATCAAGATCCTTGGTGACTAGTTGTAGTCATTCAGTTATAACAAGGTCTACACATCATAAATGGTAACTCCTCCTTTTGCTTGAATAGGACATTTTCTACCTATTCTTAAATGTGTATAGATTGAGAAATACATTGGTGTACTAGATATAGGAGAGTAGAAAAAAGAAAGTAAAGATTTGTTATATATATATTTTTCTACCCTTTTCCCAGAGGTCTTTATATGCATATGACCAAAGTTATACACAAAACCAAAGTAAATTAATATAAACAATGCAAGGAGTAAGAAGCATTTAGTTTGAAGAAATGGTAAAACTGATAGTATAATACATTTGATTTTATAAAGGAGATTTTTTTCCCCATAATAATTATAGGTAAAAATACTATGTACGAATCCTGCCTCAGGTATCTATCAACTGAAGGATACTGGTCAAGTGATCTAAACTCTGGGTACCTTAATTTCCTCATCTAAAAAAATGAGGATAATATGCACCCCTCCTATACAGGGTTATTGTGAAGTATGTATGAGTAAAGCATTTTGCAAACTTCAAAGTACCATATAAATGCTAACTCTTAGTGTTATTATTATTTTTATTATCTTAACTTGACTAAAGCTAAAGACCATTCAATTATTATTATATTTTGTATTTTATTTAAAGTGGATCCTGACCTCTCACTGATTCCTTTGCAGCCTCTACTGTGCTTTCTCTCCAGACTATTTTAATACTATGTTTCTTTTTTTCAATGAAATGGGCACAAATAATCATCATAAACAAACATTTATTGGGCACCTATTGTGATCAGTGCACTATGCTAGATATCAGTCAGTTAATAAGCATTTAAGTGCCTAGGTTGTGTTAGACTGTGGGAATAGAAAGGAAGGCAAAAAACAATCCCTGATCTCAAGAAGCTCACAGTCTAAATGGTGAGGACATAAGCAAATAACTACAAATTTTAAACAAACAAGATATATTCATAGAAGATGGGATTTTGCTGCAACTTGAAGAAAACCAGAGAATCCAGGAGATGACAATGAGGTGGGAAAGTATTCAAGAAATCATGAGAGGCAGTGAAAAAGCTGAGATTCTGGAAGTGTTTAAGTCTGTGCCCTTTCCTTAAGCTTTTGATGAGGATGTCTCTCAAATTAAAAATGTTTATATAAAATTAAGGGGCCAAATGTAATGATTTAAGAAACACTATCAGGGGGAAGGAAAGAGCTGCTTTTTTTAAAAAATAATTTAATCCAAGATGGTCTAAATAAGATAGCATAAACCTCTACTACCTCAAATATTAACTATGTACATGTTTTAGCAGAGGTTGCAGGCCAGAGCAGGTAGAATCATTTTCAGATGTTTTTTAAAAAAAAGAAAGGAGGGGGCAAAAAAGCATAAAAACCAAACTTACTAGTTTTATGGCTCCATAATTCTTTCCTTTCTGTTATTAAAATTGCCTCTTGAAAATTAAAAAAAGTTTTAAAAATATATTTTGGTTGTACAACTCACAATTACTTAAGAGATGCTAGCCTTTATTGTACCCTTCAATGGACAATGTTTTCTTTATTAACCATGAAATAGGTTAAATTTGGTTCTATAGATAAGAAAGCGAAAAACTGCCCAGGAAAATATTGTCATTGTTCTCATTCTTTTTCAGATTTTTTTTCAGCATCAGGCGTTTGGTTTTCCTAACAAATCAGGATCCAGATCAACGTTTCAATATTTTAGTAAGGGGATTTATGATCTTATCCATGTAGGTGCTATGGCTAACCCATCCATGCCTTAACTTATATGACTCTCGTCTTTGTACTACCTTAATACCTCCATGGAAAATCCATCCAGAGGTCTAAGGACATTACTCTTGTTTTCTTACCATTACCAAGATGTCAATGCATCACTCACCACATGATCAATTCATCTTTGTCAGTCAGACATTTTTTTGATAATATATATTTTCCTACTTCATTTGGGAAATTTTTGGTTGATGGGTTGCTGCTTGCTCATGCCTACCACATATCTTGCCCTTTGAATCATTCTTAAATTTATTGGAGAATTTTTTTTAGCATTCCATGATTCTCAGCAAATATGTATTACGTATATACATATATACATATATATATGATGAGACATTGTGACAAAAATAATAAAAGGTAGTGCCACCAATGAATAAAATAATCTTACCTTTCAACCTGTTGGGCTGTAAATAATAATTGAAAGAGATAGCTTCATTATAGAAAGCCATGGAATAGTCATACAAAACATCCCTTGGTTTAACAAGGAGTTTGACTTGCTTAACAGAGGTGGAGGCAAATCAATTTTGTGTTTTGGTTTTCATTTCTGGCTCAGGATTTACAAAGACCATCTTTGAGCAGAATTTAATGTCACTGATTGGTCCAGTTTGTAGGAAGTATTGAATTAATCAGTGAAAGAGTATGTAGCTAGTACTCCGTTTATGCCCCTGTGCTACAGTATTGTAGGAGATGCAATCAATCAAAAAACATTTATTAAGTGTCTACTCTGTGACAAGCACTATGCTAAGTGTTGAGGATGCAAAAAGAGGCATATAACAGTTCCTGTCTTCAAGGAGCTTATTTGCTAATGAGGTAGACAACATTCAAAGAACTATACACAAATCAAGCTTTATAAAGGATACACAGGAAATAATTAATAGGGGGAAGGCACTGGAATTAAGAGGGCCTGGGAAAGGCTTTCTTTAGAGGGGGAGATTTTAGTTGAGACTTATGGGAAGCCAGGGAAGTCAATAGAATGGAAAATGGGGAACACCCCAGGCATTGCAGACAATAAGAAAAAAAAAGTCCAGAACTGAGAAATGGAGTGTCTTATTTGTGGACCCGCCAGCAGACCAATGTCACTGGATGGAAAAGTTGTGTCAGGGAGTAAGATGTAAGATATCTTAAAAGTTAGGAGGAGATTAGTTTACGTAGGACTTTGAATGCCAACCAACATGTTATATTTGATCCTAGAATCAATAGCGTGCCACTGAAGTTTAATGATTGAGATAGGGGATTAGGGAGGGAACATGATTGGATCTGTGCTTTAGGAAAATCACTTTAATAGTTGAATGGAGGATGGATTGTAGAGCCTTGTGTCAGGTAGAACCACCATCAGGCTATTGAAATAATCAAAGTGTGAAGTGATAAGCATCACCATTAGAGTAGTAGCAGTATGAGAGGTGAGAAGGAGGCATATTGGAGAGATGTTGCAAAGGTATCAATGATAGAACCTGACAATAGATTGTATATGAGAGGGGAAAGATAGTAAAAGATCCAGGATGACTTCTAGGTTATGTGGAGATTAAAATTAATATGCAAAATACTAAATATTATATTTATAAATATTTTATTAATAGTAAACTAATGAAAGAGACTAACTAAAAGGTACTAATCAGCTCCCTCCCAGGAACCAAAGAGAGAGAGGGAGGAGTTACAGCCAACTATAAAACAATAAGGTGACCACACAAACATGAAGGCTCAAGAGAGATTAAAGGGAATTTTGGGAAAACTAAGGACTTATGGGAGATGAAGTCCAAGGTTCAAAATCTCCATTTATACAGTTGTGAGGCTGAGGGTCTGGGTGTATGTTCTTGCCCTCTACAGTAATAGGACAGTTGGGAGGAGTGGAGGGATTAAGGGGAAAGAAAATAAGAAATATTTTATACATTTTGAGTTTGAAATGTCTACTGGATATCTAGTTCGAGATGAATGAAGGATAGGTGGATATATGAGATTGGAGGTCAGCAGAGAGAACAAGGCAGGATAAATTGATCTGAGAATCATTAGCATAGAGATGACAATTAAATCCATGTGAACTGATGAGATAACTAAGTGAAATAATATATAGAGAGATGAGAAGAAGGTCTATGACAGAACCTTCAGGGACACCTATGATTAAAGGATCTGATCTGGAGGAGAATCTAGCAAAGGAAACAGAGAAGGAAGATCAGATAGGTAGGAAGAAAACCAGTAGAGAGTGGTATCCCAAAAACTTAGAGGGAAAAGAGTATCAAGGCAGAGAGAGTGATCAATAGTGTCAAAATTGCAAAGATGTAGGAGAATGAAGAGTAAGAAAAACTAAGAGATCGTTAAGTATGGAGAGATTTATTTTGGTAAAATGATAAGGTCAGAAGTCAGATTGTAAGGAGGAAGGAAGTGATAGGAAAGAAAGTAGAGGCACTGATTGTTGATGGCCTTTAAGAAATGTTTAGCTGCAAAGATCAGAGTAATTATAGGATGATAGTGGGGATAGAAGGATTAAGTGAGGGCTTTTTTTTCAGGATAGGGAAGATATGGGCATAATTATATACACTAGGAAATAAGCTAGCAGAGAGAGAGGGAGAGAGAGATTGAAACAATGAAAGATTGTGGACTACAAAAGTGTCAACTTTTTGGCATTGATGGGATGGAATAGGATCATGGGATCATGTGAACAAACAGAGTGGTCGGCATTGGTAAGTACTGAAACATGAAGAAGAGAGATGTAGAAGGCATCTGAATGCTAGGAGAGGAAGAAGAGAGAGAAAAAAAAAAGATTTCAGGTGAATAGCCTCTATTTTTCTCCACAAACTCTGAGGCAAGATTCTCAGCTAAGAGTTTAGAAGGAGAAGGAGCAATTGGAGTTTTGAGGAGGAATAAAAAAAGTTTGGAAAATCTGCTGTGGTGAGTAAAAGAGATCCAAGACTGAGGCTTAGCTGGGCATTATGACCAAAATAATAGAGCAAGGAATTCAGAAGAGAAGGGCAATATGACATTGAATTGGCTCACCAAAGGGCCAATTTGAGGAAAAAAAGAGAGAGTGCTACTACACTGGAGATGACACTGGGAGAGAACTCAGTGTGCAAGAATGGCAAAATCAAGATGACTATGTGTATGGCTAAGGTGCTATGGAGGAATAGCTCATGGTAGATTATTAGGTTGAAGAACTGAGTAGTTAAGCTATTTGAGAGCAAATCAGTATGTACATTGAAATTCTCTACAAGAGGTCAGGAGTTGAGAAAGAGAGAAAAATTGTAAGCTAGATACTGAATTCCTTGAAGAAGAAAGAGAAAAGAAGAAGAAGAAAACCTGGGGTTTTGTAGTTAATAGCTACTAGGATTTTGATTAGGTGGTAGATATGAGTGGTATGGGCCTTAAAGGAAAAAAAGAGGATGCTGAATGGTGGAAGAAGTAGGAGAACTTGGAAATGACATTAGGGAGAAAGAATATTCCAACTCTCTTGCTTCAATCAACGAGCCAAGGAGAATAAACAAATGTGCAGTCAGTACTAGAAAAGGTATCCAGAGAATATGTGCCATCAGGGTAAGCCAGGTTTCAGTAACAGCTAGAAGATGGACATTGTGGGAGAGGAAAAGTTTTAAAACAAAGGGAAGTTTGTTTCCAATGGAACAGGAATTCTAGAGGACACATAGGGAAGAGTTGGGTGGAATTAGGTTGAGAGTAGATTGGGAGTATTTAGGGGGATGGTAACAAAGAATTAAGTGATAAGGGGTATGGAATACTACTTAGATAATATATAGAAGTTCAGTGACTTGGATGTGAAGAGTATGGCCAGGTGTGAGAATGTTTATCACTGAGTGGAGGGCACTACTACACCACCCTCAAAGAAAAGGCATAATATAAATAAGGAAGTCTAAATTCCAAGGAAGGGTTGTTCTTTGCATCAAAGATTCTCTACAGCTTAGCTGGGAGACTGGGGAGGAAGTGGAGGTTGCAGGAGTAATGTGAAACAGTTCCTTTTCTTAAGGAGCTTAAAGACTGATTGAAAATACAAAACTATATGAAGCAATTAAAGCAGTTATATGATAAACTTTATGGCACAGACTTTAAATATACCTGCAATTCAGTACATGGGAAAATCTGTGGCAATTAGAGGAGAAAAGAAAAATATCATAGGTAAAGTGAGATTCTTCCTTGAAAGAGGAGATGGAGGTTATTTTGAGTAGAGAAAATAGCATAATTATAATAACAGCTAACATTTATATAACACTTTCATGTTTGTGAAGCACTTTACAAACTATAAATTCAATTTGCTTCCAAATCTGATAAGTAAATGAACCTCTTGTTTTGTTAAACAAGTTATAGGAATATTTCACACCTAATTTTCTATAAGATGCCATTTCTTTTGATTGTCAAGTGACAGTTCAATAAGTCCAATGGTAAAATGATTTTTTTTTGGTTGGTGGCATTACCCTTTTTGTCCCAATGTGGCACAATTTGCTATTGTTGCTATCATTATCCCTATTTTACTGATTAGGAAACTAAGGTAGATATAGATTGAATGACTTGCCCAGAATCACACAGCAAGTTCTGGTTTTGCACTCGGTTCAGCATACTCTCCACTGTACCATTTCACTTTTCACCAAAGGAAGGGAGATGAGAATGATCTTGAAATAGGATATGCAACGGTAAAATCAAGTCACTGAAAACTTGCAATACTATGCAATTCTGCTTTATAAACAGGTAGATTTTCACCCAAAATGAGGGTGTTCAAGGCTCACTAGGAATTCTTTGAAAATATTTGGCAAGACTGTCCAAATTTAACTTTTCTTTCTCTTAATGCCATGAGACATTGTGACACCAAAGTTTCTTAACTAGCTTAACAATCTAAAAGTGACTGTATTTTACCACAGGCTAACAGGATTCTTATCATTTGGAAGATGGCATGAGAGAAAATACCCCCACCTAAATGTCAATTACTATTGTGTTATGCCCTGCACAAATTTATAGCTCAAATTTTTCCAAGAATGATACTAATCCCTCAGTTCAATCAAAGCCATCTGCAGCTATTTCAGACAGTCTCTGCTCTCATTTCTCACCAAATAAATCAAAGTCTCATATTGGAACTTTAACTTACTCAGTTATATTGTACATAGCCTTTCTGACTACTTCCCTGTGTTCTTCTGTATCCCAGTTACAAATAAGAGTGATAGCTTTGCACTCAGACATTTCCTTTCTGAATAATAGCAGCACCTAGCACTTAGACTGTACTGTATTTGGTTTTCCATTTTCAAAGTGCTTTGCAATCAGTGACTAGCTGAGCTCCCTCACCCTTGAAATTTATTTCTTGATGACAGGATGAACAAGTTTGTGGCAACTTGTAATTTCCACTATTGTCACCACTGGATAGGAAGAAACCTTATGGGGAACCAAAGAGCTTGGGGTCAATAGACCTGTGTCCTATTTTAAACCTGTCCCTTGATACTGTGTCTTCTGAGTCAAGACAGATAATTAGCTAGTTCTTTCCTGCTTGTGGTCTGGCTCTTCAGATTCGTACCTATTTCCATGGCTTCAGTGATGATTTCTCCCACAAAGCATAGTGTAGACTTACCATTTGACTACAGCTGGTTGATTTAGGAACCTAACTATTTAGGCATCATTGTGAATGTCATAATTCTGAGCTGAGCTCTTGTTAACTTCTCATCATTTAGAGTAGGAGGTGTGATACTTTCCCTTTCTCCCAAATAATTTTATCTAGGCAGAAATCTTGGGAAATATGTCTCTTGACTTGATTTTGGAGTTTTTCTGTTAACAGGATAACACCTTACTCCAAATGTACTTGCTTTCCTAGGGTTAGTTTCTTGGTAGGGATTCAAGAAGGATTTTAAAGATGTCATCCAGAAACCTGATTCCTTCCCATCTTGCCAAACTCATCAATACTAACATCACTTAAGGTTCATGTTAAGGAGTGTGGTAAGACTTGAGAGCTGGAGAATGGGGCTAAAGAAAATGACTTCAGGGAACCCAGTAGCTTCTCTCCCTTCTTCTCCCACCCTCAATTCCCAAAGATATCTAGACAGTTCAGATCTGTAATTAATTCATCTCAGTGTGATCCAAGAGATTTTACTATTTACATTATGGAGCACATTATAGGCTTTCCTCTCATGGTGACACTGTAGAATTTGAATTAATGTGCAATAATTCAAGTATTATTTTTATAAAGTTTATTATCTAACAAACAGAACCACATGACTAAGTTTTTATACCTCCTTGTTAAAGCTGAAAAATTCATCCCCCTACAGTCATCTGGTGGAACCTCCGGATTTTGCTGAGCTGATCCTCATGCACTGATATTCTGCCAACTTGGTAGGAACTTCTCCAGCTTAAACTCTGATAGCAGAGCCTTTGAAATCTCAGGGCTACCTTCACACTATGATGAGGCATTAGAATAGGATGTTGGGTTAGGTAAGCCTGCTAGCACAAATCTCATTCTCATTTTATAGATGGAGAAACTGAGGCTTAGAAAAGCTGAAGTAACTTATAGTCACCCAATTATTCTTGGTTCGTGTTTTCTTTAATCATTCTTTGTTAAGGCATTCATTCATGCAATTGGAATCTGAGAGAATGTTTATTCCTTATAGGATTTCCCCACCTAAATCCCTTCAGGGTTAATTTAACATAGAAACAGGTTTATGATGATGATGATGATAATGGTGATGATGATTATGATTACTTTCTGGGACATAATAGACAAAATGATAGATCTGGAGTTCTGAAGATCTGAATTTAAAACGTATACAAAGTATATGACCCTAAGACACTTAACATCTATGAGTTTTTGTTTCTTATATATAAAATAAAACTACAACATTGGGTTGTTGTAAATATCAAATTAAATGACTTTGAAATGAAATGACAAGTACTATGACTTAATAGTGATTGTGTATAGTCATTATCATTATTATTATAATCATCACATCATCAACAATATAACAAGGCTGAATCATCTATCAGCCCAAGACTGAGCTTCCTGAGACTAAAATTGGTTATTCTGTTCTAGGAACTGCTCCTTTTAAGGAGGTATATTGTTTCTTTTTTTATTTACCCATAGTATTTAAATATAAGCACAATCATGGTAGACTTTGAGGATTCATTGGGTTTTAAGGGTGGTCTTAGCTCCTGGGCTTTGATAGGAAGCTATTGAAGAACAAGTGCCCTTTTTGAAAATTGGATGACCTATTATTACTTGCCTATTCATATTTCTTTAATAATTCTATAAGTTATTAGTAAGAATTGTCCAGATTTGTTCTCCATCACAAATTCATTTTGGGCAAAAACACACTGAATGTAATAACAACCTAGAATGGCCATTCCTTTTTCTACATCTTACTTGAATCCAAAGTAAGAGAAAGGTTTCTATCATAAGAAAACCAATCTGTTCCTAAATCATGTAGACAGTAGAGGGAATTATACTCTTTTTTTTTTAAACCCTTAACTTTGGTGTATTGTCTCATAGGTGGAAGAGTGGTAAGGGTGGGCAATGGGGGTCAAGTGACTTGCCCAGGGTCACACAGCTGGGAAGTGGCTGAGGCCGGGTTTGAACCTAGGACCTCCTGTCTCTAGGCCTGACTCTCACTCCACCGAGCTACCCAGCTGCCCCCTGGGAATTATACTCTTGATGGGATCTTTGTGAAAGATGAGGAGTCCCTAGTTCAGTAAAGTGGATTAAGGGGGCTATAGGACAACACACAGTTAGACCTGGGAAAATAATAGCTAGAATTTATTTCACACTTTAAGGCTTTCAAGATACTTTAAATATGCTACCTCAGTTGGCCCTCGCAACAGTCTTGTGGGTAGGTGCTATTACTATCTTCATTTAATCATATGAGGGCAAGTACCCAGAGCAGGGGATAGAGCACTGGGCTGGGAATCAGAATTTCTGATTTCAAATCTGGCCTTGTTGCTTGTCCTTACACATGACATTCTACTTCATATATCCATGTATTTTCCCAGGTTCTCCTCTTTTTTCTCCACTTTTTGGAATTCTGACTTTCCTTCAAATCTCAAATCATGTGTCACTTCCTATGTGAGACCATTCTACATTCCGCCAGTATACTTCCATCAATAAAATCACCTTGCATTTATTTTGTTTTTACATGATTTATATGATTGTCTATACAAGATAAACTCCTCTGAAAGTATGCCACTGTTTCATTTTTGTTTTCATATGCTAGCATCTCACTTATTCAGTAGTGTATAGTAGCTATTTAATAAATATTGAATTGATTGATTGTTTGATGATATAAACACATTTCTGGCTTAGGACTATTGTTCCTATTCTCATTTTTCCTTCTGATAATTTGGTGAATGGAGGCCACTCCCTTAACTGTAGCTGCCTATGATAACCATCACACAAAGAGGAGTGGTCCTGGTTCGTGAAGATTGGCCTAAACACTTCGCAGAAAAGAATCAGCTGGTAACTTCTATACATTCAGTTAACTGAGGTTATCCAGTGTGTAGGCATTGTATCTGAGTTATGCTCTCACTGAGGTTATTCAATAAGGCATATGAAGCAGTTGTGGTGGCAGCTACAGAGTAACTGTGGAGCCTACAGTAGTCACACAGACTGAGATAGGGGATACTGATGACATCAGGTCAAGAAGGTGAAATAAGAAAAACTCAACCCCCCCCCCCTCAATTCTTCTCTAAATCACTACAGAACAAAAATTCCTCAAAAGAAGAAGAGGTGACACAGTGTGCTGGTCCAGAAGAATGTGGAGAGGCAGCAAGAAGAACTTATCTAAGACTCACTGGATTGCCTGAAATATATAATCAGCAAAAGAATCTGGACACTCATGAAAGAAATTATCAGGAAAAACTGGCAATTTTCACTTTTGCTTTGTCTGTGATCATAATTGCTACCCTAACTTTTTTTTAAACTTTAGCTGAAACATAGTAGATTTTTCTCTAGCTCTTTACCTTTACTCTAGTGTGTCTTTCTGCTTTAAATGAGTTTCTTATAGACAAATTGTGGGAATCTAGCATTTAATCCACTCTGCTATCCTCTTCCATTTTATAGGTCAATTCATTCCATTCACATTCAAAGTATGATTACTGTGTGGTTCCCTTCATCTTATTTCCCCCAGTTTATCATTCCCTTTCTCTCCTTTTAGCCTTTCCCTGTTCAAAAATGTTTTTTTTTCCCTTTTGTTGACCCACCTCTCCAAGTTCCCACTCTCTTTTGTATGTTCACCTCCTTTTTTTTCCTCCTTCCCTTCTTATTTCCTCAATGGATAAGATAGATTTCTATACCTGAGTATGGATGTTATTTTTACTTTGTGATAATTCCAATGAGAGTAAGATTCAAGCACTGTCCACCACTTCCCCATCTTCTGTTCCATTGTATTGGTTCTTAATTTTTTCCTTTTCTCTTTTCCTAGTATATATGTTTTTCTTATCCCTTGATTTAAAAAAAATATCAACCATCATAGTCAACTGACTCCCTGCTTTCTCTATATATTCCTATTCATTGTCTTAATGGTGATAAAATTCTTAAGTAGTTTTTCTACTTTATTATTCTAAGTACTTTAAGTATTTTAGATATTTCAAGTACCAGAGATATCTTAAGAATTTTAGTTATCACCTTCTTACTTATAATGTAATCACTTTAACCCCATTGTTTCCCTTGATTATCTTAAAGTATTTTAGAGATATCATATACCATAAGTATCTTAAAGTATTTTAGTTATAACTTTTCCATGCAAGAAATGTAATCAGTTTAACTCCATTGTTTCTCTTGATTACTTTAAACTTATTATTTAGTTATTTAATGTACTATGGAAATATTATGCATCAGTAATTACCACTTTTCCTATATAGGGATATGATTAATTAAAACCCATTGATTCCCTTGAGTTTTTAAAAGTAACCATAGTCATTGAAGTAATATCAGTATCAAACATATATGCACCAAAGAACATATCATCCAAATTCCTAAAGAAGAAACTACATGAATTACAAAAGAAAATAGATAATAAAACCATATTAGTAGGAGACATTAACCATCCCCTCTCAGAATTAGATAAATCAAACTAAAAAATAAAAAAGAAAGATATTGTTCAGTAAGACCACAAAACCTGAAGAACCACTAACCTTCTAGCTGAAAGGAACTGTTTTTCCTTCCTTCTCTTATGAGTTTCCTGAAATTGGTCATTGGCATAGGGCAGACCTGTCTTATCACCTTTGCCCCTAAGGAGAATAAAGTCCTAATATGGGGCTTTATTGATCCATGTGTTCTGTAAAGCCTTGATGATTCTGACGAGGTTATCTTGTGGTGACACAAGAATCACCAACAGGCTAAAGGTCTGTAATGAAATTTAATTCAGCTTGCTTAAAGGGGACCAAAATGAAATTTTACATCTAATTGCCTAACAGCAACTAGGTGGGTCAGTGGATAGAGCACTGGATTTGGAATCAGGAAGACCTGACTTCAAATAAATCCTCAGGCATTTATCAGCTGTTGTATCCTGGGCAAATGACTTACACTCTGTTTATCTCAGTTTCCTCATTTATAAAATGAGAATAATAATAATAATAGCTACTTTTCAGTTTGTGAGAATCAAATAAGATAAATATTTGTCTAGCAAAATTCAGAACAGGTAAGAACAGAACAGGGGGATCAATTAGTCTTGACAATTTCAAAGGAAAAGGCAAAATAGGAGAGAAAGAGGATGGAAATCAACAGAAAAGAGGAGAAGCTTCATTCTGCAGCTGGTGGAGCAGCACAGGATTTGGAGCAGGACACATGGGTCTCATGAACAATTTAGTGAAACTATTCATGCCTGTTTTCAGGGTTTTCTGTTTTAAGGTAGATGCTAAACTTCAGAAATTCTCTTTGTAGTGAGAGAGGATTCCCAATTGGTTATAGCTACCCTGTTTGCCCCTTCTTACTTGTCATGTAATAATTGGTATAAAAAAAGGAAAGTGTGGACTTAGGCTACCTAAGATCCTAGACAATACAGTAAATTCAATTCAAAAAAATATTTATTAAGACCCTACTATAGTCAACATTCCTTCTAGCATGCAAAAAGAAAAATAAAACAGTGCTTTCAAATAGCTTGCATTCTGCTGGGGGGGGGGGTTGGGATGGGAACAGTGCATAAAATCTCTATGCACAAATGCACTTAATACAGAAAATTTTGGGAGGAGAAACTAATAGCTGTGATGATCAGAAAAGACATCTGTTAAAAGAGAGGGCTCCAGAGCTGAATGGAATGTATTCTAAGGGATGAAAATCAAAAGGGAGTGGATGAATTTCAGGCCAAAGGGATAATTTACACTAAGACACTGAAACTGGAGCTGGAATGCCTTGGGAGTGGGAAAAGCATTGAGGACAGTTTGACTGGATTAATGAGAAGGTGAACAGGAGTGATACTATAAGGCTAGAAAGATGGGTTCAAGGTAAATTGTAAAAGGATTATAAATGCTAACTAGAAGAGTTTATAGAAATAATAGGGAGCCATGAAAGTTTAAGCGGGAAAATGGCATGTTAAATGTATGCTTGAGGAATATTTCTTTAGCAGTCATGAGAAAAACTGATTAGAGAAGAGAGATGAGCCAAAGAGAACAATCAGGACAGTGGTTGTCTTCCTTTTTTTATTCCATAGATCCCTTTGGAACTCTGGTGAAGTATATGGATCCCTTCTCAGACTATTTTTCAATGCATAAAATACATAAAAGTAGTAAAAATACATACGAAGGAAGCTAATTATAATAAAAAACAACCAGTAACATATATTTTTTAAAATTCACAGACCTCAAGTTAAGAACCTCTGAATTAGGAGATTGTTGCAATAGTCTAAGCTAGAAGGGATGAGGGCATAAACTTAGGTGGTGACTATGTCATGTACAGTGGATAGTAATAATAGAATTTATATAGTACTTTAGGAGTTACAAAACCCTTTATAAATATCTCATTTTATCCTTAATAACAACCCTGGGAGATAGGTGACATTATTGTTCCTATGTTACAGGTAAAGAAGCTGAGGCAGACAGAGGTTAAGGGATTTGCCTTGTGATAATTAGATTAAATCTTCCCTGCCCATCTTTAGATTTAATCACCAAAGGTGAAAACATCTCCATTTAACCCACAACTTGGGTGGTCTGTAACCTACCTGTGCTAGAATGAGTAACAAATCAGAATTTATTTACTGTCAAGTGGGCAATCCTAAGAAAAGCATCTGTAGTGATTAGACACATAAACTAAGAGGAGGCCACAGGAAGTGATGGAAGAGAGGCCCCTTTAAAAAGAGACCTGTCAGCTGGGCTCACTCTTCTGATTCGTGAAAGGGGCCTAAAGAAAGCTTCTGGTTGGAGCCCTGGACCTGGGACCCCGAGACCTTGGTGAAACTGCTCTTAAATCTCTCTCTTAGAACTACATGTGGTGAGTGAAGAAGGCTGACTCCTTTAACCTCCCAGGAGGTACTAGCCTCCAGGAGTCTCCCTTGATTGGGAGAAGCCCTTGTGGCTAAAACCCTTGTTAATTGACTTTTTAGGCTCTGGCTGGGCCTCTGGAGCCCTGAGGGAGTAAAGCCCAGACTTAAATACAAATCTGTTATTCTACCCTCTTCTCATCTCTCTACTTCCACCCTCTCCTATATTTTGTAAATAAACTTCCATAAAAGTCATTTTAACTTGAGATTATTCTTAATTGGGGATTGATAATTGTTCAATCCCCTGGCAACCAACCTTTTAATATTTACCCAATAAAACTCCCATTTCCCCATTACAGCCTACAGTTGTTCAGCTAGTAAATATTTTACACAAGATTTGAATTCAGGTTTTCCTGACTCTAGATCCAGTGGTCTATCCGCAGTGCCACTGAAGACCTTCTGGGGAACAGCAAACAGACCAGTTTACAACCAACGAAACATATGGTCTTCTAGTACATGTCAGTTTGAAACCTCTCTTAGATTTTAGGAATAATGAGCATGTTTACCAATCTCTTTGAAGATGATTGAACACAAAAATATTCAGTAAAATATATAACTATTGTGATACCCAGTGATCAAATTGGCAGTCAGTTTTTCAGTTCATTTTCCCTAATAATACTCTCTGTTTTCAGGGCAATGACACATATTGTGTTCTGCCCACAATCACTTGAAGGTAACCTTGTTATCAATATCAACTAATAAAACAGGATCCTATTTAGCTAGGGATGAAGATAGTTGCTTAAGAACAACAGAAAATGACAATGATGGATTTTTCCAACTGTTTGATTTGAATATCTGTTTTAAAGAGCCAATTAGGATGTGTGATCCTTCTGCATGAAAAGGACTAGGGTTAAAGCACTAGCCTCCAATGAAACTCCTGATTATCACACAGATTTGTAGGGGCACACACAATTTAACAATTGCTATGCGTGGTATTGAGAGTGGAAAAAAAGAGAGAGAGAATATCTGTCTCTGCTTTTCAAGCCACATTCTTTCCATACTGTGCAAATTGCATCCAAAAAATCTTTTGGTCCAACCCGTTCTGCAGCTTTACCTATAGATCCATTCTAAGACTACTAATACCAAGTATAGAATTATTGACTAGCTGTCTCACAAAGGTCAAGATATTTTGGTGACTCTAGTAAGGGCTGTTTTTTTTGCTGTTCTTGTTGTTAGAGTACAGAGGGCAAAGTCCAGATTTAAGGAAATCTAGAAAAAGCTAGGGAACATAGAATGATTTGTTGAATTGAGGCATTATTGTTTTTATTTACCTCTAGGTCATATAGTAGGCTTATGCAAACCCACAAAGCAAAGGACTAAATCTCTATCCTCCTCTTCCATTTATTACCCCCTCCACACTCTGATTTTCCTACATTGGAAAAAGTTTTTGCTGGAGCAGAACATTTCCCAGGACAGTTGTTACATTCTCACTATGGTCCCAAATGAGAGCATATCCTGGGGTGATAGGAGAAGAGAAGACATATACATTATTAAATATTCTACCAGGGACATTAATGGAGCCATTTATTTCACCGCATTGCTAGTTGATGCTTATCTAAAATGGAAAAAATGAGATAATTGAAGGAAAATGCATTATGTATTTACTATGTGCAAAACAGTGTATTAGGCACTGGACTTCCAAAGGTGAATTAGTTTATGCCCTCAAGAAGCTTGCATTCTCTTGGTCAGGAGGAGTAAAGCACTGACTCTGGTAAATGTAATACAAAGTAGGGCTGTATGGTAGCAAAAGAGAAATACGGATCAAATGTTGGAGGAAAACTTGGGAAGGCAAAGAGCATTTTAAACAGAGATTAGATTTAGTGGCATATAACCTGAATCTTAAAAGATTATGAAAGGCAGAGATAAGGAGGGAGTGTATTCCAGGCTTGGGGGCATAGGAATAAACTACTTGAATGAATTGAGGTTAGGAAATGATCCATGAAGTTCTGAAACCATCAAAATGTAGAGTGTGTGGAGGAGAGTCATGTAAAATAAGAATGGAAAGATAGGTTGGAACTAAATTATGCAGTTTAACTACATTTCACAATATCTTTGTATTTTATCATTAAAAACAATAGGGAGACACTTAAGATGTTCCAGCACTTGTTAGTACAGAAGTGACAAAGGTGAAACCTGTGCTTTAGGAAGATTATTTTGGCAGCTGTGTGAAAGATGGATTAGAGAGGGAAGAGACTGGGGTCAAGGAGACTAGTTAAGAGGCTATTATAATAGTCCAGATAAAAATTGAGACAGTGCTGAACAAAGAGAGTAGCAGCATGCATTCAGCAAGTGAGGCAGATGTGAGATATGGTACAGGTAGAACCTTATCAGGACATGATAACTGATTGTAGAGGATGTGTACTGGAAGAGGAAAGAAGAGGGATGGGTCAAAGAGGACACTATTATTTTGAATGGGAAGATGGAGGTGACTACCACAGAATTAAGGAAGATGGGAGGAGGGAAAGTGGCACTAAAAGGGTTAAGAGGCTTGAGGAGGAAGATCTGTTTTGTACCTATTGATTTTGACACGTTAATCACATATCCATGTAGACCTGTATGGTTGGCAATTGGAGACAACAAACCTGGAGATCAGGATAAAGATAAGGGTAAGATATATGTGTTTGAGATGTATGTGTTTAATAGAGCTCACAATTGAACCTCGAGGTATGGATCAGAGAGCCAAGAGGACAAATGAAAGGAATAAAAAAGCATCCAAATGAAATCTGAAAAGCTGTGAGTAACACAGATGTTTCCGTGAATATAGAAGCTTGTTCCAAGATAGACAGAACATATTCATGTCAGATTTGCCCTTAACTAGATAAGTTATTTCAACTCTTCTAATATTGAAACAAAAATGGTTGGTCATGTGACCAAAAAATTCCAGCTGATTCAATAGAGGAAACCAAGAACCTAAACAAGATAAAAAGTCAATGAGATCAACTTGTAATAGACCTGGAGCAGCTTTGTAATGCAACAGAATTTAATAAGAGCAAAAAGAACAGAAAGAACTGGGTAGAACATAGATTCTGTCTTGTAATAGAGTTCAGTTCTAAACCCTGAATTCACTGCTTCCATCTTTTCCTCCTAGTGCTGTAGAGATTCAAATAGCAAAAATTTACTCAGGCTTTGTTGGTTGGAGGGCAGGACTTTATTTCAATGAGTCATAGAACTGAGTAACAGAGGAAATATGTGTGTGTGTGGAGCTGTGTGATACTCCAGTAAGCCTTAGGTAAGAAGCTCAGCATGTAGTCTTGTCCAAACAGAAATCACTTGGAGCAAAAATCAAGGCTAGCGAACCATGAATTGCCCAGAATGGGAGGAAAAGTTTCAGTTAAAGGAAAGGGAGTCAGAAAGTGAGTAATAAGGAAAAATAAGGGGATGGGGCAGGGAGGGGGGGGGGAAGACCTCCAAAGATCTTAGGAGAAAGTAAACCCAAAGATCTTGAGCATAAACAAATAAACCAACAACAAAGGCATTGACAATAGAAGGAAATATGACCTTTACATATTTATTTTAAAAGGTCGGCTATTTATAATAAATACTGCTAAATAAAGGGGAAAGATTCAATACCTGATGAGGCAGAAGACCCTGTTGATTTAGAGGAGAGCATAGAACCACACCACAATATTCCTGAATGGTTCAAGACAAAATAAAAAATTTGAAAGAATTTATGACCTGAAAAGTGAAACTAATTGGCAGAAAGGAAAAGTTTGAATCTGCAGTGGCAAGTTTCACCAAAGAAACAAAAGAGGAGAACTGCTTGGGAATGCAAATAGAAACAAATTCAAGGCTATCTAGAGCAAGATAAGCAAAAATACTTATTAAAGAAGGTATACTCTCCATACAAAAAATATATATAGTCATCTGAAAAACAGAATGCATGGAGGAAATTTAAGGATTATTTGTCTTCTAGAGGCAAACAAGTCTAAAAGCTTTAACACTGAATTACAAGACATAATGCAAGAAAACTCTTAAGTACTTTTAAAACAAAGTATCATTGAAAGAATCTAAAGATTATGTTAAAAAGAGGCTTCAAAATTCAAGATCCATAATGGTTAAATTTAACAGAATGTTCTATTGAGAAACAACAAATTCTGCAAGTGACCCAGAGAAAGACCTTAGGGTACAAAAGAAAGGAAATTTGAATAACACAAGACTATTCTGTATCCACTAGGAAAGGCAGGTCAGATTAATACTGCTAAAAATGGAACTCTAGGTGACCTACCTAGCAAATCTGAGCCCAACCATAAATGAAAGAAAGATGGACATTCAAAAATAAAGAGGTGTTTGAAGGATTCTTATAAAGAAAATTAGATATGAAAAGATTATTTGTTTGTCAAGCACTCTAGGAAACAGAAATACAATGAGGGCAAACAAAGACAACAACAACAAAATAAAAACAGAAAAGCCTTTAAGAGACATCTTTTGAAATGTAAACAAAAAGATAAGCATGAAATCAGAAGTCAAATAGAATTGATGGTACCAATGAAACGCCAAGGACTAATCCTCACAATAATCAGCCTATCTGTGAATCCATTTTTAAAAATCTAATTAAATTACAAAATAGAAGGGTATCTAAAAATTATAAGGGAAGGAAGGAGATAAAGGGAATGTGTTATGAACCCTAAACAAATCAATGGCTACCCATGAAGGGAGAAAAAAATCACTCCTATACTCTCTCAGGAAGAAAAGAAGCCACAAAAGAATGAACAGAGAAGCAAAGAGAAAGACTTGAAAAGAGGAAAGAGAAAAGGGAAATCTTCTTGTAGTACTGGGAATGGGTAACACTGATGGGTGTTTCTATAGGTAAAGAGACATAATCTATACAGGGAGATGGGGATTTTATAATGGGCATCATCTGCAAGAATTTGGTGTTTAGAGAAACCAATCATCCTGCCTTAGGAGATGGGGAATCTCAACCATTGAGGGCAGCTAATACCCAAAAGAGTAGAAGGACATAGACCTAGGAAAGAGATTCTTGAAGCAAATGAGGAAAAACAATTACCAAAGAATGGAATAAATATTTTTAAAGCACCAAATATAAGCCATGCACTGGGTTGTGCTTATTAAATATTATCTCATTTGATACTCACAAAAACCCTGCAAGAAGATGCTGGAATAACCCCATTTTATAGTTCAGGATCTAAGCCAAACAAAGGCTAAGGGACTTGACAAGGTCACATAACTGGTAAGTGTCTGAGGTCAGATTTAAACTCATTGCAACCCCAGTGCTTTTATCTACTAATTTAACCTGAAAGAAGTGGTATTTTTCCAAAAGTGGGGTACAACAGAAAAAAAGAGGCCTAGGAGTCAAGTCTTACAAAACAATAATGTAAATTGTCTAGAAGACTCAAAATAGGTACCTCAAATTCCTTGATTAATACAGAAAAAAAAAACAAGACTGCCACAAACAAGAGTCTAGAAGAGAAAAG
Organism: Gracilinanus agilis; assembly: GCF_016433145.1. Taxonomy (NCBI): domain Eukaryota; kingdom Metazoa; phylum Chordata; class Mammalia; order Didelphimorphia; family Didelphidae; genus Gracilinanus; species Gracilinanus agilis. The sequence goes on along the minus strand of NC_058132.1, from coordinate 260,803,242 downwards.
AAGATAAATAATGAAGACACTGAAAGAAATAAGTAATTTCTACAAAATGTCACAGAAAATGAAATTTGAAAACTAATGAATAAAACAAATGGAAAGAAAGAAGATAAATTTTAACTGAGATGAAAAATATAAAGAGAAATTAAATAACTAAACAAAAGCAAGAAAGAAAAGAAACGAATAATCAAAACTTCAAAACCAAGGAAAGAAGTAAAAAATTGTGAGTAGAGGGGACTTAAAGATAAAGGAAATAGAGTAGATATAGGACCACTTCATAAAAGATTAAAACCAAAATAACTGAAGAGACATATTACCGTGTTTACAGCAGGAGGAGAAAAATCAGAATGGGAAGAAAAAAGAGTAGAGACAAATAGAAGAAAATATACACCTAACTCAACCCTAAATGTGAATGAATTAAACAATCCAATAATATGAAAAAGAGTGACAGGATGAGTAAGAAAAATAAACTATTCTATCTAGTGCTTAAAAGAAACATTTAAAGAAGAGAGATTTATTTTGCTTTTTTTTATTAAAATATAAAATGTATAAATATAAATTTTAAAATATAAAAAATAAAAAATTATTATACACCAAGTAAGTCTAAGACATGAGAATCAATTTACATATTAAGTAATATAACTAACAAAATAATAACAAAAACCTAGGATATTCAGAGAAATGATGGAGGGGAATAAATAAAGGAAGTATAAGCATTACCAAGCTTTAAACTATATAAATAATTAGTCATCAAGACTATTTAGTACCTGTTAAAAAGAAAGAAAAAAATCAACATGGATGAAATAGATTAAGAAATCAAAAAACAGAAGCAAGTGAAAACAGTAGTTTAATGTTTGGTAAACCCAAGAACATAAACTACTGGGGAGAGATGGCATCTTTGACAAGACATTTTTTCAAAGAGAACAGCAGGTACCTTCACAAGTAAGCTTAAGGTAAGAATTCCTAATGATAAAAGGAGTAGTAAAGGAGTTCATAAAGAAAGTCAGTTCTTACTACACAAAACTAAAAGCTCTTTAATAAATAAAACTAAGACTAGAACTATAAGAGCAATGGTAAATATTTTCATTAAATACCTGTGATAAAAGTCCGATATATAAGTATTCAAGGAGCTGACAAAAAGAAGTAGTAACAAAAGTTCTTTTCCAATAGATTAGTGGTCAAGGGATATGAATAAATAATTTACCAATGATTTGAAAATTATAAATACATGAAAGTATGACCCAAATTATTTATAATAGAAAATACAAATTAAAAAGAACTAAGATCTTATTTCACTTCATACAAATTGACCATCATGACGAAAAAATGAAGTCAATGATGGATGTAGCTGTTAGAATATGGGAATGCTAAAATATTATTGTTGGACTTGTACTAAATAGTATTGGCCCAACTGTTCTAGATGTTTATTTGGACATATATAAAAAATAGCTAAATTACTGATACCCTTTAACTCAGAAATCCCACTATTAATAATACCCTGTTATAAAAATAGAATTCCACTACATACCAAAATTAGCAACCTGCTTGTAGTACAAAGGAACAGGGAACAAAATAGATACCCATTATTTGAGAACCAACTGGAAATAATCAATAATTCTGGCATTGTGAATGACAATGTGTGACTGTCATAGAAAATTGTTTTGTGATAAGAAATAACAATTAAGGACAATTCTTCACAATTATTTTTTCAAAAATGTTTAATAACTTTATACTACCTTCTTTTTGACCAATACACATGATTTCATTTATATAGGAAACTGCTGGTTAGGGAATTTGTTCTGCTAATGCTGGCCAAGGAAAAGTGCTCTCCATTGAATTCTGTTGGGCACTGAATAGTTAAATAACTGTCCTGGATCTTATAGTCAGTCAATATGGCAAGAAGTGAGTCTTGAATCAGTCTTCCTGCTTCTGTAGCCAGAACTCTATCTGCCATGCTGTCTTTTGCCATACCACATTAGAGGAGAAAAAACATGCTTAAGAATATCATGCCTTTGCCCATTTAGACTCAGTTCTATTTTGGGCATCACTTCTGTCAGAAATACCTGAGTGGAATTGAATTTGGATAAAAAAAAAAAAAAACTATTCCTGCAATGAAAAGAAATGAAACAGCAGAAGTCTTTTATTTTGGATGCTGCCCAACTCTCAAATGCATTTTCTTGATTTTCTGCTTATTGCTAAGCTGCCATGACAGTTCTTTAAGCATCTCATCCTCAGTAGTAAATTGAAATAATTCCTTAGACATTGAAGTTAGGATTGAATGCTGAGCCTTGTCACTTTCGTATGCAATAATTTCGAGAGTATCCTTGTGACACTTTCTAAATAATCATATAAAGACTTAGGTGCCATTGTTAATGTGGAAAACTTCTTCATTTTAAAAGGTCCAGGGAAACAGGATTTTTTCCTTTCTTAGTTGAAAATTTTCAACATTACTTTTTCATGTTGCCATTTTCTGTGAACTGTCATTAATTATTCCAAACACATACATACACACATACACACTCATGCATACAAACTAGCTCATTACTCTGGATTATTTAGACCTAGACTATAAATTAGACAACATTTCATGATGATTAGGAGATGAGTGTGGAAGTCAGGAAGACCAGGGTTCTAGTTGAGTCAGTCATTCAATAAATGTTTCTTAAGTACTTACTATGTGCCAGGAACTGTGTAAATACAAAAAGAGACAGTCTCTTCCCTCAAGAAGTTTATGATCTAATGCAAGACATCATCTAGCAAAAGGAAGCAGTAAAGGACAATAAGGAGAAAAGGTACTTTGGGAGAGGAGAGGCAGGTGGAGAAGTTAGTCAGCAAAGTCCCAAATTAGTGCAGCCAAGTGAGATAGAAGAAGATGTCTGAACTGAACTCTCTTTCAAAGGAGGATTTGATATTCCTGGCCCATCTGTGATGGATACCACCTGGGTAATCCTAGAAAAATCCCTTCACCTATCATTGCTTAAAGGCAACTCTCAAGGCTATATGATGTATGTAAGTTATGGATCTGTATTTGTAAAAGAGATTTGGCTGGGAGTTCCCTATGACCACAAAATCACATGGGTCTTGATCCCCAAGATTTATTATTCACAGAAGACATCATGGAATAGTAAATAGAAGGCTAGTCTGTAGAGAAGGCTATAGTTGAGTTCATACTTCTGACACAGTAACTGTAAGACTATAGGCAAATCACTTAATTCTTCAGGGATTCCCAAGTTACTCTCTTAAACTATATGTAAGGGGGGTATGTTGTGTTGCCCTACATGGAAGAATTGATCATCTGAACCATTTGGGGGAGTTTCCATTGAGAATTCCCTCAGTAAATGATTTCAGGAAGATGTAAGTTCAAGTACTCATATCCTGGCTGTGTCCCTGGGCAAACCACCCAACATCAATGGCCAAGCTATTCTTGAAGATTAGAAGAAGAACCTAGAAAGTTAAATGGCATGATGAATAGTATACTGGGCTTAGTGTCAGGAAGACCTGAGGCAAGTCACTTAACCATTGTTTGTCTTAGTTTCTTTCTTTTTTCCTTTTTTTTAACTTTTACCTTCTGTCTTAGAATTAATATTAAGTATCTGTTCCAAGGAAAAAGAGCCGTAAGGGCTAGGCAGTTGGGGTTAAGTGACTTGCCCAAAGTCACACAGCTAGGAAGTATCTGAGGCCAAATATGAACCCAGAATCTCCCATCTTTACGTCTGACTTTCTATCCATTGAGCCACCTAAGTGCCCCCGTAGTTTTCTTTAACTGGAAAATGTGGGTCATAATAATACCCACTTCCCAGGGTTGTGACAATCAAATAAGATAATATTTTTAAGGCACATAGTAGGCACTATAAATGATGATAATGATTACATGCCCATTAGTAGATGAAGTTTTCACATTAGGAGTTCTCTGTAGCAATACAAATAAATTTAATAAAAATTTTTAAAAATCACAAATCCAGTTCTCCCCCAATCATAATTAGAACTTATTATTTCAAATGTAGATGGTTTTAATATTTTCCTAACAAAATCTTTGCTCAGATTAAATAGAAAAACTAGGAAGAAATGCAACAACGTAAGATTTGACATTTATCGTTGGTATTGCTCTAAATTGAATACAATTAGCCTTTATTGTATGACTTAAATAACAATGGATAGCTAATTTTTTTTTCTTTTTCATCAGTGACTAAGGGTTGCACATAAAATCTCAGCAAAATGGGTTGCTGCCATGAGCACTTAAATAAGAGTGATCACCATTTGGTGAAGGCTTTCTGCACAAGAAAACACCATTTCACAGTCTATTCACACCTGACTTTATGGCACTTCACTAGGGAAGGGCAAAATAGTTTAGACACCTACAATAAGAACCAACTTGAACCTTATTTAACTTCCAAACCCCCTAAATTTCTTTAAGCCTGGGATAATTCCCACAAAGCCTTGCCTCACTTCCTCATAGCTCTCACCACCTGCCCAGTGGGAAATCAAACCTCTTTACTCAGAGAAACAAACACTACTTATACATTTCTTAACATTTTGAGGAGTTTCCCACGTTGACTTATGGTTCTCTCATTGCTAAAACTTAAGAAAAGAAAAGAGCATTTGAGCCAGTTGTTCTAAAATAGTCACTTTATAAAGGAGAGCTATAAAGAATAAATTTGTTAAATGCTTATTTTCTCCAAAAATACACTTCTACAATTATAATTTCAAAATACAGAAAGTGGGCCCTAGGCTGACAGAGGGAAAAATGAGGTGTGACTATAATGTAACGAGAAAAATCTGTATATATGGCTTATGAAACCAATGCTTATAATTTATGATCATTTGTCTTATATCAAAAACAACTTCAACTAACACATGATGATAGAATCTCTACAAAGGAACTTGGCCAATCCATGTGTATAAAAGAGGTGTACTAGCTGCCTATAATAAATTGAATTTACAAAATATCCACACAGGGCTGTGCTGAGTTTTTAAACTAATCAAGTTCCAATCTAATCAACTAATCAACATAGACATTGTATATAAATAACTCAATTGTGGCTAGAAGGTGAAAATTGTGGGATCTGCAATTTAGTCATTAAACCACCCAAGATAGGCATCAAGACTTTAGATAGAGAACCCTCAGAGTCAGGAAAATTTGGACTCAAATCTCAACTCTGACACATACTTGCTTTGTGATCTTGGGCAAGCTATTTAACTTCTCTGTGTGCCCAGCCAACTCTGTACAACTATACATTACAAATGAGTTATAATGAAGCAGCCAGAAGGCCCAGTGGATAGAGTACTAGGTCTGGAATCAGGAAGACATTAGTTCAAATGTGACCTCATTGACTATGTGTGTGTGATCCTGAGCAAGTTGCTTAACTGCTTAAGTTTCTCTTAATTTCCTCAACTGTAAAATGGGGATAATAATAGCACAAATCACTGAGTTTGAGAATTAAAAAGATAATTTTTTAAGTGTTTGGCCCATAGTTGTTACTATTGTTTGTCCTTTATTTTCAAAGAGATCAGTGAAATCATAGGGTAATGTTTTGACTTGTGAATGAATTGGATTTAGGGGAGACGGAGATGCATAAAGTTGTCAGCCTCACTCTATCTTCCAGAGTCACTGAAATCCAGTGGCAAGACAAAAGGCAGGATGACTGGCAATGGCCAGGATGCAGAGGATGGAGTTGGCATCATTGATGTCTGACCAAGCTCCAAGCACTCCACTGCTTTGGCCATTTCATGTCTACTGCAACAAATTTTTCTCAGTCTCTCATTCTGCAGGGGGAAGTCTTTGCATGTTTTGTATAGACATTCACCAATGCTTTTGCAACTTGTCAACTTCCCCCATTGTGGTTTAGCCCATCTGTTAAGATGATTTTACTAGTGTGGCCACTATGCCTGCCACAGCTTCTTGGTGCCATAGGTTAGAGTTGGGTGAAAGGTGAAAAACAAAGGTCTTATTCTGTTCCAAACACCACATTTATGAGGGGTGTTTCCATAAAAAGAATTTCCATTATGAGTGAAATCACAGATCTAAAACACTGACTTTTTATGACACAACATTTATACTGAATAGTGGAAGAAATTACTCATTTTAAGATAAAAACTTATTTTTCCAGGTTCCACTGACCCTTGCCAGTCTTCCCTCTCCTCACCACCTTTTTGGAACTGGTTGGCAGCTTTGACAAATCCATCTTTGGAAAAGGAAGTAAGGATCAGATTACCTTCTCTGCTATTCCTGTTCTCTCACTAATAATCAATCTATCCCTGCCTACTAGCTGCTTTCCTGCTGCCTACAAACACACCCATGTCTTCTCAATCTTTAAAAACCCTCATTTGATTCATCCAGTCACACTAGCTAACATTCCATAATCTCTGCAATCAGTGCCTCCACTTCTTTTCCTCTCTCTTCTTAATTCTCAGGCTTTGGCTTGTGACCTCATCATTCAACTGAAACAACTCTATCCAAAGTCACCATTGATCTCTTAATTGCAAGATCTAATGGTCTATTCTTAATCCTCATCCTTCTTGACTGTTCTGCACCCTTTGACAAAGTCAATTACTCTCTTCTCGATACTCTTTTTCTCTTGAGGCTTTCATGCCACTTTTCTCTCCTGGTTCTTTTCCCACGCATCTGACTGCTTCTTCTCAGTGCCTATTGCTTGTTCTTCATCCAGTCTGTACTGACTAACTTTGGATGTCTCTCAAGGCTCTTTTCTCTCTTTCCCAAAATTTTACTGCCTTCAAAGGTGCTTGTTTTTACAGTGTCATTGGTACTGGGGAGATTATTTACCTGGTTTTGCTCATTTCATTCTAAAATATAATATGCAGATGATTCTCAGATCTATTTAGCCCTCATGTCTCTCTTCACCTCCAGTTTTGTATTCTCAACTGTGTATTTGATATCTTGATCTCTATACACTGTAGCTATCTTAAACTCAACATGTCTAAAACCAAACTCAGTATCTTTTACTCCAAAACCTTTCCATTTTCCTCATCTCCTTGGCACCACTGAGGGAGCCCCTATCCTCTTAGTCACCTAGATTATTCTCAGCGTAGGGACCATCCATGATTCTTCACTCTCTCATCTACCCATCCTCTCCATATCCATCTCATGCTAAACCTTGTCAATCCTATTTTCACTACAACTCTCATATATGCATTTTACTCTCCTCTGACACTGTTGCCACCCAAGTACTTTTCACCTCACATTTGGACTTCTACAGTATCCTCTATCTTGTTTCCCTGCCTTCTCTCTTCCTACTCTAGTGCATCATCCACTCAGCTATTAAAGTGATCTTCCTAAAGTATGTCTCCCCCACTCCACTTCAATAAACTACAGTGGCTCAACAATATCTTGAGGACTAAGTCCAGGTTCTCTTGGAGAAAATTCTAAATCATAGTAAAATATTTTAAAGCAAATTTTGATACAGTCTTGAAATTTATTGTTTCAAATTTCAAGTTAAAAATACTTTGCCAAAAATTTCAGGAACAAAAATAATAAACTAGGTAAAGGAAACCAAAAAACATTTTTTTAAAGAAATAGAGTTTAGAACTTCCCTAAGACTTTTGGGATTCTCTGTATAAAACCCTCTGTTTGGCTTTTAAGGCTTTCATAACCTGCTCCTTTCCTACTCTCCTACTTCCCTCCACATGCCAATGACTTCCTTCCATAAGACACTCCATCTTCCAACTTTGTGCATTTTTTTAAACCCATATATGTTCTATCTTAGTATAAATTCTAAGACAGGTGGGCTGACAAGGGCTAGGTAACTGAGGTTAAGTAACTTGCCCAGGGTCACCTAGCTAAGAAGTGTCTAAGGTCAAATTTGAACCCATGTCCTCCCTCTAAGCCTGGTTCTCTGACCACTGTGCTTACCTAGCTACCCCAAATTTTTGCATTTTCACTGGCTGTCTCCATTTCTGGAATTCCTTTAATGCTAGTGCATTCCTACTGTGTGACTATTTCCAATTTATCTTATATATGACTTTTTCACACAGTATTTTGTATTTGTCTCCTCTATTAGATTATAAGCTCTTTAAGGACAGGGTCTTTTTCCCCCTTTCTTTCTATATCTAGCACTGAACATAGTGCCTGGCACACGGTAAGCATTTAATATTAATATATCAAAAATTATAATCCTTGCCTTGACAGGCTTATACTCTACAGTCAAAGACTTGAGAATGAGGGGGAGATCAACTGAGTACTTTCAGTCTTGAATTTACAGGGTAAGAAATTGTCCTCATAAACTCAGCTATTTTATAAATACTCAATGTAAATATTGGCTTCCTTTCCTCTTTTTCTTCCTTTCCCCTTCTACAATGCTTTACTTCTGTCTGTCAACTCAATATTTAGAGCTTTTGCAATGTTTGTCATTTACTCAGTGGGCTATGGCAAAAAAATAGCATTTCCATTTTTAACTTTAATTTTGCATTGTATAACCTTAGTTCCTCATCTTATCACCGTCCCTCCTCCAGGCCATGTTTCTGTGAACCAATGTTCTCTGTCAAGGAAAGTTCACTGGGTCCTGGACATTGCCTTCCCTGAAGTTGAATTAATCTGGCCCAGCAAGTTTTTAGACAGTTGCACTGTGGGAATCAGTTTGGTTGAAGAAAGGGGAAAGAGAGATTTCTAGTTCAGTTGTTGATTGCTCACATATAAACAGTAGAAAGAATAACTTTTGACTTGGAACCAAAGTCTCTGTATAGCCAGAATTAAGAGGTAGTTTCAGTTCTCTTTGGAGGTTGAGTCTAGGAGTTTAGGCTTCCGATATAAAATTCTGTCTTACATTAGATTCTTTTCCCCCTACTCTCACCTACTACTTTTTAACCCACAATGTAATGATAATAAGGTAGAGCTGGTCTATTTTGGATTAAATGGCAATTTTATATCCCAATGACCTAAGGATCAAATTGCTTTAGGATTTTAGGAATATACTTATTCTATTATAGGGATTTGAAATGTTTCTTTTCAAAATCCTGACAAACTATCCCTTTTAAAATTCAAAAGGAAATTTATCCCATCTCTGATTTCGCCTTGCTTTAGTTCTTGATCTAATCTTTTTTCTTTTAAATATTCCTGGCTGATCTTTATGGTTCATGAACCTGATTCTGGCATTCCTGTCATCTGTTGATGATCATTGTGTTAGCGCTGGCATTCTTCATCATATGCTTCTAGATAAGGCCTTGGTTCCTGTGTCCTAGAATCCCTTCCTATTTCCTGAATTACCTGACAGTTAGTCCTTGGGCAAGCCTATCTCATGGTTTGGCTATTTTGGCAGACTGTTAGCCTTCCATTTTCTACCACCTAGTGAGTAATAGGACATGATGGGAATTCCTTGAAAAACAAATTAGGAAACTACACTTCTAACATTTTTAGGAGTGGCGATAACTCACGACTGTCAACTACCTTGAGGATTCGGCTATGTAGAGAAATCTGCCAAAGTCCACTTTGGACCAGAATAGTTTGGGACTGTATGATAGCTCATCATTTTGTGGTAGAACTAGCCTATTTGGGACTTTATTGCATTAGGTCCGCTATTCACCTCACTTCTCATAGTTTTATAGAGATGTTATTCTATCATATGAAGTTTTGAAAAGAAAATGTTCTGCAAACCTTAATTAAAGTGCTTCATAAGTGTGACATTTTAATTTTTTTTTTTTTAAAGGAAGAGGAACTAGCACCTAAAGACAGGAAATGCATGGACCACAATCATGGATGAGACCTGCTCTTAGCATCTCAGGTAATTTTAGATTCATTCCCTGTGCTTAACCAGGGTCTTTTTCAATCTCTCCTCCCCTCCCCTATTGATTTTCCTGAGAATAATAATTGTAGCCACCTGGGAAAGAATTTAAGAATTTCTTTGTATGTGATCCTAGATAAAGCTATTTTGCTACTGTCATGAAATTCCTACCTTAAACCATTTGGACAAGTGAGGCAGATTTGCCAATTTCACCATATGTTTTCTTCCAAATCAATTTTATTATAGACTTGCAGAACTGACAATGAAAAAAGAGGGATATGCTGGGAACATGAAAAATACAAGTGCATTGCCTGCATTAGACTCACTTTATAGTTCTCAGTTGCATTTCATCATATAAAAATAATCTGAGTAGATGAACCTTTAAGGAGATATTTTTAAAATTTGAATTTATTTATTTATTTGCTTGTTACATTTAAATACTCAGTGAAATCCCTCCCTCACTTCCCTTTCCCCCATTAGAGAAAGCACCATTTCACAAAAAAAGATATATATATATGTATATAAAATTATATCTTGTTTCTATTTATCATTTCTTTCTCTGGAGGTGGATATACACAAGCCATTTTTCAAACAATATGCGTGTTGTTGTATATAATGTCCTCATTTCACTCTTTATAATGTCATGTAAATCTTTCCATGTTTTTTCCAAAATTAACTTGCTCATCATTTCTTAGGGCCCAGTAGTATTCCATCTCAGTCATATTCCACAACTTGTTTAGCCATTCTGATGCCATCCCTTCAATTTCCAGTTCTTTGATCCACAAAGAGAGCTGTTAAAAACATTTTAGAAGATATGGGTTTTTTCTTCTTTTCCCCTGATTATCTTAGGAACTAAACCTAATAGTGGCATTATTGGGTCAAAAGTTATACGGGGATTTATAAGCCTTTAAGCATAATTCCAGATTTTTCTCCAAAATGGTTGGATCAGTTCACAGTTCTACCAACAGACTATTAGTATCCCCATTTTTCCACATTCTCTCCACCATTTTTCATTTTGTCCTTTTATTATTTTGACCAACATGATAGGATTGAGATAATATCTCAGAATTGCTTTGAATTTCTCTTATTAATAATGATTTAGATAATATTCATATATATACATGACAAAAACATATGTATATAGCTTTGATTTCTTCATCCCCAAACTCTCTGTTCATATCTTTTGACCAGTTACCAGTTGGGGAATGACTCATATTCTTATATATTTGACAAATTTCTCTATATATTTTAGATATGAAACCTCTGAGTAATTGTCTATACAATTTTTTCTCAACTTACTGTTTTCCTTCCAACCTTGGCTACGTACAGTTTATATTTATAAAACACCTTTTAATTTTGTATATTCTAATTATCCATTTTATATATCATAATGCTTTCTATCTCTTGTTTATTCATAAAATGTTCTCATCCACAAATTTGATTAGCAATATGGTCTCTGTTCATCTAATTTGCTTATGATATCTCCCTTTATGTTGAGGTCATGCATCTATTTTCACATTAATTTGGTAAATGTATAAGATATTGATCTATACCTAGTTTTTGCCAAACTACTTTCCAGTTTTTCCAGTAATTTTTTTTTACCAAATAATAAATTCTTATCCCCAAAACTTAGATCTTTACTTTTTCAAACATAAGGTTACTATAATCTTTTACAACTGTTTGTTATATATCTGTTCTGTTACACCAATCTACTTTTCTATCTCTTAGCCAGTATCAGATAGTTTTGATAATTACTGTTTTATAATATAGTAAAAAATCTAGTAGTAAGACCTCCTTCCTTTACATTTTTTCATTAATTCTTTTGCTATTCTTGACCTTTTGTTTTCTCAAATGAATTTTGTTATTACTTTTTTCTAATTCAATTTTTTTTTAGTAATTTAATTGGGACTGCACTGAACAAGCATATTAGTTTAGATAGGATTGTCATTTTAAGTATCTTGGCTTTGCCCACCCATGAACAACTACTATTTCTCCAATTATTTAAGCCTGACTTCATTTGTATAAAAATGTTTTATAATACTATTCATGTAATTTCTGAATTTGTTTTGGAGAGCTTTAAGCTCGAATTGCTAATAAATTGAGCTAAATTCTTGTTTTTAAAATGCCTTCTTTAAAGATCAAAGTTTCATCTATTCTTTTGTTATTTTTCCAGTCATTTCATAATATGTCCCCTAACAAATGAAGAAAGCATTTATTAATTGACTACTATGAGCCAAACACTGTGTGAGGTGCTAGCAATACAAAAATGTAAGCCAAAAAAAAAATCCTGTCTTCAAGGAGCTCTTATTCTAATGGAGCAGACAACAATATCAAATAGAACAGAGAATTTGAGAAGGATTAGGACTGAAAAAATAACATCATATTTATAAAATTTGGCAAATCATGAGAAAATAGTTTCAGTTGAGTGCTGGGGTTAGATGCAAAGCACTGAGGAATGAGTGAGGAGGGGAAGCCAAAACAGTGAATATTGACATTTTTCAAGGAGTCTGGCTATAAAACAACTTCAACAGTGCCTACTATGTGCCAGGACTTATAATTTAATAGGGGTAGACAGAACAAAAGAAAAGTGGAAAGGTAGGGCAAAGGGAATTCAGCTCAGAAGTAGGATATTCATGTAGATGAAACTATATAGAGTAACTGATGGATGATCAATAAAGTTAGCTGGAAAAGTCTGAGCCATTTATCAAGGCAGGCCTCTGGAAGCCTTCCTTGTTTCTTCCTCCAATTAGAGGGAGAAACAATTAAGTGTCTTGATAAGGTGTTGCATATGGATCTGTAGAAATTTACAAAATGATGAGATTATCCCATTTTATAGTGTGGGAAACTGAAACAAAAAAAGGTTAAATTACTTTCTTTAGATCATATCAATAGATAAATCTGATTCTAGATTTTAAATCTTCTTAACTCTAGGCCTAGTATTCTTTCTACAGCACCACATACCTACGCCTATGCAAAGAGAGAGAGATATGGATCATTAACTTGAGGGGATGGTAGTTTCTAGGAAAGATTGTTTTAAGATGGGAAAGATGTGGAAATATTTAAAGGCAATAGAGGAGGACCCAGTACATAGGAAGGGATTAAAGACTGAGGTTGCCATCTGCTGGAAAAGACAAGGGACAGGGATCAAGGGCACATGCAAAGGGATTGGACTTGGCAAGTAGAAGGGCTACCTGTTGGTCAGAGATTGGGGTTAAAAAAAAAAAAAAGGAATGGGTGATGATGTCAAGAGGTTTTGAGATGAGAAAGGAAAAAGAGAGCATACAAGTCAAATGGCCTCTATTTTCTCAATAAAGAGGCACTATCCTTAGCTAAGAGTAAAGGGAAAGTGGATAGTTGTGATCAAGTTAAATCACAGGGACTATTTCTGATTGCATATGCAATATTCACGTCAGTTTACTATCTTAATAACTAAGGGTCTTATTATTTTTGTTGTTGCTCAGTCCTTTTAGTTGCCTCTGCCTCTTCATGACCCCATTTGGAGTTTTCTTAACTAAAATCCTGTTGTGGTTTACCACTTCCCTCTCTAGCTCATTTTACAGATAAGAAAATTCAGGTAAACAGGGTAGAGTGACTTGCCTAGGGTCACACAGCTAGTAAGAAGTCTGAAGCTAGATTTGAACTCAGGAAGATGAGTCTTCTTGATTCCAGGCCTGAGTCTATCTATTGTACCACCCAACCACTCCTAATATATAGGTCCTAGAGGATGGAAACATATTTCAGCATAAATTCTTCTCTTCTTTGGGATCAAGATAAGATATTGTCTTAAGAGTTTTTTCCACTTTATTTTTATTTTTGTCATTGTAATTTTATATTGTGATTGTTAGGGTTCTGCTTTCATTGTTCTATACTAATTTGTCCAAGACTTCTTATTTCTCTAATTTTCTTATATCTGTCCTTTCTTATACAAACAATAGTCTATTATATCCAAATACCAGAGTTTTTTCAGGTGTTCCCCCACTGATGGTCATTTACTTTGTTTTCAGATTTTTACTACCATAAAAAAAGTATTGCTGCAAATATTTAGAATATATGAGCTATTTTTATGTGAGCTCCTTGAAGTCTAAGTTGAGTGGTGGGATTTCTGGACCAAATTGTATGAAAAATTTAGTGATTTCACTGGATAATTCTAAATAGCTAAATTCTAAATTCTGAAAGAACTTACAATTCCTACAGAATTATATTTAATGGCACTGTCTTCCCATAGCCTCTCCAACATTTAGTACTTCTATCAATAGACAATTTCGTGGCCAATTTGAAGGGTTTGAAAGGAAACCTCAGAACTGTTTTAATTTGCATTTATCTAATTAGTGTTTTGTAGGAAATTAAAAAAATATTCTCAATTGAGATATCTCTGGCAAAATGTCCTTGAATATAAACAAAATCTAATGGTCTTTTAAAAATGTACTCTATATGTCTCCAGTTGAATTTTTGGAAATAGAGTTCTTTACCCCTGACAACAAGGGTGTTGAACAGAAATGCTGACAAAACCTTACCCATAAAAGCACTAATATTGTACATAAATAACTATTTCAATTAAGGTTCTTACTTCCTTCTTTGGTTGGGGTGAAGGAGAAACAATATTTTAAAAATACCTTTAACCTAATTTCTAATCGTTCACACTGATTCAATGACTGTAAATTGCACTAATAGCATTTTGTTGACCACTTTATTAAAGGGGAAAAAAAATACAGCATGTTGCCAAACCACTTACTGCTTATTTGGAAGTGTTAAATGGAGTTTGGTGATTTGGGGATGGCTCATCATTATTTAAGCTGAGTGCCAAGTGGATTAAAACTTGTATAATTACTGAGTGTTACATTATTGGAGCTGGGAACTGCTCTGCCATAAATTCAAATATTTCCTTATATAAATAAGAATCAAAGATTATGAGAAGAGATTGTGTTTATAATATGCTTCTAATTATTTGTATATTGCTTTTAAATAGACATATGATTTTTTTTTTTGCCTATTGCATTATCCGGCTCTATTTGTTATTTATTCATCAGCACTATTATTAATTATCATCATTGTATTCATTATTACCACTATACATATTTTTACAAGGTAATGATGACATGATTGCTCTTTCTGGATACACTGCCATCTATTTGAAAATGCGCATTTGTCACTTAGCAGCCATTCCCCAAACTCTACAGAATCTGTCTTTGAGCAAACGATTTAATTTATGTCTTGCTGTACATTTTTTCAAGATTAGAGCCTGTTAAGGAGCTTGTCACAGGGAACTGCTTTAAACAACTGTGTCCCTTCTATTACTGCAGCTTTGTTTCTTATGGCACAGCTCATTAGAATATTTTTATTTGGATTGTCTTTTTAAATTAGTATGTTGACATTCAAAAAAAATAGTGCTTTCTATTTTAAAGTACTATATTTATTAGAGATTTTAATTAGCAGTAGATATTTAATGGAAAATTCATATAAAGAAATTTTTATTTGAAGCTTATTTAATATTAACTTTCTGCTTAGTATATATAGTATTTCAGTGAAATATACAAACACTAATGGGTAATATATTTGTTATTGATTCTTATATTAAAATAATACAGCATATAACTTAAGGAAGCAAATGTTCACCATCAAAGTTTCAAACATGAGCTACAGACAAACTCATAAATGTGTTAGCTGAAAAAGTGAGTGAATTAAATCACAAGAAGCAATTGCAGTTATAATGATTGAATTTCAAAATAAGGGATCATAGAACTTTAAAGTTAGAAGGAATCTTAGAAGATGGCTAGTTGAGCCTCTCCCAGGGAGACAACATAGTACACTGAAAAGAGTTGGGAGGGTTTGGAGTCTGACCTGAATGGGAATCTGGGATCGTTTTTTTTTTTTTTTTTTTTCCTTTTTACTTCCTTTTTACTTCCTACTTACTTTTGTGATTTTGGACAAGTCATTTATCTTCTCCTAGGGCTTCACTTTCCTCATCTGCAAAATATGGGAACTGGATTAAATGATTACTGAAGTCCTTTCCAGTTCTTACTTTATTGTCTTTTGGAAAAGGTTGTTAGGTTATTGAATTAATCACTCCAAGCCACTTAAAAGTAACTCTAACAAGTGTGAACACCTCTGTTGAATGAATCATCAAACAAAAAGTTTAACTAATTTCTCTGCAGTCACACCTTGTGGATTTTGTATGCAATAGCAAGCCACCTTGCAACCTTGGAGTTCTGAATGCAGTTCAGTTCAGTTCAGAGTTCAGAGGATAGAATAGTTCCAGCTAAGCCCCTGAAAGAGAATTACCTGGGGAAACGGGGGAAGAGTGGAACCTGCTCTGGTTCTTCCCAGTTCTTTTCTCCTTCCGATTCCCTCTCCTCTATTAGAAAATACCTCTGGATTTCTCATCACCCTATCAGTAAAGTTGAAAAAGCAGTGCATGGTAGAAGTATTTGCACCAAAAACCAAGATAAAATTATTTTCAAACAAGGAAAGGTAACTTTACAAAGAGCCCAACAGAAAGTTATGCCATGTCTCAGGGCAATTTCTTAAAAATTAGCAATAGGATATCTGGAAGTTGTAACCCATCTCCCAGGGAAAGTTAATGTTAATTTGTACCCTCCCTCCAAAACATACTTTTGATTTTAAAGCTCAGTTTGATGGTAGGATGGAAGCTGCAACTGTATCTCCTGGATGTTATGGGTGGAGTCCTCCCTTCTTTTGGCTACTTCTTTTGTCTTGGGTAAGGACTGAAAGGATGGGACCAGTTTTTTGTTTAGCTGTAAACTAGTCTTTTAGGTAGTGAAGTCTTTAAATGAGGTAGGGGAACCCAGGGGGAGAAAAGTGCACATGCCTATGCACCATCTGGATTGCTAGACTTACCTCTTATCCAGATTGATGCCTGAGTCCTCCAATCAGAAAATTTTGGAAAAGGGACATCACAAAGAGCATAAATTGATAGAGAAGAGAAGTCACCTCTTTTTTCCCCTAGAACTATGGATTTAGGGGGCTGGATGTCTGGCTCTGGGCTTGCTCAGAACCTGGAAGCCCTGGCTAGCCAGGTAGTCTGGGCTCTTGTACCCAAACCCAGTGACTTCAGGGCAGTAGGCAGCATGTCAGTCTTAAGCTGAAGGTCCCAAGTTCAATCCTCAGAAGGAGGGTGTGATATACTGGGAGAGGCTTCTGGAGACGAGAAGAGTCACTCAGTTTGGGCTTGGCCCTGATGGGGAATGATCATCCCAACTCAAACTCCAATAAGGTCTATTGTTAGTCCAAGACTAGTGAAGTTGGACTTTCCCTAGGGGAAGAACCATCACACAACAAGGTCAAAAGGCTTTCACCTTCCAGCTAAGTAAGCTGGAGTTCATCAAATCTTTCTAGGCTACAAGTTTGAGGGCTTCTAGATTCCACCTCAACAGGTAGAAATTCTAGATTGCCTTTGTAGTAACAAGGATTCATTGAGGAAAATGTTAGATGTCCTTTGGTATAGAGACCAAGAAGAAATTTGCTTAGAACTCCAAGTGAGTTGTCTATAGTAAAGAGATCCCTAAAGAAATTTTAAAGTGCCCTCAGTAGAAAGGAACACTCAGAGATTTTGTCTGGACTTTAATTGGATGACTTTATGAATTAAGAGAATAATAAAAGTTTTCATCCAGGACATTTTTGTGATTCACTTAAAGGGTAAGGTGGTAATTGCCAGTTAATCCTAGGTCCCTGATCCATGTGAAGAGAACATCCCACGTATTCTGGGATATCTGTAGGGTTTAGGACTTCTTCTGGATATAAAAGTTTGATTTTATTTTCTTTTTTAAGTGTCAATTATTATGTTTTTGCTGGAAGGGGGAGGGTTTCAGAGCAGAAGAGCTCATTTACTGGTAAAAGAAAAGGGTGAGCAGCTCAGTTTCCATTCAAGCTAGTACCTGGTTGTTTTTATTTTATTATTTTTTTGAGAGTGGTGGTGATGGTGGTGGTAGTGGTGGTATAATTTAGCCATTGGAGAATGAAATGGCAAACCACTTTAGTGTCTTTACCAAGGAAACACCATGGACAGTATAGTCCAAAGGGTCACAGAAGGTTGGGCACTACTGAAAGAACAACAACAAACACTTAGTATTTGATTAAGCCCAGAGGATAGAAGTCCCTCTGTGGTAGAGGAGGATGTCCACATGAAATCTGGATGCCTCAGTTTACCACTGCCCTTTGAGAAGCTCAGTTCTGAATTTGACCTTTGCCTTTAATTTGTTACAGCTGACCATTCCCTAAAACCATAGCTATTGACTGCAAAGAGGTTTACACACCTGTTTGTGGTTAGTCTCTATAGGCTTCCCAAAAGGGTATAAAGAGACTCTTGGATTCAATATCTTTTTGGAGTTGGTACTTAGCACAATGCTTTCTCCCCAGGATATGGTTCCCCGAGTCCCAGAGCCTTTGACTCTTTGTGGTATTTAACTCATGACTTTGTGTGGTGGCCAAAATATTGAACCGTATGCCTATTCCTGATTAAAAGTGATTTTTCTAACTACTTTGGTAGTTCTGTGTTATTTCCAAATTAATAAGGATTAGGACTATAATCCTACACAGATTCTGTGGACCAGTGTTGCTACATAAGCACCAAACCAAATTGGTTTGCCTTCTCACCTGACTTTCTAGTCAGTCTCAAATTCTTAATACTTGTGGAGAGAACCCTGTGTACTCAGAGAATTCCTTAAGAGATAGGTCTTTCTCTCTGAGAAGCAAGATTTAGTTTTCATTTCCTGTTCTTTATTATTTTGGAGGTGAAGAGGACCTTTTACAAGGACCAAGACAATCATTAATCTCTTTGAAGTCTGCCAAATGACATTGGCTTTTGAAGTTATATCTCTATGGATTTGAATGAATTATAATTACTGGATTTGGTTATGAACTGTGCCATATAATTATTTTGCTGAGTCTTTATAGGATTTGGAACTATGTACTTTTCCAAACATACCCCAGGTGATTTTCTAAGGATAGTAGATATTAAAACCTGGGGAGAGAGTATAACAATGAGTTTCACTTCAGTCAATAAATCAATTACCCTAACCCACTTAAATTAAGTGACAGCATATTATGCCTTCATACCTTTGTCAGGTGAGAACAATCAATCAGAGATATGAACAGGGTCTATTGAGTCCAATCAATCAATCAATCACAGGATTTAGAGGGAGTGCAAAGTTCTAGTACAATGTAGAAAGCCATTAAATTAAGTGAAATTATGTCATCTGCAAACTCTCCTTGGACTGGTTATGGGGCTTTGTCATATTTTGTAAGATTATATAAAGTCAGCAAGCTAGTTCGAAATCAGGGATTTGAGCATCTGGAAGCTAAGAGTGGAAAGCATGGTGGGGGTGATGAACAATCTTCCATGATTCCCCTGTGACCAAAAAAGGACCAAATGAATTTCAGAGGGCTGATATATATTGGAGTTCCCATTGGCATCAGAGTCCAACAGTGACTCCAAACAGTGAAAATGTGAAACAAGGATAGATTGGATGGAATAAGGATGAGTTCAAGACTAGATGAACCTCAGCAGAAATGTTTTGCCATGTTTAATGAGCACTTCAGGAGTGTCCTACAAAGAGAAGGAAAGGACTTCTAGAAACCAGCAGCTATGATTTACACATTGTCATTTGTGCTCCCTAAACTTGAGGCTACTTTCCACTTCATCCTTTATGGAAAGGTGTGCCACATATTTTGTAGAAGCCTATGTTATAGCCTGCTCTTATTATATGACTTTAGTAAATATCCCTTTCTAAAATCTAATTAAATCTGGCCGAATAAATGATGATTACTTATAATCACTGGAGAAACACCAATAGGGGCTTATGAATGATCATTTTAAAGAGTGCAGGGTGCCCTAAAATCATAAAGGAAGAAGTAACTGTCTTGATTTGGGAATCTGACCAACCATTGTGATGACTCATAGAGTGAAACCATAACCTGCCTACATTACCTTATAATCTTTTTTTTTAACTCTTACTTTCTGCCTTAGAAGTGATACTAAATATTGGTTCCAAGGTAGAAGAACAGTAAGGGTTAGGCAGCTGGGGTTAAGTGACTTTCTCAGGGTCACACAGATAGAAAAGTGTTTGAGGCCAGATTTGAATGTAGGAATTCCCATCTCTAGGTCTGGAACTCCTATCCAATGAGCCACTTAACTACCCCATCCTATAATCCTTAAAAGATATTCAATATGTGCTTGAAAACTTCATTGAAGAGAGTGTCTGCTATCTCACAAGTTCTTCTAAGACCAAGGCACAGCATTAATACAAACTATGTCTTGGTACCTACTATAAATGGTCACATTTCTATATATCTTTCCAATTTTATTCTAGTTCCTGGCATTAGAAATACTTAAGAAATGTTTGTTAGAGTATGTTGTAAATGGTTCATGAATATCTCATCAATAGTCAAATTATGCATTTTATGGAAATATTTTATAAGTAAAGGCTGCTCTAATAGTAAAATATACATTGTCCCACAAGTTCAGTTTAGAATTTTCAAAGATATTTTAAACTATGAAGAGAATTTAGATATTTTAAATTAATGCTATTAACTTTCTTAATTTTATTATTTTTTAGTAAACTTTAATGTTTTACATTGAATGGAATGGGATTCAGGAGTCCTGGACTCAAGTTCTATCTCTGTTGATAATTGCATTATTAGTCTTATCTAATAATATATAATAATAAAAAAGACATAGTCTTATCTAAGTTTCTTTAATCTATAAAATGAAGAGGCCAGACTACATGACTTTATAGATCCTTTCCAGGTCCAAAGTTTTGTTAGTCTATCTCTAAAAAAAGTTAACAGTCATGATGAGGATGAAGATGATGATCTCATCAAAGTCCAATGCATCAGCCTGTAAAGTGAGGGAATATCAGTCAGAGTACAGTAGGAACTTTTTATGCCCTGAGACTTTAATGACAGCTATGAAAGTTTGATAGGCATCAGCCAAATGAGCTTTGATGACACTGCTGATTGGGTTAGCATCCTAGACAATGTGGCAAAACTGTTTTTATGGTTCTACTTAATAGTAGAAAGGAGGGGGCCATAGAGCTGCAGGCTAACCCTAATTAGATGATTAGCTTGACATGGGAGATACCTGGACAAAGTGTAGTCTTTCCTTTTCTGGTAACATAAAAAGGTAAGATTAAAAGGAACAATAATAATAGCAAACTTACTATAATATAGCACTTACTATGAGCCAGCCAAGTACTCTGTTTAACAATTATTATCTCATTTGATGTTCATGACAACCCTGGTAGGCAGGTGCTATTATTACCCTCATTTTACAAATGAGAGAACTGGGGCAAATGGAGGCTGACCTACTTGCCCAAGGTCACAAAGCCAATTAAATTGGTTGGATTTGAATTCAGGTCTTCTTGGCTTTAGACCTAATGGTCTATCCACTGCAAATCTTTACTGCTTAACAAATCAGAAATACTATTATCTAACAAGGTAGAAAGGCTTTTGAACAGATGGTGCTGAAATTATGAAAGCTGGCAAACCAAACGGCACAAGAGGCATATTAAAGATATGAATGCTTTTATTCTATCCCAATATTGTATCATAACAAAACTGAAAAATTTTTGTCAGTCATATTTAAAGGGAATTATATTCAGGGATACAATTTTTGGGGGGCTGTAACCTCAGCTCCATGTAACAGATAAATAGGGCAACTGTAAGAAATCAGTTCATTCCCAAGAATGAATTGAGTGAAATGAGATTTTAAATCAAGGAATTACTTAACTTTGAAAAAGAAAAAGCTAAAGAATCTAAAGGCATTGAAAAGTCTATACTTTATATGAACTCTAGGAAAACTATCTAATAATGAAATAGATGGCAAAAATAATGCCTATGTTGAAAATAGTTTTGAACAGGAGATAAGTTCACTTAGAATGGAATCTCAAAAATATTTTTTGACTTTGATGGCATAAATACAATTAATAGGCTAATTATGCCAAAACAGAGAAATTTTAAAGGTGGCATATGGTTGAAAAAGGTCAAAGATAACAAAATCGTAAGTTGGATCAAATAAAACCAAAAATATTGTGTTCCAGTAAAATAATGAATGTAGGACTAGTTATATCAATCGAAATAACTGAAAGTTTGGCTTCCTTGAAAAACTGGAAAGCGGTAGGTCTAGGTAAAATACTAGATAAAATAAAATTCACTCAAAAGCATCATAGAGGCTCATAGATTATTAGGAAAAAACTTCATGAGCTTACTTTCGGATGCAGACCTAATTCCATTTATAGTAATAGAGGATATTATATATTTATTAAGAAAAAAAGGAAAGAAGAGGGGGAAAATGATACCAGGGACATTTTCAAATACAGATTAAGTACTTAAGTATTTTATGCAACATACATATGGAGGGAAGTGGAGGGGAAAAGAATTATTTAGTGTGCTTACTATATGCCAGGTACTGTCCTAAGTGTTTTATAAATATTATGTCATTTGATCTTATGACAACTCTGCAAGGTATATACTTTTATTATGACCATTTTACATATCTCTTCCTATAGCTATATCTCTTTAGATCTAGTAACATATAGTTAGATATACACATACATATTTATATACATGTCTTTATATAAAGACATCTATGTGTCTATATGCATATACATACATAAACACAAGAAAATATATTGACTGAACAGTAAAGACAGCCAAGAAGTGTCAAGAGATGCTGGGTTTGTAATCAAGAAGATGAGAGTTAAAATGTGGCCTTAGACATTTAGTAGCTGTCTGACCCTGGGCAAGTCACTTATGTGTCTGTCTTTCTTAGTTTTCTGTCTTTCTTAGTTTTCTCAACTTCAAAATGGGGATAATAATAGCACCTATCTCCCAGGGTTGGTGTGAAGATCAAATGAAATCTATTTTTAAAGCATTTTTTCAAATCTTAAAGGGCTTAAAGCATAATAGATGTTTGTTATTAATAAAATGATAATGAATACCTATATGTGTATACACACTTACACTCAATCAGTTATCAGAACATCAGACTGCCTCCTCTTTTTTAGTGATAATTCTAGTTCCTCTGAAAGCATCTCATTCAATGTGATGATAGAGTCTACGTATGGTAATTCCACTATCCTTAATGGAAAAATAGTTTTTTGAAGGAAATTTTTTCAGAAACCTTTTCCATTTCTCCCTGTTTAGAATCCTTTTTCTATTTTCATTTTTGAATGCCCTTGAGATGGTTTTGCTTAGTTGGATACTTTGTCAAGCTCTCTTCAGTCTGTTTTTACCCTTCACTGCTTATCCTTGTTTTATGAGAGGAAATTGCCCATAATTGTCAATTAATCATCTTTCTTTGAGAGAGTTTGAAAATGAGGTTATATACTAACCTGGTATTGCCTTTGGAAGCCACTTCTCTCTGTTTGGCAAATAAGTCAAATATTTCCTGACTAAGGCACTTTCTGGGCTCTTTTAGTTTTTTCATTATAGCAATTAATTTATAATTGTTTTAACTTCTGGACAACATTATAGTCACTGTTGATGTCATATCTGTTACTCATTTTCCATTAAGTTTCCCCCCACCCCAGTGGTTTGTTTAAATTAATATAACTCAGATCTAGATCTTCTTAATTGAACTCCATATCTTTTCTCAATACTATTCTTTCTTTGTGATTAAGCATCTAATCTATATAGGGAACTATGCCAGGAAATAAGGCTACAAAGATAACTAATGATACAGTCCTTCCTCTTAAGGAGCTTACAATATAATTAGGATTATAAATTCAAAGAGCCATACATACATTGAGAGTTTGAAGGTACCTTAGAAGTCATGGATTCCAAAGGACTCATTTTAAAGGTAGGGAAACTGAGGTACAGATAGGTAAAATAATTTGCCCAGGGTCACACATTCAACAAATTTCTGAGGCAGGATTGAAATCCAGTCCAAATCCAGTTCTCTATTCAGTATGCTTTGCAACCATGCATATAAACAGATACACTACGAAGTGGAATGATCCAAGTGCAATGGAAAGATCTTGAAAAAGTACTTTGAGACAGTACAGGAGAAATCTCTTTCAGCTAGAAAAGATCAGTTATTGCCTTCATGAATGAAGTGTCCTCGTAATTTCTTTACCCAGGGTTCTCATTTACCCTACCCACCCTAATCTATGAATGCCAGGTTTCTGGGAACATATTACATTGTATAGAGCAAAGAAGATCTCTATAAGCACCTAGTCTGTGTATTTAGTGGTATAAGAATGTAATTTTGTCATGTTTACACACACCTTTGATCTGCTTTCTACCACACTATCTTCCATACACATCAACAGAGAGAAAACTATGCTAATCTACCACAAAGAGTCAATGAAAGCTTCAATCAGCTATTTTGTTGTTTGGTTTGGGGCCTGACCTTTTGATTTCTATAATGTAGAAAATTCCCTCATTATAGATCTGTACTTCCTCTTCCTCCATGACTTAGAATCTCAAGAAGTTACCGGGGACTCTCAAGAGTTAAATTACTTGCCAAAGTCATAAAATTAATATGACTAAGGCAATATTTGAAGCTAGATTTTTTTTTGAATCAATACAGTTTGTGGTACATAATAAATGCTTAATAATTACTAAGTAGCTTGTTGATTTATTCCTGTGATTATTTTCTATTCACTATGCTGTGCTGTCTATGATATTTTTTTTAATTCAGAGAAATTTGTTATTGCTTTGTTGATAAGTTTATTTTCTTGGGCCACTTAGACTTAGCCCCATAGACTTATGTAGAAAAAGAATGGCCCTTTTTACATAGTGTTGGAATTTAATGTGCAGTCTTTCAAAAGGACTTCTCCAGCCAGCTTTTAGGAAAAGAGGAATTGAAGCCCATTCTTTTCCACATCCTTACATTCTCCTTCTTTATGTATAGTTCTCTTTGAAATCAGTAGGATATGAGGGAGTGCAGTGGGGAATAAAAATCTGAGAATTCTGCTACCATTTCTCAGGTGGAGGATTGGGGGAGCTGCCATCTTAATGATATTTCCCAGTGGGAGACCCAGTTTGATGAGGCTGTATAAGTCTGAAAGAATCTACTTCATTCTATGAAAAATCTGGAAATCAGAAAGCTTCACCACTGTTGGAAGGAATCTTGACATAAAGGGTGTGATGGATTCTTTTCTTTTTTCCAATTTAATTTAATACAATTGCTTTAATTTCTTTTTGTTTTAAAGAATTATTTGTTCGCAGTGCCTGAGTTCTCTTCCTTTCTCAGTAATGAAGCAAATGTCTCCAATTCTGTCTCTGCAGACTGTCAAGATAGCAATGGCTTCTAGTCTCAATGTTAATTATTCTCTTTCATTATACTTAAGACCAAGTGGCTAGATTCCTTTCCAAGATGCTCTCACACACTTCCCACTGAATTCAATAGCACTTTAAGCTTTCTTTTTAATCATGATTTTTCTCTTCTTTGTAATTAGATGTAGTGATTAGAATCTCTTTTATGTTACTATTGGAGGTTTCCTTTAAATCTATCTAGGAACAAGTTTAAGTTTCCAAAGCAAAAGCAAAAGGAGATTTACATTTACCAGAATAATTTATGTTTGTTTTAATGATCTATCATAGACCTCTATCAAGTTACTAACAATTTTTTCATAATGTCAGTAAAAAACTGGATTCTCTATTGTTAACATCTCTTCAACTCTCTGCCTCTTGGGCATGTTTTCAGTGCACACTCTCTAAATAATATGTATTTCTTTCATGGTCAGAAAAAGAATATCACAGACTCTAAAAGACAGAAAGTAGCTCAAGAGGGCATGTATGGCTTCACAAAACCCTTCCATGAATTTGTTCTAACTATAGCTTTTGGCCAAACCAAATCAAGATATTCTGTCTGTTGCTGCAGCCCCAGAAACAAACAAACAAAAAAGGAGTCATCCTGATTTTACCATGCTGAAGGAAGGCTGTTGTTTTGATTCAACAAATACTTATTTATTAAGCCTTCATGTGCAAGCAACTGTCTTAGGTGCTGTGGATACAAAGACAAAAACTGAAACAGTCCCTGACCTCGAGTAGCTTACAATTCTACTGCAGGTTGGATTGGGAAAATCAAAATAAATAGGAAAAGAGAAAAATGAAGTATATGCAACGTGAAAAAACATCATAATAATCAGCCAGTCAACATTTTTTGAGTACCTACTATAAGTCAGACCTTGTGCTAGGCACTGAGAAATACAAATACAGAAATGAAATAGTCTGTCCACAAGGAATTTCAAGTCCCTTTAGGATGACTGCATACGCATATGAAATAATATGCAGAATAAAAACAAGATAATTTGGAAGGAGAGGGAGAAAGGTACCAGTAGCTGGAAAAGCTAAACAAAAAGTTGACCCACCTCTCCCACTCCCCACAGTGACACTTCCAAAGTAAATTTGAGTTCATTTTGTCCAGGGACTAAATTAGCTTGTAGGAGAGTTTGCCCCAAGTTTGGGTAGAGGAGATTAGGGAAATTGTTGTACTTTAGTCTATGTTATGCCTTCTCAATAAATAGTCCTATGCAAAAGTCAACCAGTGCCATTTGTTACTGGGAAGATGTTAACTGCTTAAATTATATCGTAGGGAAACACGCCAGATAGGGGCTCATGAGTGTCAGTGTTACAACATCCCCCTCTTCCTCATCCATCAGGGGCTACCTCTAGAACCCTGAGGAGAGTGGCAGCCCTGTAGGGATGTGATCTTCAAATTCAGATTGGGTTGGAAGAGTGAGCTCAGAGCCTGTACTATGTCAACTTAAATTTGTTTCATTGCAGTTTGGACCATTTCCTGTTATATCCTCTGACACTGGAGAACAGATGGGTCTTATCCTGTTAATGACCACTTTTGCTAGATATGAAGACAAGAAGAGTCATCTGACAGCTCTTGTTTTTCCACTAAATTTTATCAATTATTTCAACTTTCTTAATAGATAATTAAACAGCTCTGGTCAACTGATTTTAGCTCAAGTTCATCTAAGCTTCTTGCCTGTTCTATGAGGCTAGTAAACATTAGCCACTGTGTCTTTTCCCTGTAGATAACAACTCTTCAGAATAATTTCAAATTATAGTTTCTTCTCTTTTAATACAGTGCCAATGACATAATGTGCCCTAAACAACACAAATATAATTGACATCTGTAATTAGCATTAGGTCACACTTCTCTCTCTTACATTAAAAATGTCAACTGTGAAACATTGTTGCACTCATTATATGTTTGTGCCAATATAGATATAGCTCAGATATATTAGCAATGAACTACATTGCTGATAAGTTTTAAATCTCCAAATGCCCTTCACAGAGCAACTATTTTTAATCGTGTGAAACATTATGTGAATTATTACCTAAAATATGTATGATTGTTTTAATGCAACATAGTAAAACTGTGTCTGGGTGATAAACACATGGAAAAAAAGGTGAAAAGATTCATTATTTGCAGAGTGCCAAACTGATTTCATTTGTCTTATAGAGATTTCATGATTTCTTTTTTATTAGATCTTATAGAGAATAACAAAGACTTCTGAACATTTATCTTGTGAATTGGGCTAAAATCAGTCAGTCTAGTGAATTCAGATTCTCATACTTAAGCTTTTTTGCTTTGTTTTGTTTTGATAGAATTGACTTACAAGTTGGTACTTGCTAGGTATTATCTTAATTCTTCTCTTTGCTTGGCTTGTGTAGATGCAGCATGTGCTACCTTTTGGAATTCCCAGGAAAGTTGAGATTTTGACAGAAATGGCCTGGTAATGTTTGTTATGTTGCTTGAGGCAAAGCAATCAAGTCCAGGCAAAATGGAGTCATTGAGTTCAGTTTTCCATAGTGTATCATTTGATGCTTCAGCCTGGAAGAGATGAAAGATTACTGGATTTGGATCAGGGGACTTGGATTAAACTCTAGACGTTGTTATTTAGTACCACTGTGACTTTGGGTAAGTCATTTTGACTTCTCTGGAGCCTTAGTTATTCAAGCATAATAGATTTGACTTAAATTAGGAGTTCTTTAATAAAAGACTTAAAAAAATCTTTTTAATGAACTAAAATCTACTTTCCTTCCTTTCCACCCCATTACTATCCTCTTCTAAAATAAAGAAAAAAAAAAGAAAAAAAAACAAAGAAACAAACTCCCTGTAACAAATATATATAGTCAAGTAAAGCAAATTCCTGGATTGGCCATGTCCAATCTAAATATCTACCTCTACATCTCCAGATAGAAATCTATAGATATGGATATAACTACCTCTGTTGGCCCTCTGAGTTTGTCATGTCTATCAGGAGGTAGATAGAATGCTTCATCAGGAGTACTCTGGAATCCTGCATAGTAATTGTGTTGATAAGAGTTCTGAAGTCTTTCAGAGTTGTTTATATCAGGAAGTCTTTACTAAAATTAAACAAACAAAAAAAAAGGTTAAGTCTCTATGTACCTCTTCTCAGAAAAAAAGTTTCTAAATGTAAAAAATGATACCTAAGATTAAAAAGGAAAACAGTTGTATTGAAATACACTCTGTAGAAGAAAAACTGTAATCACTTGCAAAGTATCAGCCAACCTAATAGTCACAGTAATTTCAGTGGGAATGTATGTAAATGGCAGTTCAAGATATCAATAGCTGTAAAGCGATGACAAGATTTGCCATTTCTGTTAGTTACTTAAATGCATAACTGAATCATTAAATTTTTGTCAGAGACTAATGAAAATAAAGATTTTTCTTTTTGGCATCAGAATCCATGGACCTTCCCTGAAACACAGGACTAAGAATCCCAGATTAAGAATTGTAGATGTATTTTTTTTTAATCCCTTACCTTCCATCTTGGAATCAATACTGTGTATTGGTTCTAAGGCAGAAGAGTGGTAAGGGATACTGGGCAATGGGAGTCAAGTGACTTGCCTAGGGTCACACAGCTAGGAAGTTTATGAGATCAGATTTGAACCCAGGATCTCCCATCTCTGGGCCTGGCTCTCAATCCACTGAGCCACCTAGCTGTCCCCCAAGAATTGTAGATAATTTTAAAGGTCTCTTCTAGCTCTGATTCAATGATTCTATGTGGTATAACCAAATTCTTTGTGTAGTTATCTGAAGGAATTAGAGGCACTGTATTTAAGGAGATAGAATATTGAGCTTGGAGTCATAAAGACTTGCTTTCAAATCCCATCTTTGACACTTAGCAGCTATATGATCCTGGGTAAGTCACCTAAACATTTAATTGGTAAGTACTTAAGTCAATTTCTTAAAACTTGATCTACTAAAGAGTAGATGGACTCTGATGTTAATTAGTTAGTAGTTAGTCAGTCAACAACATTTATTAAGCACCTATTATGTTCCAGACACTGTGCTAAGCACTGGGAACACAAAAATGGATAAAAGACAGTCCCCACACTTTAGGAGCGCACAATCTAATGGAAGGTGGTATTGGTAAAACAAGCAATAAATATGAAAAACAACCTATATACAGGATAAAAAGAAAATAAATAACAGAGGGAAAACTCGAAAATTAAGAGGGGTTCAGAAGAGCTTCCTATAGAAGAGGAGATTAAGTATGGGACTTAATGGAAGCTGTCAGGACCCAGAGATGAGGAAGGAAGTGGAAAAAATTCCACGTGACCTGTGTTGGGGAGGGGAATACAGAAAATATCCAGAGTGGAGAACAGTGTCGTTTTCATGGCACAGTAAGGAGGCTAGTGTCAATGGATCTGAAAGGAAAACTATTAATAATAATTTGAATCTGGTTAAAATATTTTACTAGAAAGAATTCTCACACTGGGAGTTTCCCAAGCTGCTGGGGATCTTAAAGGAGCATTACTTTGTTTGATTGAATAGTCTAGGGTTACCTTAAGAGTGGAAGGTGAGCCTGAGGAAGGAAAGGATTCTTGTAAGAGTTCTGAACAAAAACTACCATGTTGTTGTGGCTCATTTAAATGTTAAGCAACAGTCAGCATTAGTGTGTTAAATAGGCTGAGGGAATTTGAGAAATAACATCTTAAACTGTACAACTATTAGTTTATTTTTTTTATAAAAATTCATCTCACTTTACATCATAATAGTTAGCTAATAGATCTGTAAAGTTTTAAAGAGAGAAGGGCAAAGGGTACTTTAACAGATCCCATGAGAGTATTCCAGTGTATCAATTCCTTGCAAGTAAACTTTCAGTTATGTGAGGAATGTGAATTAGCCATAATGCTGTCAATCCTCACTTTCAATTGGGGCTAGCAGTTCTAAGTTCTGAAACCTACCAGTCATGAAAGTTTTTTTCATCAAAAGCAGTTCAAGTCCCCTCTTAAGTATTAAAATCATATTTATCCCTTTGCCATAATAAGGAGAGCAAAAAAAAACTTACAAAAACATTATCAAAAGGGGAGATGCAAAATGTGACAGAGATTTCATTAGAAAAGGAAAACTCTGAGAACACAGATTACTCTCAACCAGGTATAAAAAGTGAAATAATCTAACTGAGAGAAAAGAAAGCAACCTTAATCCTCCCTCATCTTCCAGTCATGTTAATAAAATAATCATTCATTTTTGTATGGTACTGGACAAAGTGCTCTCTTCAAAGCAAATCTTCCCACGAAATTTTATTCCAATTTTACAGATGAGGAAATCAAGGGTTAGAGAGCTCAGAGATTTGTTCAAGGCTTAAGTAAGTTACAAAGTTTAAATCTAAATTCAGATAATTTGATTCCAAGTCAGATTTTTTTTCCCAACAATACCATGGGATTACTTGTTCCTCTTTCAAGAAGATATTATAACAACTATATATGTAACAAGAGAAGAAAATGACCTGGAATGCCATGACTGTCAGAATAAAGAGAACACTCATAGACATGATAAATAAGAGTTTAATTCTACTTCTGCCACTAATTAGCCTTAGGACCTTAAGAAAAAATACTTCTTTTTGGGTCTCAGTTTCCTCATCTGTTAAATGAGCATAGAGGTAAAGAATTAGAAGATCTCTAAGGTCATTTCTAACTCCAAATGTCTATTATTCTGTCCATTTCCTTTTTTATTGGTATCATTCTTAAATCTGTTCATGTTCTCTTGTCTAGTAGGTCTTCTCTTTGAGTATTATCTAAATATTGCAGTGTTACTTTCTTCTCTTACTCATCAACATCCAAGTAGATTATTTTTATGCTTGGATTTCTCCCCTTCTCCCTCTCCCCATATCATCCAGGTTGATTTAATATAAATAGGCTTCCTAAATAAATAATTTAGTACAAATGATTCTTCACAATCTCCTGCCATCCTTCTCATCCTATGCTCTTACTGTATCAGCTAGGAAGAAATCAATTGGATGTGTAAATTCCTTAAATAACAGCAAATGGAGCAAATTGAATTTCAAAGTGGGGGGGAAAAACGGTGAACCTGAAAAGCAATGGTACGAAGGTCATCAGCCGAATTAGCAAAAAAGTCTGGCAAAGTTACAGTTAGGCAGGCAGTAATACTCTATTGATCAGACTTTCTCAATCAATGGTGCTGTGCCTGGATTATTGATGCAAAGGTATTAAGCAAAATTTTATTTCAGCTAACTTGTTGGCTCAGATGTCAACTGAAAGTCATTTCCCCAGTCAATCAAATATACAATAAATCTGAGCAGACTTAGCTCTTTAACAGCTTTGTGTCTATCTCACTTTCCAATGACTCAATTACTTTTGAAGAGGTAACAATTAAAGTAATATATAAATAAGAATTTTGAGGCTGGCTTCCATTTCTAGAAGGGGAGGGGGAAGGATAGAATATTCATGGGGGAAAACGATATGGGGAAATATTTCTTTCTTTCTATGAACAGGCTAAGGGAAATGATACTTTATTTCTAAAATATGAGTTTAATTCCCAGATTAGGTCACAATTTTGGTGGTCTCTTCTCCTAGAATCCCATCTGTCTACTTCATGAAACCCACTAAACAATTTGGTTTGACTGGCAGTTGGTGTTAAAGATAGGCTTGTGATGAGAATTACAGGCAAGGAGTGCATGGGAGAGAGGGAGAAGGGTGGCGACAAGCAACGTGGAACACCTGCTCACACATTCTAAGGAATTCACTTCAGTCCCAGTGCTCCTAAATGCAGATAAAATGTCTGAATTGGTGTGATAAGCTGTGCTGTAAGAAGAACATTCTATTATATAATCCTACTCTTTATGACATGGTGAGTTTAGAAAAAGACAAATCATTGTCATCTAATTTTCCCTAATTTGCAGCTATTGTGGGTCCAATGAAAGAAACCTTCCCCCTCTACCCCCACCCGCTTTTTTTTTAAATCTATGTTGAGGTACAAACTTATTCTTCAGCTGAATTCCTTTTTTTTCTTTGTTGAGGCTGTTTTTTTCTTTTTCTTTTCTTTTTTCTTTTTTGAATTTCATACAGACCATTCAAACAAAATGACTTTAAACATTTTCTTTTTAGGACTTCAAGTCAATCATTTATTGAACTAGAGAACTCCTAAGTACTAGCACTGTGCTAGGCACTGGAGAAAGAGGCAAAATTGAAATAAGATATTATCCGTGCCCTCATATAGGCTAGTAATACAAATAATGACAATATAAAATATAGTTTTCAAAATGACTTTTACATTCAACTGTGTTATTCTTTCAACATTCTTTGATAACAAAAATAGATTTTTATTAAAAACCAGCTTCATCCCTTGTCCTTTACTGAGCTATATTCTTGCATAGATCTCCAGGACATGACTATTTCTGCACCACACATCTCTAGCCAGTTTCTGGACTACCTGTATTGTGTTTGGCTAAATCATTTAACTAACTTCTCTAGTTCTCTGTTTTCTTACCTGTAAAATAAAGGGATTGGACTAGATGACCCAAAGAACTCTAAGCTTTCATTATATTTCTAAATTTATAATCCTATGCATGTACCATGCTCAGTCTTATCTCTGTAGTCTGAACATGCTTCTCCCTTCCACCACATCCCTCACCATAAATCTAGAGTGTCATCTATCTGTTCATTTCTTCCAATATAATCATTCCTTCCCATGCCAAGTATACCATCATCATCTCAGTAAATGCCTCCCTCCCCTAAACTTCTGTAGGCTACAATAATGCTTGGCAGAGAAGAGGTACTACTTAAATACTTATTTCTTCCCCCATTGTAGGAATTAAATATTATTGTTTCATTGTTTTATATATGACCTTGCTTTTCTAATTAAAACATAACCTTTGAATAGTTGGGATTAAAGTTTATCATTTCTGTTTTCCTTGTAACATTCTACATGAAGCTGGATCCACACTAATATATACTGGTTCATAAGACTTTACTATTGTGAGGGAAAAAAACCCCAACAAAACACTAACTATAGTCTAAAGTTAAAAGGTTTAAAAATTTGCCTTTTTAAAAGAGCTTTGTTGTGATGAATTGTCAGTAGTGGTAAAGACATAAAGGTTTGAGTTCTTAGAATGAGCATAATCCCACCCAAAAGGGCATTTCATTAGTTTTTAGTGGTTTGAAAACATTTTTTTTCTGCTTTGTTAATAGTATTAATTGAACAGATTTAATTTCTTTTCACCATACCAACTGATGCTAAAGCAAATCCTTCCTTTCTTTCCTTTTGCATTAATTGTGATACCTCTTTGTAAGGAAATTATCTTTTCAATTCTATGTGCTTATTAAAACGTTCTTCCTACATCCATCTTTTCTTTTTTCCATGAAGAGTTTTCCTTTATATAGTATCTTTATTGTATAAATACTCAAAAGCAATATTCCATATGTGTCTATATGACCTCTAGCATAAAGATACCTCCAAATATCTTTCTATATGGCATGATATAGATCAACTATTTCTTTGGTTGATTGGATCATCCATTTTCCCTCTGCGCATTAAGGTTTCTTCAAGATATAACGTCTCATTTAACTAAGGAATTTGGGGTATTAGGTCTAGTACTTTGGTTATTCCTGTGGGTCTTATCTCTGCGAGTAATTTTTTCCCCACACTAAATTGACTGATTATTTTAAAGTCATGTAGCCCATGTTAACTTTTATTGAATATGTGCTCATGGGCATGCAATTGTTCATGAAAGAGCACTTCTATTCCTAAAGATTATACTATTTTCCATATAAGCATAGTGTCTCTCTCTTTCTACATCTCTTTCTCTCTACTTCTTTTTCCTATTCTTTTTCCTTCCCTTTCTTTCCAATCCTTTCCCTTTCTTTTTCCCTCCCTCTCCCTCGTCCTCTATATATGGCCCATAAGTATATATCTATATCTATATTCTTAATATATGTATATTTATCACTTTGCAAATGTATAAAATCTTTTAATGTATGAAAATATGACAGACAAGATCATTAACAATGTATGTGAATTAAGTAGTTTTATGATAAATAGTATTGCAAATGTGGAAATTCTTTCTGAAAACCAGTAATAAATGACTAGAAGTTTTTGTTGATCCATCATGGATGCACAAACACACTCACAGGTTTTGTTGTTGTCGTGCATATTTTAAAATTAGAAATAATTCTAAGAATGGAATGTGTATTAAGAAAAAAGTTGTATCTGTTTGTGATTAACCATAAAGTTTCCATATGTGACTTTTCTCTTTGGATTCAGGCTGTCCACAGAAACTTGATCAGGACTATAATTATACCATGCTTGAATCAAGAAAGTCAAATAATGTCAAAAACAATAATATTCCTCTTCAAAAATTTGAGACTATAAAGCAGAGAATGAAGATAACATAATATTAGCATTTTTGTGAGTCAAACTGATCTCTTGGTGTTACCTTAAAGCTCATTGAAGGGCAAGATAGACTGTGGTAATGGTGCTATTGGAAACCTGCTGAAATCTTGCTTGTGATACCTATTTTTAGGTATCTGAAATGTCATACATTTCCTAATCAAAGGAGGGAAGAATTTTCTTAGCTTTGTCAGAATTATTAGCATAGAGTTGAATTATTAGCATAGGTAGCATAATGAATAGAGTGTTAGGCTTGGAGTCAGAAAGACATGGGTTCAAATCTCACCTCAGACACTTCCTAGTTATATGATCCTGGGCAAGTCATTTAACCTAACCCCAATTGCCTAGCCTTTACTGCTCTTCTGCCTTTAGACCAATACTTAGTTTTGATTCTAAGACAGGAAGTAAAGGAGTTTTTTGTTTGTTTGTTTTGTTTTTTTAAAGCTGATATCATACCATCAGTAAGCTCTTCCCTATGACATGGCCATCTTCATCAAGCAGAAGTTGCCTGAAAAACATGAAATGACAAATTGGGATACTTGCCCAAACTTGTGAAAAATTATGACAATAGAATTTTGAGCTGAAAGAGACCTTAAAATGAGACCAGTTCCTTCGTTTTATATTTTACAAATGAGAACAGGAAAGCCCAGAGAAGTTGACTGCCTGGCTTGTTCAAGGTCATCCAGTTGGTTAGTGTGACATAGTTAGGAGCATCGTCCAGATCTGCGGCTCCCAGGCATGAAACCTTGCCTTGTGCTATGAGCATATGTCTCTGGTAAACACCATGGAATTCTCAAATCCAAGAAATGGAAATGCATGTCACACATTGCACACATGTTTTTTAGGGTAATATGTATTTCTATAACACTATCAAATGGAGTAAAATGTATTTACTTATCTGTACAGTTTAAAACAGGTGGTAGTAAGCATGTAAGTATATGAAAAAAGTACAAAGGAAAGGAGGGAGGAAATTCTTGCTCTGTGTCAATGACACCCAAACTATCAGTTGAAAAATTAAAAAGAAAAATTTATAAAGTGCACTTAAACTGGTTAATTGGTGCCATTAAGAGAGAGAAAGGGAAGAAAGGGAAGTTAGAAAAGGATAAGTTATTTTATGTAGCTCTTTAGGGACTGGCAAAGGCATTCAATAGTCTCACCAAAACAACTCTCTGAAAAAAGATACTTTTTATCCCCATTTTGCAACCAAAGAAACTGAGTTTCAGAGAAATTAAATGGTGTGATAATGTGGTAAATGACTGATGAAAAACTCAAGCCTACATTGTTGGCTTAACTTCAGATCCTATTCTTTGTCTGCTATGCCAACTGATGGAAAGATTTATGGAAAAAGGGAAGAAAGTGAGAAAAGAAGAAAAAGATAGTGTAAGGGAGAGGGGAAGGGGAAAAGGTAGCTGTCTGAATGCAGTGGTGGCTTTTTATTTTGTTTATTTTAACTGAAATCAGCCAAAACAATTGATGTAGGAAAGTAAGGCTTAGAAACTCCAGACGCCTTTACTGATGGCAGTCTAGAATATATATTTGAGTTAGAGAATTATGTAAAGATGTTATTCATGTGTGCAAGTGTGTACATATATATGTGTGTGTCTACATATCTAGTACGTCTGTAAAGATCTATCTATCTATCTATCCATCTATCTATCCATCCATCTCTATCTATCTATCTACCTGTCTGTCTGTCTGTCTATCTATCCATCTATCTATCTGTCTATTAAACTATCTCTCTCTGTCTATCTCTCTATATCTATATGTATAAACTAGTTACACAAAGATGTATATATGACCTGAGTGCCTAAATTTAGTTGGAATTCTAGGAATGGAGAATTCAAGCTTTGGACTCAACAGAAAATATCCTCCCACCAGTTCTTACTAGGTTAAATGTGGGGCAGTTAATGACTAAATACTGTCAGAACAGAGTGTTCATGGAAGAATATAGGTTGTAAGTTGATTCCCCAGCCATCCAGGTCTTGTCCCATTATTTGACATTCTTGATTCAAGCAGTGTGTAATTATAGGCCTAATCAAGTTTCAATAGTCAGTCTTAATAAGAATCAGAAGCTTAAATTTCATTGTCAGCCACGTTCACGGTAATGAGTAATGGTATGCTGGGAGTACTGTGGCCTTTGAGGCTACCTCCTATCAATTAGATGGCTTACTCAATACTACATCAGTCAATCAACCAACAAGCATTCATTAAGTGCCTATTATTTACAAGATATCGAGCTAGCACTGAGGATGCAAGAAGAAAACAAAACAAAAAGGGAACAAGAAACAATCCCTACTCTCAAGTAGCTTATATTCAGTTCAGGAAAACACACATCGGAGCCTCTGTGGAAAACCCCATATGATAGTTGTAATAGAATATAGAAACTCTATATATGTGTATATATATAGAATACATAGACTATAGAATATACTATGTAAAATATAATATATAAATAGAACTATCTTATTAGCAGATAATTTTTTAAAATCTGAGAAAACTTTTTACCTGATAATGCCACAATGAGCAAAGCAACATATTCCAGAAAGGGTAACAGACACATTTAACTTTATCAGCTCTTTACATCTTAGCATAAATAAGTCTATCATTTAGTTTTCTAAGAGCAGGTTTTGACAGATAGTAGTAAAGACAGCTGGAGTTCATGGAGCCTTTAATGGGGAGGTGAACAATAAAGTCTGCCTAAATAGGAGGACAAACTTTACCTTCTTGAGAATTTTCCCTAAGGCTAACTGTTTTGTTATGGTATGACCTAGCAAAGACTGGTGTTGAGATATATCATTGTATATAATCACCTGGTTAGGCATGATTCGTGAAAAGCTTTTTGGTTGCATATTTGTCTCTGTTTATGAGCGGGTGAATACCTCTGAGAAATAAAACACCTATCAAAAAGTGCCATCATTCACAAATAATTATTAAATTTCAGCAGTATTTATGTTAACTGTTTGGTTGCCATGCTGGTGAGCAAGTTAAAACTTGCTAATTAAACAATATGGCAATGGTGATAAGACTGAGGTAGATTTCAATTAAACTGAATCCTAACCTGAGTTCTGCAATGAGTCAATTGTATGGCCTTGGATAAGTCATTTAGCCTCTTTAGGCTTCAAACTCCTCATTCATAGACTAAAAGAACCTAAATAATCTTGAAAGGGCCTTTTATTTGTGATGATGGTAATACTGCTCAGTCAGGAGAAAAAACTTTTATTTCAGTTTATGAGTTGAGTCAATGCTTGTGATCCTCAATGATATTCAAAACTAGTAAAAATCTCAATTTCTTAATTTGGAATTATTTCTTTTGAATACAGACTTTTCCACCATTTTTTCCACACTTGCCTATACTGATTTTATTATTGCTGGCATATTTTTGATAACGGTAACAGAATCAGTCATTTGTAAAATTTCACAATCTCTTTGAATGCTGGAGGAGAGATAGACCAGATGTTGCATAACTTTTATTCTTACCAATATGGTCTAAGAAAGTAAGCATATTTTCTTAGTTTCTTTTGAAATACATATCAGTGAGTTTGCATGTGTGTGTTTTCTGCCATTAATTTCATAGGATATTGCTGTTTCCGAATTGGAACTATTATTAGAGGTCATTTGGTCCAAACTTTTAATAGGCACAGTAGTTTTTTGCACATCTTTGTAGCTCCTGTTAATGATGCCTTATATAGAACTCACTTTCTTATGAAATAGCGATCTTCTGGATGTATAGCTCTATGTTTTTTAAGTCCTTCTTCATAGGAAGTCATTAGGGTTTCTATCCATTGAACCATGGAGAAGAGATCTATTTCCCACTTCATATGACAGAACCTCAGATATTTTAAGACAGTTATCATGTTTCTCTCAAGTCTTCTGTTTCTCATGCTAAACATACTCATTTCAACTCTTCCTCATATAACATGATTTTTAGGTCCCATGTAGTCTGGGTCATCTTCCTCTAGACTCATTATTACCGGTCAATTTCTGTGATGCCATATTCCCTTGGAAGTAAAGTCTCTGAGTAGAAAAACAATGTGGCAAATATTTTAAAACGAAATGTATCACTTAATAAATTGGAGGTTTTGTTGTTGTTATTTTAACTGAGTAGTCAAAATTCTAGTATCATGTGGCAGCCATCTGGCTCTCATTAAACCTAGTCCTGAAATGTTTTAGCTGACCTTTTAAAAGTTACTTTCATATCATACTTAACAGATCAATGTCATTCAAGGGGAGAAGCTGCACCTTCATCATTTGTATGTGGAACAGGGTGAATTCTAGATCCTTCTAAAGCACTGGAGTGTAGGTCTTTAAATTAATTGAAACACAGATAGAAGGAACATTAAAGAAAATCACCGTCGTATACTTAGTGTTCATTAGCTCCAAAATTATATAAGCAGAAGAGGGAAATAGATGAATTATTACCCTTGTTTTGTATCTAGAAAACATGAATTTGTGCATGGGGAAAATGTCAGGTGTGGTTTAGCAGTGATGGAGGAAGTCTGTGATTCAGCAAGTTACTATAATGAATGACAAGTATATATTGAATATTAGATCACAAGATAATGAAGCCTCAGTATGAGAAGTAAGAACCCAGACTCATACGTTGGGTCCATAGTAGGTACTGAATGCACTGAATTCAACATAAGTTGTAAAGAGCCAAAGTATCAAATTTGTCTACTTGAGATAGTAGGATTATGACATCATGGACTTTAAAGCTGGAAGGTGAGTTTGCAAAAATATAAAAATTTGGATTTAATTTCTTGAAATCATTCAAAATAATTAGAGGTTCTTTATATATTGCTTTCTATGTCATACAATTTCTAGTCTAGATGTACCTCAGAGAGTATAATCAATTCAATCTAATGAACATTGATTAAAAGCCCCAGCTATTACATGTGAAACCACTGTCTTCAATTCTAGAGATACAAAAATAAAGCAAAACACCATCTTTGTCTTTGAGGTACCTTTTAATTTGATAGGAGTGAGGATAGTTATTAAAACAGGTGTTATGTTTGTTTTCTTGAAAATTTAGTGTGATCAAAAAAGAAAGAAAAATACGAACTGTAAACTGTTCACATTGATCTCATGGGAACAAACAAATTGGACAATCCATTTTTTTTCGCCTAATGTGGCAATATTGGAATTCCTACATGTAGATCCCTTCAGTGTCTATCTGTGCATAATCAGAATCTCTCTTCCAGTGAGCAGTCCCATTACACTTGTGAATCCTTGGATTTGATAGCCTCCAAAGGGAATAAGGTACTTTTTGTTTCCAAAATAGAAATGAGATCTTCCCAGTAGAAACAGGATGCTTCTCTCAACTAAGCCAATTTCTCAAAAGGCAAAAGCTATAATTCTATAGATTATTCCATTGAGATCGGTATGGGTTGCAGTTATATTTACCACTTCTCTGACTGTCAGAAGAGAGAAAGAAACCTTATTAAACTTCCAAGGAATACAAACAGGGAAACAGAAAGGGAATTTAAGATGCTTTTGATAAATGATAAATGATCTGTCAACAATATGGGTTTGAAAAGTATGGCAAACAAAAGACTCAGAAAAACTCACTAAACATGTAAAGAATAAAAATGATAAGGGCATCATAAAAAGAGCTGGAGTTTATACTATAGTAAGTGGGAGCTTAAATAACTGTCATGTTTTTGTTGATGATACTGTTGATGTTGTCATTGTCTAAATATACTTTTTAAATAATACATTTTTATTTTTTGAGATTACATGTTAATATTTTTTAATATTCATTTTCTGATATTTTGCAATTCAGGTGCACTCACTCTCTCTCATCCCCAAGAAGGCAAGTAATATGATATAGGTTGTACACATATTATTATATAATACACATTTCCAATTTTGCCATTTTATGAAGAGGACACATATTGCTTACACTAAAGAAAAATTCATGGAGGATATAAAGTAAAGAATGGCTTTTTCAATTTGCATTTGGACTCCTATTTCTTCTCTGGCAATGAATATATTTTTGTTCTTATGAGCTTCTTGGAGTTATCTTTGATCCTTGCCTTATTGATAATAGTCAAGTCATTCAGTGTTGATTATTATACATTATTGTTGTTGCTGTGCACAACATTCTCCTGGTTCTGCTCATTTCACTTTGCATCACTTTGTATAAGACTTTCAAGGTATTTGTTGTTTTTGTGTGTGTGTGTGTGTGTGTGTGTGTGTGTGTGTGTGATCATCTTGCCATTTCTTATTGTACAACAATATTCCATTACAATCATTTCCACGACTTGTTCAGCCATTCAATATCTAATTCTTTTCCATGATAAAATGAGCTGTTATTAATATTTTTGTATAGGTAGATTCTTTTCCCCTATATTTCATCCCTTTGGGATACAGACCTACTAGTAATATTGCTGGGTCAAAGGATATATGGTTTTATGGTCTTTTAGGCATGTTTCCAGATTGCTCCCCAGAATGGCTGTATCAGTTCACAGCATCACCAGTTTTATATTGGTATCCTGATTTTTCCACATCCTTCCCAGCATTTATCAGTTTCCTTTTTCTGTTGTGTTAACCAATCTGATTGGCATGAGGTGGTACCTCAGAATTGTTTTAATTTGCATTTCTCTAATCAATAGGGATTTGGAACATTTTTTTATGTTACTAAAGCTAGTTTTAATTTCTTTAACTGAGAATTGCCTGTTCGTATCCTTTGACTATTTGTCAACTGGGAAATGCTGTGCATTCTCATAGATTTGACTCAATTCTCTATAAATTTGAGAAATGAAGCCTTTCTCAGAGAGACTAGCTATAAAGGTTTCCCAGTTTGTTTTATTTTTAATCTTGGTTGCATTACTTTTGTTTGTGCAGAAACTTTTTAATTTAATGTAGTCAAAGTTATTTATTTTGCATCTCATAATGTTCTCTGTTGCTTCTTTTGATCTAAATTCTTCACTTATCCATAGGTCTTACAGGTAAACTATTTTATGTCTTCCCTAATTTGTTTATGGTCTCATCCTTCATTTCTAAATCTTGTATCCATGTCTAAATATACTTGAAAACCATGAGTTATGGGATCAAATGGGACTGTGTACCAGGCCTTTGGTAATGAGGGCCATCCTGATTCTGTGGACCAGAAAAAAAGTCTCTCAGCTCTTTTTCATTTGTACATAGGTAAAAGCAAAAGGAAATGGATTTAAATTATAACAAGTGATAATTAAGAATTTTTTTCTTTTAGTTTTAAGACTATGTAAACTATCTAGAGAAAGACAGATGGCACAGTGGATACGGTGTTGGTTGTGAAATCAGGAAGAACTGAGCTTAGAGCTTGCCTTAGATATTCATTAGCTGGGCAGGTTATTTAACCTCTGTCT
Organism: Gracilinanus agilis; assembly: GCF_016433145.1. Classification (NCBI taxonomy): domain Eukaryota; kingdom Metazoa; phylum Chordata; class Mammalia; order Didelphimorphia; family Didelphidae; genus Gracilinanus; species Gracilinanus agilis. The sequence goes on along the minus strand of NC_058132.1, from coordinate 260,761,534 downwards.
TTCTGAGTTTCCTTAACTATAAAATAGTTTAGCACCTATTTTTCCCAGTTGTGAGAATCTAATGAGATAATATTTGCATAACACTTGGCATAGTGCCTGACATATGTTGATGCATTTTTAGTCATGTGCAACTTTTCATGTCCCCCTTTGGGGATTTCTTTTTTTGTTTTTAGATTCCTTTTGTTAATCTTTTTTTAATTGAATTTTCTTTTTTCAATTACATGTAGGAACAATTTTTAACAATTGTTTTGAGGTAAATGGTCTGAAATAGGTTACATCAGTGCTTATGCAATACATATTTCCATATTTCCCATGTTGTGACTGAAGACATATGACATATACAATAAAAAACTTATAAGGAGAATAAAATGAAGGATGGCATAATTTGATCTGCAATCAGAGTCCAGTGGTTCCTTCTGTGGATAGTGGTTGTTTTTTTGTTCCCTTGGGGTTATCTTAGAATCTTATTTTGATAATTGTTCAGTTCTTCACTGTTGATCATCATACATTATTTCTGTTACTGCATATGCTATTTTCTTGTTTTGTTCACTTTACTTTGAATCAATTCATATTAGTCTTTCCAGATTTTTCTGAACTCATTATGTTTATCATTATTAGCTTATGGGGCAATAGTTTTCCATTAACACCAATATCACAGCTTATTCAGTCATTCCATTCTGTTTTTCTTGGCCTCCAGCTCATTTTACAGATTAGGAAACTGAGGTAAATAGAGTTAAGTGACTCATGCAGGGTTACATATCTCATAAATGTCTCAGGTGAGATTTGAACTCAGATGTTCTTGATTCTAGGCCCCACACTTTATTCACTGAGCCACCTAGCTGCTTACCTGGCAAAATGGTACGTACTTAATGTTTCTTTCTTTTCCACACATTTAATAGTTATTTTTCTCCTAGTCCATTTCAAGAATATAAAACTTCATGGTGAAGTAGAAAGAACACTAGATTTAGAATTGGAGAGCCGCTGCTACTTATCACTTATATGACCTTAGACAAGTCATGTAACTTCTCTGGGCTGTACACTGAAGTTATTGAACTGCTTGAACTCTAAGGTCCCTTCTACTTTTCAATCTCTGATCCAGTGAAATATTATTCTGGGTGAGGCATCTAATATTATGCCACTACATGTTGTTGACAATAATTGTCCTTGTTAGTAATCTCAAAGATTAGCCAAAAAAAATCCCACTTTGCATTCCATTTCACAAAATCCTAGAATTTCTGTTTTAGAAGTGATTTAGAGACCATGTGAGGGATAAAAATAAGATGGATTCCTCTCAGGGAAATATATCTGGCTGAGAGAGATAAGCAAGTCAGGCTTTTGTTTCCCTAATAGGGAAGTATAGAATCTTTACATCATCTTCTGACTGGTTAAAGGATGAATGCATAGAGATAGGATTAAAACAGTCTCTATTCTGATTGGACAACTCACTTGCATAATTAGGATAATTGGGTGTGTGAATTGCACTTTTTGATTGATTGGTTAGCTTTCAGAACAAGATTGTGACTCTCAAGTGGCCAGCCAATGGTGAACGAAGGAAGGGCCATTCTGCTACAGGGACCAGGATAAAAGAAAGGGGCTGTGAGCCAGAATTCTGTACTCACTTTTGGTTATAACACCTGTAACACTGACTAGGGAGTGCCCATTCTCGTGAGAATGACATAACAGAGCCTTTGACATGCTGATGCTGAGTTCAAGATTTCTTTGAGTAGGAGGCTGTTCTTCTCAACTTTCATGTCCAATTTATTCCCATAAAAACATTTCCCACTATAATACAGTCAAAAAGTAATCATTCAACCTTTGCCTGAAGTCCTTCACTGAGGAGGAGCTCACTACCTTCTCTCAGGAATCCCATTCCTTCTGGACAGCTCTAATAGAAGTTTTACCTCCTGTTTAATCCATATTTGCCCAGCTCCTTACCACCTTCCTCTCACTGATCTTAGTTTTTCCTTCTGGGTCAAAGTAGCACAAGTTTAATCCCTTTTCATATGATAGTGTTTTTAAATAAATAAAAACAAATCATGACACCCCTTGCCTCCGCCCTCCCCCCAACCAGTCTTCTCTTCTCCAAACATTCTCCTCTCTTCATAGAGCAAGCACGGGCATTTTGGATTTGTCATCTCTGCATTTATTTAAACCTTGTTTGAAGCCTTTTATTTTGTTGTTGTTCTTTATTACAACTAGTCCAATTAACTTATTCATGACTACATATTGTTACTTTTCTTTTTTGGTTGTTCTTATTTAATATTCATGGATTTGAGGTATGTCTATATTCTCTTTCTGAGATTTTATATGCTTCCATCTGAAGCCCCCACTCACTTTCCCTTTTTCAGATTGGAAGGCTCTGACTGTATTTTCCCTAAGAGGTAGTGGCCATACCTGCCACTTGTGGATCCATTGTGGTTTTCGATAAGGGTTGGATGAAGCTTTCTGTTCTGTTTCTAATATCCATCCTGATAATGTCCAGCCTGTTGATGGTATCTTAACCCACAGAGGACATTATTATTATAAATAGTACTTACAGATAATGCTTTATGGTGTATGAAGTGCTTTTTCATGCACGATTTCATTTGTTCTTTTCAATAGCCCCATGTATGAGGAAGGAACGACAGATAATATTTTTCTCCATTTACAGATTCATTTCTATCCACTTCAGCAAACCACTATGTGAAATCACTGAAGTAACTGTGCATCAGTGATGTGACATGTCTTGCCTAAGGTAACACAGTTAGTAAGTGGTATGGACACCTAGTCCATTCCTCTTTCCATGACTGCCTCTCTTCAAGGAAAAATCCACAGTGAATTTGAGGTCTCTTTTAGGTTAAAACCAGTAAATAGATACAAGCCTACCATCTTGGTTGAGTCTATTAATCCTGCCCTCCAAATAAGTAAGAAGCAAAATTGTTTTAGAAGTAGTGCAAAGATAAAAAAAAAAATTGAGGGGGTGGTGTTCATAGAAATATGGGAAATGATCGCACACTGGGGGCAACACAAAACTTGAGAAAAAGGAGAGGAAATCCTGGTGGCTTAGGTCACATGGTCCTAGGACCAAATAAATGACTAAATGAAAAATATTTGTAAAGTGCTTATTGTGTCCCAGGTCCAATTCAAAGCAGAAATAAAAGGAAGCAAAATCATTCTTATCTTCAAGGAACTTATATACTAAGTTGTGAAGACAACACATTAAAGAGAGATAGAGAGATATTTGGTAAGAAAGGGGAAGAAGGTGGTATACTCAGGGCCATGGTTTGGAAATGGAAAGAAAGTACTGTGGTATTCTGGTTCCAGGTAGCCTAAGGTGAAAGCTTGACTATCTGAGATTGTAGGCCAGGGAAGAATCTGAGTTTGGATGGGAAGAAGAGGCCAAAATATAAGTACAGGACCATAGAATAGAGAAACTTTGTTTAAAAAAAGAGGTAGACAGTGATTAAAATAGTTACTTGATTAATTTTGCCCAACCAGGAAAGGTGACCTAAATTTTTTTTGATGGGTAAGACACAGGAGAAAAGAGTAGGGGAAAAACATTGTCCTTTTTCATATAGGAATCCAAAAGGCACAAGTGGGCCCATGTCAGAAGAACTCATCTATGAGATTCCCCAATTATGTGTGTGTGTGTGTGTGTGTGTGTGTGTGTAAAAGAGTTGGGGAAATTAGGTTCTAGAAAGTCTGAAAATTTTATCTCTTTTTCTAAACTAAATCCATTGAATTGAAATCAGTAATTATTCTAGCCCGCTGCCCAAAATTATGCTAGCCAACAGGATCTAATAAAAGTAAAGAATGAAACAATAAAAAAAAACTGAGAAAGAAGTGTTTCATGAAAGAAAAAAAGTAAACAAATATAATGTTCACCCATTTGATTGCAATCATAATACATGATAGTCTGTAATGCCTAGTAATACAATGTTTAAAAAATACCTAAAAGAATGGTCATATGTAATTTTAGGGAGCAAGAGTAGAGAAATAACTCTTATCTTCTCCCCTAGGCAAAGCTAGATGACATAATACAGAGATAATTCCAGAGAGGACAGAAGATTCTAGTTAAAGATCAGAAGGCCAGTAAACTGAGTTCTGGGACTAGCTGATGAAAGAATGGATTTACTGGTGGGGACAGAGAAAGGATATGGAGACAGAATGTTCATAAATATATGGTGTCATACACAGTTCACCGTCATTGGCTTTGTATACCCCAACTGGGTATAAGACCTATCAAATTGAAGGCAGAGGGCTAAGGAGAACAAAGGACATGCCCATTTTACAGACAAGGCAACTAAGACCCAGAGAAGATAAGTAACTTGCCCAAGGTTAACCAAGTAGTAATCATCAGAGACAGGATTTGAGCAGAGGTTCTCTAACTATTATAGAACTGTTCTTTCCCATGGACTACATTGCCTGATTGACATATTTGAGGGGTTTCTACTCTGTACTTTCAGATAACTGGTTAACATGAAAAATAAATCCCCTGCCCTACAATTTACCCTTCTCCACCCAGACAAACGAAATAAATTTTTTATTTATTTTGAGACTTTGTTTCTATTTATTTGTTTCAAAATAACCTTTGTTTATTTAAATCTTGTCAAAGGCTTTTGGAAATTCTAAATAAATTATATTCTCTCTTTGGCCCTTGTTGACATACTTACTTACTTTCCTTAAAGAACCTGTTATATTATTTAATGATGATTTTAAGAACAAGGAGTTGTCATAGATGCCAAGATGGTGTAGTAGAATATGAAACCTGGAATTGGGAAGATCTGTGTTCAAATCCTACCTCAGACACTTGCCAGCTTCGCAATACCAGGGCAGTCACTTAATTTATCCAAGTTAATAATAATAAAATAATAAAATGAAGGAGTCGGACTCAGTGAACTTCTAAGATGTCGTCTCACTCTAATGCTAAGACCCTATGCTATGACTGCTAGATTCAGCTAACTCAATTTCTGAACACTTGCTCTACAAATATTGCACTTGTAATAAAATAGTGTCTCCAACATGAAACTTTCCCCTATAGTCAATCTTCTCTTTTGATCCCTGTATGACACTGTGTTTTATATCCTCCCAAATGTACTTATCATAGAATATCTTATTATAATAGATGCATTTTGTGCTTAATTTTCCTTCCAGGCTGTTCTCTGAAGTAAAGAGTCTTGTCTTTTCTAAATTTTTTATTTTCCCTAATATCTAACATGTTGCAGGCATTTAATGTTTATTGCCTGAAGTAATATGAGATTTTTTTCTTTGGAAAAAAATGCTGAATCTTTCCAACAAGTAATTATTAGTTAATTGTTCATTGACCGTTCTGCTAGAGTTCTCCTTTGCCAACACAGATGAGGAAAAGGAAACAAAGATTTGATTGTCCCCAGGGTGGATCAAGCCTTATGCTATGTCTTCTTTGATACAGCAGATCTGATGGACTCTTCAAACCTGGCAGATATCTGAAGAATGGACACATCTCCAAATGGAGAAAAGAGGGCACTGAATCTCCAAAAGGTAAAGGTCATACCTTTGGTATCTTTTAAATGACTTATCTAATGGTCTTTTCTTGGTCTCAATCCTTCCCAATCTAATCGGCATTGTTGACTAAGCTCTCATGCCAGATTCTGAGTTTTAATGACCTTACTCTTTCTTGGTTTTATTCCTACCTGTCTAACTGCTCCTTCTCAATGTTCTTTGCCGGCTCTTTATTCACATTATAGCTTCTAAATATGGGAGTTCCCCAAGGCTTTATATCCGAGGCCCTCTTGTCTTTTCTCTCTGCCTTCTCTCTGATGATTTCATCATCTCCAGTGGGTTTTATTAACATCTCTATGACTTACAGATCAGTACATGCTATTCTCATCTTTCCCTGAGTTTTAGACCCACCATCATTTTTTAGCTATATGGATATTTCTAATTAGAAGATCCAAAGACATCTCATATTCATCGTGTCTAGAACTGAAATCATTATCTTTCCTTCCTTCCCTTCCCAAATTCATCCCTCTACAACCTTCCATATTTTTATTGAAGCTGCCATCATTCTTCTAGTATTTCAGGTTTGTAAGTAACCTTGATATTTTATTCCTCATTCTCCCTCACTCCACATATTCAGTCAATTCTCAGATGCCATTTGAACTCCACAACATCTCTTGAATCTTACTGTTCTTTCTACTCATATAACCTTAACCTTTTTTTTTCAAATTTTCATCCTCTCTGCAAAGCCAATAAGCATTTATTAAGTACCTACTATGTATCAGGCACTGTAATAAGCATGTAGGGATGCAAAAAAGAAGCAAATGGCAGTTCCTGATCTGTCTCATTTAGGTTATTGCACTGTTTTCTTAATGTCTCTTTACCTTCACTCTTGCTCCACTTTAATTCATCCACAATACTGCTATGAGTGGTTTAACTTGAGAGTAGATCTGACCAGATGAATCCCTTACTCACTGAATTCTGATACATTTTCACTGCTTCTAAAATAAAATATAAAATCCTCTGTTTAGCTTTTAAAGCATTTTATAACCTAACCCCAATTTATGTTTCTAGTCTCATCCTATATTCCTCTCTATGTATACACTTCAATCTGTCTAAACTGACTTTTCTCTCTAATCATCCCATATAACATTATCTCCCATTTTCATGCCTTTTCTCTGGCCAGTTCTAATGCCTGGAATATGCTATTTTTTTCACTTTTCACTCTCAGAATCTTTCTCTTCCTTCAAGATATAACTGTATCATTTTCTACATGAAACTTCCAGATCCCCTCCCTCACAACTGATGCTCTCCCTCCCAAACTACCTTGTATTAAACAACTTCATGTTTTAACTACTTTGTCTCTGCATTGTTCTATTTATATTTATTCTTCATTTAATACTTTTTTCAATGAACACATTTTCTCTCTCCCTCGCCTTTTCCTTTACAAGGAAAAAAACTCTCTTAACAATTTGCAGAATCAAGCAAAACAAATTTTGTATTGATCATGTCCAAAAATTTGTATCACATTCTCATTCTGCATATTTAGCCCCTCATAAAAAACTCTCAGGAGATGAGTAATAATTTTCATCATCATTCCTCTGGAATCATGGTTGGTCACTGAGTTGATCAGTTAAGTCTTTCAAATCTCTTCAATTTTACAGTGTAATTGTATAAATCATTTTGAGGTAGTGAAGTGAAGCATTGGATTGGGAGCTATACTTAGAGGAAGGAAGACCAGAGTTCAGATCTTGTCTCACTTACTAGTCATATGACCCTAGGGAAAGTTGTTAAACTTTGCCTGACCTAGTTTCACCATCTATAAAATGGAGACAATAATAATATATATCTCTTAAGATTGTCTGGAGATCAAATGAGATTGTGTGTGTGAGTGTGTATATGTGGAGTAGGTTATGAAGACCCCTTAATTTCTAATTTTTAACACTACAGAAAGGACTGACAAACATTTTTGCACACCTCCGTCTTTTTAACTTTTCCTCTGGTCTCTTTAGGCTATAATCCTAGTAGTATTCCAAAATAAATACATCTTGTGACCCCAAATCAAATGTTTTCACTGGATTATAAATTCCCAGAGGATAAGGATTGTCTTTTGCCTATTTTTGCATCCCTAGTGCTTTAGTACAGTGCCTGACACAAAGTAATTGCTTAATAAATGTTTATTGATCGATTTATTACTGTCCTTTGTTTGGCTTCCTGTCTTTTCTAGAATTACAGAACCTTTCATTATTGGTTATGGAATCTCTTAAGAGGCTCTTATCACATCTTTTTTGTGCCATGCATAATTTCTAGTTTATATTTGACTTTTCACACTCCCTGGGCTTCCCTATTGCCCTTATCTTGAAAAGTCTTTTCATATTTATCTTTTTTTTTAACTAGACTAATCTTTTCTCTACAATGGCCACTTCATTTTTGCCATTTACCATGGAAAGAGTATTTGCAGTGGTGTGTGTGTGTGTGTGTGTGTGTGTGTGTGTGTGTGTAGAAAGGAGATTAATTGCTAAGGTTCTTTAAATGTATTGCACGAATTTTTACTGGACTTCTAATAGGATGCTTTTAAACACTCCCTAGGTAAGTTAATCACTTGAACTCTTCTTCCCCTCCCCCCATCCCTCACTAAAATTAAAATGTTGTTAGTAACATGGAGTTTATATCTATATGTACATATACACACATGTATATGTACACAGAAATGTACATATGTGTAATTTTTATATTTAAATATTATATAGTATGTATATTTAGTTTTTCCTCTCCCAGAAAATTAAACCAATTTATTATATCATACTGATTCAATTCCAGCTTCTTCCAGCCTTAGTTCCTGTTCATTACCCAGGACCAAGTCCACTGTACTTTTCACTTTGTGTACTCTAGAGCTCCCTGTTCTAGGACTCATGAATTTATTAAAGTTATCTCTAAACCGTATCTTCTTGGGTTTCTTTTTCTTCTCTATGAAGTTTTTCTGTCCTCTGCCATTTTTTAGTGCTCTTCCCATCCTCAAATTTCTTTATATTTACCTACCTGTATAAATATATCTTCTAATAGACATTAAGCTTCTTGAAGACAGGATCTACTTTGTATTTCTGCCCTCATATTCAAAGCCCTTAGCATAATTCCTTACATAGATATGGAATTAAAGAAGGTCCAAGTTATTAAGGAAGCTTTTTCTCCTTTGTTAGAAATTCTTGCAACTGAATTCCTGGCCCTCCTAGACATTTTCTATAATGATCCCATAACCTTCTCTCTCTGGAAGCTCACACGAACTCTGGATTTCACACATTGGAAGTGGTCTTCATCATAGTAACCTGTCTCTAATTGGCTGGTTCCTCTCAGAACCTCCTTTTTTAAAAAGGAGATTGTTCAGGCTCTCATGTCTCCATTCATCTCTAAGCTGTACACCTGAATTTTTGTAGTATTTTCTGCTATGCCTCCTCTCAGGTACCTTAACCATCCTTTTCCCCACCTTCCCCTTTCATCTTTCTTAATATGCTCTTTTCTTCCATTGGAATATAAGCAACTTGAGGGCAGGGACTGTGCTCCTTTCTACTTGAATTTTATTCCAAGTGATTAGCTCAATGCCCTCCACTTCATAAATACCTAAGAAATACTTATAGACTTGTTGACTCATACAAGGAAAATGATGTTAATAAATCAAATCTCAAAATAACATATTTAAACTACTCCAAAATAGCTGGGTATTGGGTATTACAATATTGTTATTTATGAGAATTAGTAACTAAGGTGAATTTTCATTTTCCATAGACATGATTTACCTATAATGTATGAATCACTGTTTCTTCAATACCATATTTGAACATAGGATGACAAGTTTAGTGTCACAAAGGACCTTAGAGATTGCCTAGATAAATCCTCTCATACATATGAGGAAACTGAGACCCAAAGATATATAGTCCCTTTCTCTGTGTCACACAGGTAGTAAGTACACATCTGGGATCTGAACCTTGTCTCTCTGATAATAAATCCAGAACTCTTTCCACTCCACCTTGCAATTACTCAATTTTTGTAATGAAAATTGGAAAGTATTATGTGCCTATTCTCCAAATAGCTATTGACTCACATTCATTCAGGACTACATAATTTTTCTTTGACTATAAAAATGTGAGGAGGACCAATAATGATATCCTTAAATTTTGCACGTAACATTTAGAATCATATAAACTCCATGAACAATTTGTTAACAGCTCTTTTATAAAATATCTAGCCAATCAATATGAGTAAAAGTAGCAGCTAAAGCATTAAATAACAGATAAAAATTGAAGTTTTAGAAGTGGGTGTCTCTAATGTTCCCCCACCCCCAGCTCTAAATGCCTATAATTCTGTATTCTGATTTCTCCAGCAGCTTGCTATTATATTATTGGTTGTAACAATCAAACTACTGGTGAATAACAAGTTCTTTTCTGAAACAATAAAAATGTCTTCCTTTTTCTGGGACTTAAGAATATTTTCTTTTTAAGGACCTTAAAAATAAGCTGCCTTTCCTGACTTCAAATCTCTTAACTCTTCAAATAACTGAAATTCTGAATGAAGACTAGCTTAAAGTTAAGTACGGAGTCTCTTTATCTGAACAATCCATAACATAGCTAAAAAGTTATCTATTTTGATCTTCTTGGATGTTTAGGAAACTCTCAACAATGACGAATCATTATACCTTCTTTACCAAGAGAAGTTTGACAAAAAATAAAAATAAAACTCTTATCAAGACCTTACTCTAATGCTGAATCACTCTATGTTTCTGAGACAAGTTGATGAGTAAAACCCTAATGTGACTGAGAAGCATTTTAGAGACTCTGTTGTGAATTATGATTAACTTTTCTTTTCAGAGTGGAATGCAGTTAATATAAACAACTGTATCTAGTTCGTTTAGCTGTTAACTTTATTGGTTAAAAAAGTAATCACCTAATCTTGTTATTATAAATACTACGCACAGGCAGTATGAAATAGGGATATTTTCCCATTATTTTGTTTTTCTGTTTCTGTGGACTCTCATGAGCCTATATGGACTACCCGTTACTGGACCTTTTCTGTTTTTTTTTTAACACTTATGTGGCTTTTTTTATTGGGTTTTGTTAGTCTATAAAAGGCTAAACATAATTGCTTCTGTAGAAAGAGCACTGAAATTAGAGACCTAGATTCAAATATCAGGTGTGTAAACTGTTTTTTTGTGTGAACTTGAGGAAATGATTTTATTTCTCTAGTAAGCTTTTTGATTTATGACGCAATTAATAACTTCTCATTGATTTATGATGAAATACAATTGCCATGTGCTGGTCATTTGGTGCATTTTTGTTCTCCTTTTTATGAAAGAAGAAAGACTTTAGTCACAAGCAATATGAAATAATACTGGAACCTTAATAATAATTGCCCAAAGCAGGAGTCTAAGGGACTTAAAAGTCACATATGCTAGGACTGGCTCAGAATTTTCTAGATACAAATCTGCTTGACCAGAAGGTCAGAAAGGAGTTGGAAGTACCAGGGTAGTCATGTAGAACTAGTGCTTTGGCCCCACTGTCCACTCACTCTGTGGTCCAGCTAACTTATTAGCTCATGACACTCCCATCTTCCATCTTTGTAATTTTTTACTGACTGACTTCTCTGCCTAGGATGCTCTACCATCCCATTATTTCTACCTTCTGCTAAGGGTTTTCCTTCATTAACTCTCCCCTCCCCAATACATTCTCCCGGCTAATAATGTCTTCCCTTCTATGATTACTTTCTATTTATTCTCTAAAATATGTATGTACCGATGTATTTTCGTGTTCTCTCCCTCATTAGAATGTAAGTTCCTTAAAGGCAGGAACTATTTTTGTTTTCTTTTTTTTTTAATCTTCTCAAAGCTTAGTACAGTGCAAGCACTTAATGTATGCTTCTTGGTTTCCTGAGTGGTTAATAGGATTGAGATAAATGGAGTGATTCCCTCCAAAATCAAGAACATAAACACAGCTTGGCTTTTGAAGCCTTTCATACCCTAACACAACACACACACACACCTCACACACACACACACATGCCCCACTACTACCACCACCACCTCTTTTTTTGCATCTTCCATCTTTCCACATACTGTGGGATGCAGGGATTCTGGCTTTTCTGCTGTTCTTCAAACAACATACTCCATCTTCTGTATCTGGTCATTTTCACTGCTGTCCTTCCTATGTGGAATGTTCACTATCCTCATCTCTACATCTTTGCTTCTTTCAAGCCAACATTAAAATTCTACCTTCTCCAGGAAGCCCAGTGCTTATTATATTGTACCACGCTGTCTTCTCATGGTCTCCTCTCTCATTATTTACTTACAAGAATATACTCTACAAAAATCAGGTATTCTCTTTTGCCCTCATGTTTCTCTTTACTCTTGTTGTTCAGTCATTTTTCAGTTATGTCTGATTCTATGTGACACTATTTGAAGTTTTCTTGGCAAAGATGCTAGTGGCTTGCCATTTCCTTTTCTACATATTTCTCTACCTGATAAGGAGGTATAACATTGTGTTTGCTACTGGTTTCTAGCCTTCCTTGGCCTCCTCATGGATACTATTGAGTACTGGTTGAAATTGTCTGAAAATATAATGGTTAGAAGGTCAATATCTTCACTTTTTCTTTTTTTCTTTTTTGAGTCTATTGTTTACTTAAAAGGCTAGAAAGGAATTGTATTCATGTGTGCTTCTTCCTTATGAAAGGAAGATGAAAGTGAATGGAAAAATAAAAAAAAAATTTTGAGCATTTACTGAAGAGGTAGCTGGTAGCATAGGGGATAGCCTGGTATCAGTAAGACAAATTCAAATGCAGCACCAGACACTTACTCACTGTGTGACTCATACTGCAGGGTTGCACTGGCATTGAGGTAATATTCTAGGAATGCCTTGGGGATCATGTTGTTGGTGATGCAAGGAAAAATGCTGCAGGATACCCTCCATGGTATGATAGTGTTGCTGCCAGGTGGTACGTAGGCACTTCTGCGTGGCCCTAGCCATAGACAGGAAAATGGCTTGGGCTGCCCTCTCTGGGATCCATCACTTCTCCAGGGACCTTCTGCTGCTCTTCTGCCTTAAGAGGTGACTTAATCTTTGTCTCAGCATAATTAACTATAAAATGGGGTTAATGATAAAACCTACATCAAAGGGTGGTTGTGAGGATCAAATAAAATAATATTTGTAAGAAAGCAATTAATATAGAGCCTGGGACATAATAGGCACCATAAAATACTTATTCCCTTCACTTTCCCTACTATGTGCCAGTCACTGTGTTAACTAAAAATATAAGCAAGAAATCTCTACTTCTTGAACTTACTTGGACTTAGAACTTACATTCTAATAGAGGAAAGTAATATATACAGAAGAGTAATGCCTCTAAAAGGGGAATTGTTTGGGGCATAGCACTGACATTCATGATCTTTTCTAATTTTCTACTTTGACTTTTGCCTGAAGCTGTCAATGATCTGACCAGGTAGAGACAAACAATTCTGGAATGATTACCTCATTTAACCAATTGTACCTCTTTTTTAAAGAGTGTTCATTCTGTTTAAAATATATATCATCTGGAGCTTGTTACAATTATTGCTTTCTGTGTCTCTGCTTGATCATTTTTAGACCCTTACCTTCTGTCTTAGAATCAATACTAAATATCCATTCTAAGGCTGAAGAGTAATAAGGGCTAGGTAAATGGGGTTAAGTGACTTGCCTAGGGTCACACAGCTAAAAAGTATCTGAGGCCAGATTTGAACCTAGATCCTCTCAACTCTAGACTTGACTCTATCCATTGAAGTTTTTAAGAGATAAAGAAGAAATTCTAAAATTTTTTTGTCCTTTTGTTTCTTGATTACAAATAATATTGCCCAACTTGGTTTTTACCATTTTTCCATCCTTACTTTTATATTAAAATCACTAAGTAGTAAAGTATCTTTTGGCTTAATTTTCAGAACCTTGTTTTAAGTTCTTCAGAGTACTTCTCTGTTATTTCATTCTTTCTCATGAATATTGGATCACACACTGAAGTTATTCATGAGGGTATATTTAATTACACTTATGAGCACTATGGAATGAGATAGCATATGGAAGCAAATTCAATAGAGCTTAGGGTTAGGTATGATCACTCTTTTAGGTATGATCACGCATTCTTGGGATTGACAATAAATAGAAGAAAATGTTGAAATATTGATCTTTGAATCCATAAGACTTAGATTTTAATTCTGCCTCAGAAACTAGCTGTATGATCATGGGCAAGATACTTTATCTTTCTGTGCCTCAGTCTTCTTATCTAAAAATTATGAGGTTGGGCTTGATGGCCTTTAAGTTTCCTTCTAGCTATAAATCTGTGATATTATGATTCTGTGATCATGGCATTTAGGGATTTTGAGGAACTAGGAGGTCAAAGCATTTGAAGGGGACAGGTATTGTCTAAACTGTAGGTACTGACCTTACTTGGAAGGGAAGATGAACTTTACATGATAGCAACAAGTATCTGAACAGAATGAGCTGAACTAAGAGATAGTTACTGAATGATCATGGCAGAGGGATTATCTGAAAATTACAAAGGAAAGCGAGAAACATGCTGGCTTCTCCTCCTGGTCCTGTGTGCCAAGTGGTGTGAGCGAAAGAGAAGCTGGCCTTGGAAAGGCTTCAAGGATGATGTTCCATAAACTTTCCAGAGAAAGCTTAATTTTAGTGAGCAACAGAAGAAGGGAGGAAAGTGGGAGGTAGGGAGCTAGGATGAAGAGGGAACTAACAATAGGTGAGTGTTCCATGAAGCATAGCCTGGAAAAGGAGAGCAGAATAGGGAGAAGGGAGAGAAATTTGCTATGGGAAAGGAGGGAAGGAGGGAATGTTCTTCCCCTAGAGGCAAATGAAGTAATTGGTAGAGTTGCCTTTATCTTCCATCAGAAGCAACAAGAAACCTTATTTTATGGGAATTTGGTTATTTTACATTGTAATCTTCGTGAGTATAAACAAATTGGTCTCTACTTGATAACATTCTACCTCACTAGATACTATGGCAGCTTTGGAGAATGTTAGTTAGTCTCTCTTTGGAACCATCCCTGTCTTTATAGTCTACTTGGGACAGGGGTTAGAAATATCTATTAATTGAAAAAAAAGTCACCTTTTATGCACAGTAGATACACAAGCATATTGTAAAGAGAAGACTTTGCAAGGTATAAAGCATTCCATTTGGGTGATGTTTAGTAATGTCTGAGAATCACTTATGTAGCACACCGGCCTTGACTGGTAAGTAAGGCTGAGATTGCTAGGTAGAATTCAAGACCAAATCTGATGGTTTTTCTAATAGCATCTTTCAGCAAGCTGTGCTGATCTCCATACCCCAGGTTTATTCAAAGCAGAAGAACTGTAAGGACTAGTCAATTAGAGTTAAGTGACTTGCCCAAGGTCACAAAGATAGGAAGTGATGGAGGTCAGATTTTAACCCATCCTCTCAGGTTCTTCTCATCTCCAGGTCCAGCAGTCTGTCCACTGAGCTACCTTGTCGAGATCTATTTATCATCTCTGATAATGATGGCTTAGTTGATAAGAAAATAATGGGACATGGGAGACGATCTTGATTGTTAACTCATAGCTGCTTCTCAGAAGTGCAATTGAGTCACAAGTTTATTATATATGAAAATTCAAACTCCCTTTCACCCACAAGCACAGAAAGAGTTTTACAGCTCCATAGACATTGCAATGAATTTAGACAACACATCAAAGTCAGGAACTTCAAGGTGAAGATAAGAACCAGGCTGGACCTTCAGCTACATGATTATCAGCAAGCTAAGTCTGAGAATACTTTACTCGGGGGCAAATGCCCCTGCTAAACTAAGGTTTCAGCCTTGGCTGCATTTCTGACCAAAGAGGAAAAATGTTAACTTCTTAACTACGGGTTTGCTAGGTCACAATACTTTTCAACAAGAAATCACAAGGATCACAAAAGGGGTCAAAAGAGGAGTCTCAGATTTTTATCTATTTGAGACTCTGTTTCTCTTATTGGCTTCCCACACTACCTAGTTACCCCAATTGTTCTTAATTATAGTTTCATTTATTTGTTTGTTTGTTTAATTTGTGGATATAAGGAAATAGGGCAACAAATATATATTAGGTATTTTGTGCTAGACATTGAGGTAAATGCCAGAAATGAAAAAACAAGTCAAGAAAAAAGCAGTCCCCGTCTTTGAGAAACTTAAGTTCTAATGAGGGAAGAGAATACATAAAAGGGAACTTAAAGCCAAAGTGTCTGCATGGAGGCAGTGTCAAGTCTGTGCAGAGTCAGGTCTGTGCAGAGTCAGAAAGGGAATGAGGAATGGTTGGCCTGTGTCCACCCCCAAAATGGAGGTCCTGGAACAAAGATATGCAGGTAAAGGCTTAGCAGTTAGTTCTCAGTAGGAGAGATATATCTATATCTGTATCTAATAATAATAATAAATATAGATACAGATATAGCTTCTGTATCTAATAATAGTAATAATTTAAATAATTAAAAACTAAAAATATGTAGATACTGATATAACTTCACACATGCACATACATACACACATACGTGTCATTAAAACAATTTTTCTTATTTTCTTGAGTTTTAGCAACCAACAAAACAATACAGACATCCCTTGCTATATTGTAGTTCACTTATCCCAGCTTCAAAGAATCTCAAGTTTTTAAAAAATATATATCTAATTCTGTGGAGGCACACTATTGGCTGATGGAATGAAAGGTGACCAACCACAGCATTGCATTCTGTATTCTGGGCACTGATTAGCTCAGTTGTTGTAGGTTAATAACTGTGGAAAAGGTTTATAGGAGAGTGAGAAGGGTTTATAAAGCCTTATTATATATATGTGTATATATATATAAATTAAATAAACATAATGCCGCTGCTTTGCAGATTTTCACCTGTTGCAGAGGTCTCTGGAACATAACTCCCATGACAAGTGAGAGATCACCATAAATCAAATTATGTCTTGTAGCATTTGCGAGTTGTAAAGTACATAGCCTATATCTGACTATTTACCACCTCAGGGAGAAGGGAGAAAATCTAAATCCTAAAATGTCAGAAAATGTTTATTGACAATTGTTTCTACATTTAACTGAAAAAAAATTTAAGATATAAATGCTTATACTCAAAATTTAACATTCTGCTTTGGAGAACTCTTAGAAGTTGGATCTACTCATTCCTGCCAGAAGAGCTAGAAATGAGGATAGGGTAGAGTTCAGACATGATTTCCTTAGTTTAGTTAATTTGCAGTAAGAAAGCTCCTTTGACCAATGAAGATCACCAATTCTTCTGCAATTTGTATTTGCTTAAGGAAAGGAAAGATTAAGCCTAGAGTTACAGCCAATATGTATCAGAGGCAGAACTAGAATCCCAAATTTTCCTGACTAAGGTCAAGTCTCTACCCACTACATTCATCTGCATCTCAAATGATATTTGAAAATAAACAAACAAACCAGCTAACATTTACATAGTGATTTGCATATTACAGTATGCTTTGCAAGGATTACTTATATCTGAGATAGGTAGGTTATTTTAAGTATTTTAATTCTTGGCTTATAGGAGGAGGAACTCCTATAACTGGGTGGTTGGGAGACTTCCCTTTGGTCCCATAGCTCATACTTGGAAGAACTAATATTGGATACTCAATAAATTTTTTTTTAAAACCCTTAACTTCTGTGTAGTGGCTCCTAGGTGGAAGAGTGGTAAGGGTGAGCAATGGGGGTCAAGTGACTTGCCCAGGGTCACACAGCTGGGAAGTGTCTGAGGCCAGATTTGAACCTAGGACCTCCTGTCTCTAGGCCTGGCTCTCAATCCACTGAGCTACCCAGTTGCCCCTTACTCAACAAATTTTTGCAGAAGAGATGGACGAGAAATGACATTTTTAGATAGTTCACATTTTTTCTGCTATTTTTAGTCATTGTGCTTGTGTGTGTGCACATGAATGAGTGCATGTAGACACACACATGCAGGGCTTATGTTTTTCTGTTTCAAACTTTGCCTGAGTTATTTATAAGAACATCACTAGGATAAATCGTACGAAAGAAAATTCCACTAGTATTTCAACAATGTCTTATTAAATTCCCAACTTACATTTCAGATTAGTCATTGTTCTATGTAAGGTAAGGTTTGACTTTTTATTAAAGTCCAGTTAAAGAAATGTGACATTCATTTTCAAGTTTCTGCAAGTTAGAGAACAGAGTTTTAGGTACTAGTCTTCTGTAAAGAGAAAGGCTATATCATTTTGTAAGAAGTGGTATTTGTTTTACTTATTACTTGATGTGGATTTTAAATTAGTACTCTTTTGTTTGCTATAGTCCAAGAGGCTCAGGTATAAGCAGTTAAAAGTATCCCACCCTCTACACATGCTTTGAATTTCAATACTCAAGTTGTTTTTTGTATATTACTAAATTAATCAATGACATTCAGTATTTATTTAGCAATACTCCTTGCTACCAGTTTTGTATAAGAAGGGAATTAGTCTGAACTCTCATATTTGTTTAAGGCAAGAACAACAAGTTAAGGTTTAGGGTTAGAGTCCAGTTAGAGAGTCATGATAATGGAAAGATGAGGTCATCTCTTTTCCTGCAGGTAAACAAGGAAAACCTTTGACTTTGTTTCAACTTAAGTTAAATCCATAACTTATTTGTGGAGATAGGTCCAATCACAAGGATAAGTTACTATTAAAACTACTGCCTTCCTTACAATAACCTAGCCTACAGTACATGTTTATTTCCCTGAGGATGACAGTAAAAAGAAAAAAAATCTTTATCTGTCCATTCTTCTGCAGGCAGAAAATAATTGAGTTTTACCCAGCTCTGGCTAAGTTGTTCTAGTAAAGACAAAATTTCAGGGTTGAGTTCCATAATGGGATTTTTGTAAGTAACTATTTCCCCCTTCATTCTTTAACAAAATGAAAACATAAAATGTACTAATTATATTCTGCTGATTTTAATAAGTATAGTTCCTTATAACCTGAATCTTGAAATATTTCCTTTATTACCAACAGAAATAAGCTTGCTTGTCTATTTGAATATTCCATTGCAACATAATACATAAGACTGAACTGGGTGTCAAACCGGATTGGAGCTCTAGGATAGACCTTTGAATAATGGTGTTCAAACAATTACTTTAGCTTCATTTATAGAAAGACTTCCTCTACATATAAAAGACATAATAATATCTCTTTCTCCTTATCTCCCAGGAATGTTGTTATTATAAGCCGGCTAATCAGTGCAATTCTGTCTTCCATAGCTGGGAATGACTATTCTCTAAGCCCAGAGGAAAGAGGAGACTTGACATAGATCCACATTTAGCTTGAGGAAAAGAACCATTTTACCTATGTGAAGGGGTGCTAGAATATTTTCCTAACTGACTTTAAAAACTTACAGAAATGTATTGGAATGCCAGTTCAGGGGTCAAAACAGAGGTGATCTTATTGGAGCTTCTCATTTCAAAAGTATTTCCTTTTAGGTTCCTCAGTGCTTGAAAATCCACCATTAGAGAGTTATTCATTTATATTAAGCATTGCTATTATCAGGTTCCATCTTCTAAAACAAAAATACTTGGGGATATTTAGTTGCATTTTAATTCAAATTAATTTATAAGATGACATTCTGAAGTAATGGTAGAGGGCTCAGCCACATGAAGGCACTGGTCACCAAAAAAAATACTGAATGGGGAAGGTGGTAAAAAAGAATAAAGACAAAATTTATTTTAATATTTTTTACAACTGCTGCTCTACAAGGACAAATTACTGTGTCCCTGGGAGGATTTGATACCTAAAACTTTGACATTTCATCTTGTTATCTTGTCCTAGACTACAGAACCACCTAACTCAACGTATCTGTGAAGAAAGCAAGTGTCATTATTTTCATGGCATTAGAGAATGGTGTTAGATAAAATGCTATCACCTAAAATATAAAATAATGGAGTCCCATATATAGATTAAATCTGTAAGCCACATTCAGAAATCACGATGATCTGAGAAAAGGACTTTGAGTTTATTGAAAGATGCTATGTGCATAGAAGATATTTGTAATATGATTGTAATTTTCATAACCCAGAGGAACATGGTTTAGCAGTAAAGTTTGTTTTAAGCCATAGTAGGTTATTAAAGAAACTATAAGACCTCTTTTTCTTATAAGCTTTAGGTAATTGCTCTTCAACCTGGAATACCTTTCTTATATCCCAATATGACTTCTGCATATAGTTTGAATTATTAAATAAATGACTGTTATTAGTGAACCTATGCTAGTTTTTACAGATCACCATTTTCTTTTCTAAATATCCAGATTACATGCTAAAATAGCCTTATTTCCCCATTTTGATAAAATTATTAGATTATCAATTCAGAGCATTGCTATATGTAAAATATATACAATAACACGTTGAATTCAGTGAGATATTGACAAAGTTTCTCATGATATTCTTGTGCACAAGACAGAAAAATGTGAAGTAGGTTATCATTTAGTTAGGAAAACTCATAAACAGTTGAATGATGGATTAATATTAAGTGGGAGAGAAGAATCAAATGCTGTAAAGCTCAGTATTTAGCTGTCCTGCTAGACATTTTTATAAAAAATTTAAATATACGCACAAAAGGTGTGATTGGAGTTGACCTAAGTTGGAAGGGGCAGTCAATCTGCTGGATTTCAGAATTAAGACTAGAAAATATCTTAACAGGCCACAACTAACAAGATGAAATTTCACAGGGATATATCAGACTCTGAACTTAGGTTAAGAAAAATCAACTTCAAGGATGTAGAATAGGAGACACCTGCTTAAAGCAGTTCATGGGTTTTATCTGATTGCAGGCAGTGTGATATAGCTGCCAAAAAGAGCTGATGCAATCTTGGATTGCATTAATACAAGTGTTCAGATCAAGGGAGGTAATTGTCTTGATGCACTATGTGCTCATCAGCTATCTGGAAGGTCGTGTTCTGTTCTGGAAGGCTTCTTTAAAGGAGATCAACACCCTGAAGCTTGTATATCATGGATTCTAGAAATAATGCTACATGAGGAATAGCTGAAAGAACTGTAGTTATTTCTTTTAGAAAATATATAGCGTTGCGAAGGCATAATTTAAAAAAAATTATTTGGAAGACTGTCATATCAAAGATGGATTAATACCTGTAGACCGATAGCACAGAGGCAGGACCACTGAGCAGATATTAGAAGGAATTATATTTTAACTTGGCAAATAGGAGAATGTTTTAGTAAACAAAGATACCCCCAAACGAAATGGAATTGTTAGTGAGCTTCTCTTCATTTCAGATTTCAAATAGGGGCTAGATAACAATTAGTTAAGCATTCCAAAGAGGGAATTTCTGTTTCAAGTAAAAGACTGGGATAAATGAGCTTTCCAACTCTGATATTCTCTAGATTAAAGTATGTGATACTTACAGAAACTGCTTTCAATTCAAATCTAACATAAAGATATGAGGAAACAGGGACTATATAAACTAAAGTATCAAACTACAAGCTACCATTTTAGTTTTGTTAGAGTTATTTAAATAAACTGTTCCCAGTTCTCAAGAACCATCCCCACGAGAACCCTGAGATAAGGAATTTAGAAAAAAAATCATACATCAATAATTTATCTCTAAGTTCTGTGCAAGTTGCCACAGGAAACAGATATAGTTTGTGGGATTTGTTGTTGTTTATGTTGGGAGTAAAGACTTTTTAAACAGCAGTAAGATATGATGAGAGTTAAGGGAGTAGTCTTTTCCCCTTGGCATCTTGGCAAGATGAATAGAAATCTCTCTATATAAACTGAGACCAAGAGGCAAAATACCACCAATCCTGTGGGAATGCTTCGGGACCAAGACTGCTAGAATAACACAGATAAATTCAGTCTGAAGAGATTGGTTTCAACGACACTCTGAGAGAAGTAATATTCAATATCCTATAACCAAGTTAAGGTGCACTAGTGGCAGACCTTTCTAGGACCCTAATGCATTGAGGGCATTATTAAACTTTTTTTATATGTTTTCTCCATTGTACCCGAAAATATGTATGTTTTACTTAACATGGATTGAATCTGATTTATAACTTGAGAGACTTGTTGTAGTGCTGAATGAGAGAGGGTAATATTACCTGTCTTCATCCAATAAGAAGGCAATAAGGTAAAGGTATTAACAGCTAAATTGCCTGAAGGGGAGTTATGGCTGGAAGGACCAGCTTGTGACAATTTTCCTGGCACTGACAATTTTCCTGGCATAGAGAAACATAGATTGGGCATGATAAGGGCAAAGACCAAAGGCAATGCAAGTTAAATTTTGACAAGTACTAATGATGAAATCAGGCAGTGGTCAGTAGACTATGACTAGAGATAGGCAACCAGATAAAAGATTTTCCAAAGAGCAGTAGTAACAGCATTAGTTTGCCAACTGCTGCTTCTTAATGTTGATTAGAAAATACTTGAAATGCCTCTTCCTGAGAGGAGATATCCAACTTTCCCAAGAGCATTCTGGCCATCTAGTGGCTAGAATTAGATGCTTAATCACATGACCTAGGTGTCTGAGGCAGTGATGATGTGGCACAAGCAAGAGGACTGGATCATAGCTTGACAGAGTTTATTTTGGTTTTCTGGTGTCTGTCCCTTTAGACTCCCTGAACTCAATTATATTGAATCCAGATGTTCCCAGAGGCAAAATGATCAAGAGGCAATCATGATTAACTTTTAAGATGGTCAAACTGGATGACTTGATGATGACAGCATTCAATTGTTTGGCCACATACAGACAAACCCTCTGTTATTACATGGCAAGTCTACTTAACTTAATGTCAAAAGGGAAAAAAAGAATCAGAGGATGGGATTAGTGTAAGAGTTAATCTTGAAACTACTGATCTAGAATCATACTTTTCCCTTGGTTTTCTGAGGACTCCAAAACCAAACATGAAGGCTTGTCTGACCTAATTACAGTATAAGTTTAGTTTTTAGGATTTTTTTTAGATCTTATATATTACCTCACTCTGCACTAGTAGATCTCTACTCACAAATTGAAAAATAAACTGGTTTACAAAAAAGAATAATATGTTCAAGTTAAAAAAAATCTCAAAAGTGCTGATTTTAAGTTTTCTAGAAATAGAGGTTGTTCAACATGCAAATGATAATTTCTCCATATTTTATTTTAAAGAAAATGAAGAAAGTTCAATCACATTGAAAAATCAAAGACTGCAGACAATGCCGTAACCCCAGATAAACTCTTCCAACTGAATTTGTTACTCATTCCGTGTAACATGTGGTTGCCTCTCTATAATTACTGTACAAACCATTACTCCTAAAATAAATTAAACTCTCACAGCTTTCTCCTCTTCTATATTCATTAATAAAAATTGTGTAAAATAGGTGGCTGCACCTGCATTTGTAAGTGCAGAAGCTTTTATTACAAGATGGTGCTTTAGGATACACTCTTGCCTTCAAGAGTTACAAACAGCTTGCACTCAGTAACCTCCAAGGAGTTATTCATGGGAGGAGAAACTGCAAACCAAGTGAACCCGTTTGTTTTATTTTCCTCCCAAGCATCTTATGAGTCCACTTATAAAACTCTATGTGTCCTTTGGGCAAACAAGCTATAGCATCTCAAGAACCTTCCTTCTTGTGTTATGTTCATATGTGATTTACATATGATTGAATATCACCACGTTAAGGCACTACTAATACCTGGGATTCAGCCTCTGAATGGGGAATAATGTGATATGACAAAAATTAGTCATGGCATATTATAGAATCAGAGTTGGAAGGGACCATAAAGTTATAAAGCTTATTTTCAGGGATGAGGCAAGCATTACTTCATGACGAAGACAAATTCATTTTATACTGAGTTATTAAAACTTTAAACTGCTATCATTTGGGGGCACCCTATTATTTCCAATGATATTTCTTATATTGAGCCAAATCCTGTTTCCTAGTTCACTCTAATTTCTACCACATAGTATCTCTTCAGTTATGTGATGATGGTTATCATGTCTCCCTTAAATGCTTTCTTTGCTAAGGCTAAACAACCATAGATTTTTGTTTTTGTTTTCCACTTGGTGAGACATACGTTACAGTAGTATAGTAGCATAACTTTAGATTTGGAAGGGAATTAAAGGGTCATCTAGTCCAAACTTTTTTATTTTCAGATGAGAAAACTAAGACCCAGAGAGATGACATAAATCATTTGAGGTCACACATGTAGTGACAGAGCTAAGAGTCTAACTCAAATTCTGTCTCCAAATCCATTACTTTTTCAGCTGTCTTTTCCAAGGCTTTTCAATGTCTCCAATTGCTCTCCTTAGAAGTTCCATCCATCTTAGGGAATCTAATTAGTAGTCTTGGCACATAGGTCAAATAGTAGGAAATGCCCCTTCAAATAAATTATAATTCATGATGTGAAATTATATGGCATAATGTACCCATAAACAAATAAGTAATCTGAGTGGGTCTCGAAGGCAATTTGGGTGTGAGGAAAGATAAAGAGGATATTAGGTGATTATAAGGTGATTGGAGGAGGAATGAAGGTAAGGGAAGGTATATAGGAGATAAAGGAAATGGGGTATGTAGGAGAGGGCAGCTCAAACAGGTTTATTCCCAGAGGCTTGAGACAGAGGATACAGAGAAGAAATTAGGGCCAGTAAGAAATGTTTAGGTTTTTGGCTGGAGGGTTTCTCTAGTTAGTTTCTAAAGTCTCTTGAGGGAGGAGTTGAGAGGGCCCCTCCTTGCCAGTCAAACTAATGGCTGGAGGAAGTCTCGGGTAGGTACTTCCCACCAAGATGGATGCCCCAGTTCTCTCAAGAAATAAAAAGAAAATTATTCCTTCCCTCTTTAGCCCTTGCCTCAATTTTCGATACAATGATTCACCAGAGGCTTTGAGTAGGTAACAAGGGGATTTATTAATCTCAGGTTAATCAGAGAGAAAGAGGTTCAGGATTTTCTAACTGCTACTAGGGAGAGGGGTGATGGTGGGGGATGGGTCACGGAGAGGTTTAGACTGAGAGAGCCTGCTCTCCCAGTCGGGAGTTTTGACTGCCTTTTAAGTAAAGTCCTTATTAAATCACTAAAACTAGGGGCAACTTATTTGAGGATACTCTACTTGTCTACAGAAACTAAAACCCACAATGTTCAATCACCAAGCCCTCCCTTCCACCCAGGGCCCACAGGAAATTCAGGGGAAGGGAATGGAATATAGATGGAGAGATCAGGGAGAGGTCCAGAGAAATGAGATAGATTTAAATTTCCCTAAGACAAGATAACACACACGCCAAGGCCGAAGCAAAACCAAGCCGAAAGGCTGCAGCTAACAGGCTAAGCCAAAGCAAAAGCCTCCAGCCACAGTGAAAGCCAGAAGGCAAAAGCCCTGTCAGTTGGAACTTCACCTCTATTTATAGCTTTAAGTTCTAACTGACTTTCTGAAGATTCTCAGATGTTTAACTGACTTTTTGTGACCTTAGAAATTACAGAAGCAAAAAGTTTCTGTTAGCCACCTTGCATTACATCTAGCAAAATACAATGTAAAAGTGATCTCAGTTGTAAATAACAAATCCAATTAAATAAAGGCTTCGTTCTCCTTCCCACTCCCCCAAAATGGGTATGTTACTTCCAAATTTAAGACCCATACTCATAAAAAACAACAAGCACATATCATTATGGAACAGTAGTGTATACATTATGCTCTGGAAAAGTCAGCTTTTACTTAAAAAACACTAAAGTTTGGAAGATACCTTTAAATTGAGAAGATGTAAGAGAGGCTATGATTCTACAGTTTGAGTCATTTTGTACAATTTCAATTATATGAGACTACAATATACATATTTAAAAGTGGACACGTGAAGGGAAACTCTTGAGTCCCTTTCTTGTACAATTGGCTGACTTGTCCTCCTCCACCTCCAAAATAGCCAGGGCTAAGAGCCCCACCTAGGGAAACTCTCAAAGATGGAGCTCCTGTTCAGAGATGACCAAGTGTGACTAAATCATACTTCAAAAATGGCAAATGCTTCTGAAATTATAATGTTTTCTAGCAGAGTTTAAAAAAAAAACATGGAGCTTCATAGCAGACAGGTTTTGGGGGGCTGGCAGGCTCGTGGAAAGCCACATTTCTGGAACATCACCACTGTCCATTCAAGTTATTTTTCTTTGTTCGAGGTGAGCATTAGCTAAATCTACAGAGATAGGAAAGTGACTGCAGGGATTTGTGCAATCCACCTTCCAGGTAAGGGAAATGAGATTGAAAAATTCATGTGTGCTTTCTTCTAGGTAGAGATGCCTCCCGTGATGAGAAGCTCATAGGCGGGATCTCAACTCCTCCAGTACAATACAATGCAGCCACAGAGCATGCCCAGAAGCTGAATAGCAGCAAATGGCCACGCAGAGAGGGTCGCTCTGATTTTTTTGTGTCTTTGAACCAGTCTATATTGTCCCAGTCTGAGTAATTTTGAATTCCACAAATTCAGTTGAGCAGGTGGGAAGAAAGCTTAGACACCTGCCTACTGGGAGGAATATCCTGACATAGGATTCTGTGGTAGGAAACGAAAGCTCTTAGAGCACAAGTTGTTTTAGGGGAGAAAAACAGAAGCAACTCTAAAATAAACTGTCCATGAAGGGGAGAAGGGTGAGGTGAAGACAATTTTGAGCTCATCTAGGAAAAGGCTACTGGAGGGTAGTTAAATTCTTATTTTAATTAATTGTTCTTGCTAACTAGGTACAAAACTCAGTTGTTATATAGTCAGTTATTTTATAAAGAATTTAAAAAGATTCTATCTCCTGTTTCATTCTTTTAGAAAATATTTTTATTTTATTAAGTATTTCATAATTATATGTAAAAGATTTTAATAATTATTTTTTAAATTGATTTACAGATTCTTTCTTTCCATCTCCCTCTTCCATCCCTTGATAAGGTAAGATGTTTGATATTGATTATACATGTGAAGTCATAAAAACGTATTTCTCTATCAGCCATGTTGCAAAAGAAAATGCAAACTAAATTTTAAAATGAGTAAATAAAGTATACTTCAATCTGCATTCAGATTTCAAGAGCATTTTTCATCATGTGTCTTTCAGAATTGTCTTTGGTCAATATTTCGATCAGAGAAAACTAATCTTTCTCAATTGACAATACCGATACTTTTGCTGTTATAGTGTTCTGGTTCTACTCATTTCCCTTTGCATGAGTTTATGTAAGTCTTTCCCAGATATTTGTGAAATCGTACTGGTCATCCTTTTTTTATAGCACAATATTGATCCATCACTTTCATATGCCACTTTTTTAGCCATTCCCCAAATAATGGGCATCCCCTCAATTTCCAATTCTTTGCCACTACAAAAAAAAGCTACTGTAAATATTTTTGCACATATAGATCCTTTTCCTTTTATTTCTTTTCTTTTTCAGATAAAGAACTAGTAATTGCTATGCTGGATCAAAGGATAGCCCTGTGAGCATAGATTCAAATTTTTCTCCAGAATGATGTGACTAGTTTACAATACCACGAACAGTGCATTAGTGTCCCAATTTTTCCACAACCCCTTCAGCTTTTGACATTTTACTCTTCTGTCATATCATGTCTGCTAGGTGTGAGATGGTACCTCAGAGTTGTTTCAATTTAAGTTTCTTGAATCAATAATGATTTAGAACACTTTTACATGTGACTATTGATAACTGATTTCTTTTTCTGAAAACTTCCTATTCATATCCTTTGCCCAGTTACCAACTAGGGAATGGCTTTTGTTTTAATCAATTTGGCAAAGGCCCCTATATATTTGAGAAATGGGGCTTTTTGGGAATGAATTTGATATAAAAATTATTTTTCCTAATGTTCTGTTTTCCTTCTAATTTTGGCTGCATTACTTTTACTTGTGCAAAATTTGTTTAATGTAATTAAAACTATTCTATATGCTGTGATATTTTCTATCTCTTACGTGCTCATAAATTCTTCCCTTGTCAATAGATTTGAAGGGTATATATATTTTCCATGTTTTTCTAATTTACTTACATCACCTTTTATGCCTAAACCATTTATCCTTTTTGACCATATCTTCATGCATAGCGTGAGGTGTGGGTCCATGCCTACCAAACTGCTTTCTAGTTTTCCCAGCAATTTTTGTCAAATGTTAACTTCCCCAAAAAGCTTGGATTTTCAAGCTTATCAAACAGTAGATTATTATAGAGATTAACTACTATGTTTGTGTTCCTAATCTATTTCACTGACATTCTATTTTCTTAGTCAGTATCAGATTTTTTGATTGGTTTTGATGTTTACTACTTTAAAATAATTGGAAATATGGAACTGCTAAACCACCTTCCTCCATACTCCCCCCCTCCCCATTAATTCTCTAGATATTCTTGATCTTTTTCTTTCAGATGAATTTTGTTACTATTTTTCTAGCTCTATAAAATAATTCTTTGGTAGTTTCATTAGTATTAGACTAAATAACATAAATAAAATTATAACATTATAATATTGGCTAGGCCTAGAAATTAGCAATCACCATTTCTCCAATTATTTAGAACTGTCTTTATTTCTGTGAAAAATGCTTTTTAATTGAGTTAATCTAGTTCCTCAGTTTATCTTGGCAGATAAACTCCCAAGTATTTTACATTGTCATTATTTTAAGTGGAATTTCTCTTTCTATCTCTAGTTGCTGGGATTTATTTTTTAAACATTTATTAATATTTATTTTTTAGAAAGGTTAACATGGTTACATAATTCATGCTCTTACTTTTCCCTTCACCCCACAGGCTACACCCCCCCTCTCATGGTTGATGCGTATTTCCACTGGTTTTAACATGTGTCATTGATCAAGACCTATTTTCAAATTGTTGATAGTTGCATTGGTGTAGTAGTTTCGAGTCTACATCCCCAGTTATGTCCACCTCAACTCATATGTTCAAGAAGTTGTTTTTCTTGTTTCCACTCCTATAGTTCTTCCTCTGAATGTAGGTAGTGTTCTTTTCCATAAATCCCTCAGAGCTATCCTGTGTCATTGCATTGCTGCTGGTACAGAAGTCCATTACATTCAATTTTACCACAGTGTATTGCTCTCTGTGTACAATGCCCTTCTGGCTCTGCTCCTTTTGCTCTCTACCAATTCCTGGAGGTCTTTCCAGTTCACATGGAATTCCTCCAGTATATTATTCCTTTAAGCACAATAGTATTTCATCACCAGCATATACCACAATTTATTCAGCCATTCCCCAATTGAAGGACATACCCTCATTTTCCAGTTTTTTGCCACCACAAAAAAGTGCGGCTATAAGTATTTTCTTACAAGTCTATTTATCTATTATCTCTTTGGGGTACAAATCCAACAATGGTATGGCTGGATCAAAGGGCAGGCAGTCTTTTATAGCCCTTTGAGCATAGTTCCAAATTGCCAGCCAAAATGGTTGGATCAGTTCACAACTCTACCAGCAATGCATTAATGTCTCAGTTTTGCCACATCCCCTCCAGCATTCATTACTCTCCCCTTCTTTCATTTTAGCCAATCTGCTAGGTGTGAGGTGATACCTCAGAGTTATTTTGATTTTCATTTCTCTAATTATTAGAGATTTAGAACACTTTCTCATGTGCTTATTGATACTTTTGATTTTTTTATCTGAAAATTGCCTATTCATGTCTCTTGCCCATTTATCAATTGGGGAATGGCTTGATTTTTTATACAATTGGTTTAACTCCTTGTATATTTGAGTAATTAGACCACTGTCAGAGTTTTTCGTTATAAAGATTTTTTCCCAATTTGTTGTTTCCCTTCTGACTTTGGCTACATTGCTTTTGTTTGTACAAAAGCTTTTTAGTTTAATATAATCAAAATCATTTATTTTACATTTTGTAATTTTCTCTAACTCTTGCTTGGTTTAAAAATCTTTCCTTTCCCAGAGATCTGACAAGTAATCTATTCTGTGTTCACTTAATTTACTTACAGTTTCCTTCTTTATTTTCAAGTCTTTCACCCATTCTGAATTTATCTTGGTGTAGGGTGAGATGTTGATCTAAACCTAATTTCTCCCATATTGTTTTCCAAAATTCCCAGCAGTTTTTGTCAAACAGTGGATTTTTGTCCCAAAAGTTGGGCTCTTTGGGTTTATCATACACTGTTTTTCTGATGTCACTTACCTCAAGTCTATTCCACTGATCCTCCCTTCTGTCTCTTAGCCAATACCAGACTGTTTTGAGGACCGCTGCTTTATAGTACAATTTAATATCTGGTACTGCTAGGCCCCCTTCCTTCACAATTTTTTTTCATTATTTCCCTTGATATTCTTGATCTTTTGTTATTCCAGATGAACTTTCTTATAGTTTTTCCTAATTCAATGAAACATTTTTTGGTAGTTTGATAGGTATGGCACTAAGTAGGTAAATTAATTTGGGTAGAAAGGTCATTTTTATTATGTTAGCTTGTCCTACCCATGAGCAATCAATGTTTTTCCAATTGTTTAGATCTAGTTTTAATTCTTTGGAAAGTATTTTGTAGTTGTGTTTGAATAATTCCTGTATTTGTTTTGGTAGATAGATTCCCAAGTATTTTATACTGTCTAGGGTGATTTTAAATGGTGTTTCTATTTCTACCTCTTGCTGCTCTAATGTGTTGGAAATATATAGAAATGCTGATGATTTATGTGCATTTATTTTGTATCCTGCAACTTTGCTAAAGTTGTTGATTTTTTCTACAAGCTTCTTAGTTGATTCTCTAGGATTTTTTAAGTATACTATCATATCCTCTGCAAAGAGTGATAGCTTAGTCTCCTCAATGCCTATTTTGATACCTTCAATTTCTTTTTCTTCTCTAATTGCTACTGCTAGTGTTTCTAGTACAATGTTAAATAACAGAGGTGATAATGGGCATCCTTGTTTCACTCCTGATATTATTAGGAAGGCTTCTAATTTATCCCAATTGCATAAAATGCTTGTTGATGGTTTTAGGTATATACTGTTTATTATTTTTAGGAAAGGTCCTTCTATTCCTATACTTTCCAGGGTTTTCAAAAGGAATGGGTGAGGTATTTTGTCAAAGGGTTTTTCAGTATCTATTTGAGATAATCATGTGATTTTTGTTTGTTAGACTGTTGATATGGTCAATTATGTGGATGGTTTTCCTAATGTTGAACCATTCTTGCATTCCAGGCATAAATCCCACCTGGTCATGGAGGATGATCCTCTTGATCACTTGCTGGAGTCTCTTTGCTAGTATTCTATTTAAGATTTTTGCATCTATGTTCATTAGTGAAATTGGTCTGTAGTTTTCTTTCTCTGTTTTTGATCTCCCTGGCTTTGGAATCAGTACCATATTTGTGTCATAAAAGGAATTTGGTAGGACTCCTTCTTTGCTTATTATATCAAATAATTTGTATAGTATTGGGATTAATTGCTCTTTGAATGTCTGATAGAATTCAATTGTGAATCCATCAAGCCCTGGCAATTTTTTCTTAGGGAGTTCTTTGATGGCTTGTTCAATTTCTTTTTCTGATATGGGATTGTTTAGGTATTCTATTTCTTCTGCTGTTAATCTAGGCAGTTTATATTTTTGTAAATATTCATCCATATCTCCTAAATTGTTATATTTATTGCCATATAATTGGGTGAAATAGTTTTTAATGATTGCCTTAATTTCCCCTTCATTAGAGGTGAGGTCTCCCTTTACATCTTTGATACTGTCAATTTGGTTTTCTTCTTTCCTTTTTCTTATTCAATTGACCAGTACTTTGTCTATTTTATCTGTTTTTTTTCAAAATACCAGCTTCTAGTCTTATTTATTAATTCAATAGTTCTTTTACTTTAGATTTTATTAATTTCTCCCCTTATTTTTAGTATTTCTAGTTTTCATCTGGGGATTTTTAATTTGCTCCCTTTCTAGTTTTTTAAGTTGCATGCCCAATTCATTAACCTCTGCCCTCCGTAATGTGTTAATATATGCACACAAGGATATAAATTTCCCCCTGAGTACTGCCTTGGCTGTATCCCACAGAGTTTGGTAGGATGTCTCATCATTGTCATTCTCTTCAATGAAATTGTTGATTGTTTCTATGATTTCTTCTTTGACTAACTGGTTTTAGAGAATCATATTGTTTAATTTCCAATTGGTTTTTGATTTGCCTGTCCAGGTGCCCTTACTAATTATTATTTTTATTGCATTATGATCTGAGAAGGTTACATTTATTATCTGTGCTCTTTTGCATTTGTTTGCAATGTTTCTGTGCCCTATTACATGGTCAGTCTTTGTGAATGTACCATGTTCAACTGAAAAGAAGGTGTATTCCTTTTTGTCCCTATTTATTTTTCTCCACATATCTATTAAATCTAATTTTTCTAGGACTTTATTCACCTCTCTTACCTCTTTCTTATTTATTTTTTTGGTTTGATTTATCTAGATCTGAAAGAGGAATATTTAGATCTCCCATTAGTATGGTTTTACTATCTATTTCCTTCTTGAGCTCTGCCAGTTTCTCCTTTATGAATTTGGATTTTATGCTATTTGGTGCATACATACTGAGCACTATTATTTCCTCATTGTCTATACTGCCTTTTATCAGGATGTAATTACCCTTCCCTGTCTTTTTTAATCATATCTATTTTTACTTTGGCTTTGTCAGAAATCATGATTGCTATTCCTGCCTTCTTTTTCTCATTTGAACCTCAAAAGATTTTGCTCAAGCCGTTTACCTTAAACCTGTGTATGTCCACCCATCTTATATGTGTTTCTTATAGACAACATATGGTAGGATTTTGGTTTCTAATCCACTCTGCTATTTGCTTCCATTTTATGGGCAAGTTCTTCCTATTCACATTCAGAGTTATAATTATCAGTTGTTTATTTGCCAAAATTTTGGTATCCTCTGCTGGTTCTACCCTTTCTTCTTACACTATTTCCTTTTAAACCAGTGGTTTGCTTTAAGCCAGTATCCCTTATCCCCTCACTTGATTTGCTTCCCTTTCTACCCCTCCCTTATTATTCCCCTCTTTTTATTTTTAAGCTTAATGAATTCCCTCCCTCTTCTTCTCCCCTCCCTTTTTTGACCTCCCCACTCCCCAACTCCCCTTGGTTTATCCCTTCTGTCTTTCTCAGTAGGGTTAGATAGACTTTTATATCCCAATGGATATAGCTATTCTTCCCTCTCAGGGTTAATTACACTGAGACTAAGGTTTAAATATTACCTCTTAATGCTCTTTTCCTCGCCTTCTTATAATAGTATTCATCCCCTCCCCTTCCCATGCCCTCTTTGTGTGTAATAGAATATCCTCTTTTTCTTATTCATTCAAGTTTCTCTTGGTGTCCTCTACTATTCAACCCCCTCTCCCCCCGTCTCATCTTAGACCAGTTAGTATTCCAACCTCTCCATATGAATAATTCTTCTAATTACTATAATAGTGAATACTATAATAGTGAATAGAGTTTATCCCTTCTGACTTTCTCAGTAGGGTTAGATAGAGTTTTTTATCCGAATGGATAATAAAGCTACTCTTCCCTCTCCGGGTTGATTACACTGAGAGTAAGGTTTGATTATTACCTCTTAATGCTCTCTTCCTCTCCTTCTTATAATAGTATTTATCCCCTCCCCTTCCCATGCCCTCTTTGTGTGTAATAGAATATCCTCTTTTTCTTATTTACTCAGATTTTTCTTAGTGTCCCCTACTATTCCCCCCCTCTTTCCCACCCCCTATGTCATCTTAGACCATTTAGTATCCTTCCTCTCCCTATGAATTATTCTTCTGGTTGCTATAATAGTGAATAGAGTTCACTACAGAGAATTATACATAACATTTCTCCACATGGAAATACAAATAATTAGATCTTATTGAAGCCCTTAAAGAGGCAAATTTAAAAATAAGAGTTTTCTTACTTTCCCTTCTGTTTCTTATTTACCTTTTCATGTTTCTCTTGATTTTTGTGCTTGGATATCAAACTTTCCATTTAGTCCTGGTCTTTTCTGTGGAAATATTTGGAAATCTTCTATCTTGTTGAATGCCCAAACTTTCCCCTGGAAGTATGTACTCAGTTTTGATGGGTAGGTGGTCCTTGGTTGTAGACCCAGTTCTCTTGCCTTTCTGAATATCATATTCCAAGCCTTGTGGTCTTTTAGTGTGGAGGCTGCCAGGTCCTTTGTGGTCCTGATTGATGCTACTTGATATCTGAATTGTCTCTTTCTGGCTTCTTGTAAAAATTTTTCTTTTACTTGGAAGCTCTTGAATGTGGCTATTATATTCCTGGGCGTTGTCTTTTCATGATCTAGTGTAGAGGGTGATCTATGGATCCTTTCAAAGTCTATATTACCCTCTTGTTGTGGAACATCAGGATAGTTTTGCTGAATAATTTCTTTTAGTATTGAGTTCAAATTTTTATTAATTTCTACTTTTTCAGGAAGACCGATGATTCTCAAATTGTCTCTTCTAGACCTGTTTTCTTGATCTGTCAATTTCTCATTGAGGTATTTCATGTTTCCTTCTATTTTATCAGTCTTTTGACTTTGTTCTTGCTGTCTTGAGAGATCTATGGCTTCTACTTGCCCAATTCTTGTCTTTAGAGACTGGTTTTCTGCTATAAGCTTTTGATTTTCCTTTTTGATTTGGTCTATCCTGTTTTCCAGCTGTTTGATTTTGGTCTCCAATTTGCTCATCAATTCTTTTGATTTGGGGGCATCTTTTTCAAATTGCCCAATTCTAGCCTTTAGAGCCTGGTTTTCCTTTTCATTCTGGTCATTTCTGGTCTTCAGTTTGCTTGCCTCACTTTCCAATTGCGAAATTCTGCATTTTAAACTATTATTTCCTTGCCCAATCTCTTCCATCTTTCTCATAATCTCAGATTTGAACTCTTCAAGACTTTGTGATCAGTTTTCATTTTTTTGGGAAGGTTTGGATATGGTTACTTGTTTGTTTTCCTCTGCTGTTTGCTCTGTTGTCTGGATTTTTTCTGTGTAAAAGTTGCCAAGTGTTAAAGGTTTCTTCTTGATCTTTCTCTTCCGGGGGTCCTGTAGATGGCTTGCCATTGTGAGCTGCATGCCCTCTCAGCTTTATCCTCACGCCCAGGTTCTGTCAGCGCTCTTTAGGCTCCTAAGGTCTCAGGTCTAGTTGTTCTCAGGGTTAGGCCTCCTGGTGGTCCCCTTGTATGTTCCTCTCCCTTAAGCTCCTTTAACAGTCTCAGAGCACTACTTCCACAGTCATGCACCCCTCTACGCTGAGTCCCCATTCAAGGTCCATGCCTGCTCTCAGGATCCATGCCTGTGCTCAAGATCTGAGTCTAAGCCTATGCTCAGGGTCTGTGTTCAAAGTCTGCCCATTCTTTAGACTCTTGGGGTCTTAAATCTTGCTGCTATCAGGAGCAGGCCCTCATGAGCTGCCAATGACTTAATGGGTGCCCCAAACTTGCTCTAACTCTTTTGCGCTGGTTTGGCCCTGTAGGTGGTGTGGGAGGGGAGGGGGTTGCTCAGCTCACATTTTAGTGAGAGCTGTTTCACCCCTTTATAGTATGGAAATGCATGATTCCACGTACCTTCAATGCTGTGTCCTGTTGTGGGGTCCCTTAGTTTGTCTGGATTTGTTTTTATGTCTTCTTGAGGAGTCCTATATGCGTGGGTTAGGAGAGGTGGAGCAACTGCTTTTTACTCTGCCACCTTCTTAACCCAGAAGCCTGGAGATCACTTCTAACCTAGCTCAGATCCTAATTCTGATCCTAATTCTTCAAACTATTCTACTTTCATTTCATCCTGTTTTTTTTCCTTTAATAGATTATATGTTCATTGAGAGCTAGAATTATCATTCTTTTTGATCATTTTAGTGTTCCCAGAACTTAGCACAATATTGTTTCAAATATTGTAAGCATTAAATATATGTTTTATATCATCTGTTCTAATCTGGAAAAATGTAAATGTTGACTTCAAATTGCATAATCTTTTCATTTTGTTATTTTTAAAATTCACATCCTCTAAATTTTGGTGCCCTAGAACGAAATCTTTATTGTCTTGCCCTAGGTTTAACTCTGATAATATCTAATCTTGGAATGGAGAGAACCAGGGAGGTCATTCAATTGAGACTATCTTGTAAAACATTTCTGACAAGATGGTCATCTTTTCTCACTTAGAATGTCATATGATTCTATGGCAAATATATATCTTTTACATTTATAGATTGACATTTATCACTATGGTTGTTGTGACTAGTATCTAGCATGAAGAAAATCCCCAGTTAATTACATATAAATGTGACATTAGTTTCTTTTGACTTTAAAAAAATATTCAAGTTGCTTAGCCTGTGATCAATGTGGTATAATTATTTTACCTACATTATATTTGTCTTTTTGCTAGGACCAATGAGATAAATTTAAACTCCCAGGTCATGAAAGAAGTTGTATTAAAAGATCCTTTTAGCTACTTGTTTTTCCAGAAATATTCATTTTTTTTATGTGAAGTCTGGTGGGAGATTAAAGATGAGGGACTCTCTACTTTTTGGGGGGCTCTAAGTAGGGAAATGATTGGTCAATAACTATAAATGATGTTTCCTTTATTAAATTCTATGGTAATTACCAA
Source organism: Gracilinanus agilis (assembly GCF_016433145.1). Lineage (NCBI taxonomy): Eukaryota > Metazoa > Chordata > Mammalia > Didelphimorphia > Didelphidae > Gracilinanus > Gracilinanus agilis. The sequence goes on along the minus strand of NC_058132.1, from coordinate 260,725,577 downwards.
AATGTACTTAATCTAAAAAATTTAATTCAATGAAATTTAATCCAGCAAGCATTTATTAAGGTCCTATTATATGAAAACACTTTTGATGATTTAAAAAATATATGTATATTTTTATACACATATAAGTACATTATATAGTACATTTACCAACGGGACATAGCATGTGTCTGATAGTGAATACAAGGCAATTTGAGGAAGAAGAGAAATCTAATGGTGAAGGAGATCACAGAAGAATTAAAAGAAATGAGCTGAACCTTATAGGATGATAAGGATTCTTTCCTATAATTATTTAACCATGCCTATGTTTGCTGAAAAAATTTTGAATAGCAAAACCTCTCGTAACTAATTCATCACAAGTGATTATCTATGCCACCTCACATCTTGATTCACTATAAATTCAGTAGCAGATTCTAGCTGGATAAATAAAAAGTTACACTGAATGATTATATTGGTTTTAACAATACCCAGAATGTTCTTATGTTATTCTGTAAATAATCTCACCTCTGGAGATTTTAGAATTACTGCTATAAGACCCCAAAGCAAACAATCATTCTCAAAGACAGTTCTGATATAAGACATAATGTTCCAACAGATCCTCTGACAAATAGCCAAACAGTTTGACAGTGTGAAATGAAGTACTTTTAGAAACACTTAGATTTTCCTCTCAGTCACTTCTTTGATGGTAAATTATTATGAGATAGGATTTATAAGCATTTTATAAGATCATAGATTTAAAGCTGGAAGGTACCTTAGAGGCTATTCATTCTAACTTCCTCATGTTATAGTAAGGAAGTTGAAAGTGAGAAAGGTTGAATGACCTGATCAGTGTTATCCAAATAGTAAGTTTCTGAGACAGGACTTGAACTCAGGTCTTCCTGTCTCCAAATTCTAAGCTCTTTCGAGTGTGCCACCTAGGTTTATAATGCTTTGCAAGAATTAATTAATATCCCAGACAACTTGATAATATTGTTCTCACTGTCTCTCCTTTACTGATTTTGCAAATTAGAAAAATATGTATTAGAGTGATTAAGCCTCAGTGGTGAGTGAAAAAATTGTTGTCAAAATTCATCATTGACTTTCAGAACTTTTGAGACTTTGGATGAAAATGTTGAGTACCATCAATTTTTCTTTCTCCCTTCAATAGTCTTTTCTTCTGGGTTAATGGTTTCTAATTCTTTCCCATCTCTTATCTAACACTTGGTAGCTATTTGCCTTTAACTGTAATTTATTCATTCCCAGAGTCCGCTTTGGGTTTATGCTGGATAAACAAATAAAACAATAGTCATTAATCATAAAAATTAAAATAAACAAAAATTTTTAAATTCTTTATTATAAAGTATCTGGACATTTTTGTGGTTAGCCTTTTGCAGTTGATAAAATAAAGTGATATACAAAGATAATTAGTAGTAATCAAAATATAAAGTCTGAGAAAAGACACAATAGAAATTTTTTCATCTATAAAATGGGAGATTAGAAAGTATGACTTCTAAGGTCTCTTCCAATTCTTAATTTATAATCCCATGATGTAAAGAAAGGCAAACAGTAGTTTAAGGAAAGTGAGAGTGTAATTCAAAAAAGAAAAGAATCTAAGAATCATAGTGACACTTTGGTTAACATATACCTTTCTTATATACGTCGTAGAATCTGTGACTTCATTCTCCTGAGATAAATCCCCAATTTGCCAGTATCCAACTGATACGGTGGCTTAGTGTTTAGGAAACTGTACTTTTATTCAGGAATATCTGGAATTTAATCTCTCCTCAAACACTTTCTGGGTCCCTACATGAGTTACTTAGATAATACTGATCTCAGTTTCTTCATCTGAAAAATGAAGGTGTTTTTAATGCCCTCTAAGGTCCTTTCCAATTCCAAATCTATGACACTATGATTTTTATGAGATTATTGTCCTTGTTTCTCATAAATCTTCCATATGGCTCGCACTCAAATTGCTAGAATCCATTATATATGTGAAATCAGATAAAGCATATTTCTGCATTAGCCATGTTCATGTTCTTAAAAAAGTAAGAAAAATTAATAAATTAAAAATATGCCTTGATCTGCACATCAGATCTCTATATGGATGTAGATAGCATTTAACATAACAAGTCTTTTGCTATTATGGTGGATCCTTGCATTAATGAGTTAATAAATCTTTCACAAAATCTACAATATTGCTATTACTATGTAGATTTTTCATTTGCTTCTGCTCATTTCACTTTACATCAGTTCATATTAGTCTTCTCAGGTTTTTCTAAAACCATGCCCTTTATTATTTCTTACAGAAAAATAGTATTCCACTACAATCATATACTATAACTTGTTTAGATAATCCTCAATTGATGGACATTCCTTTAGTCTCTAATTCTTTATCACCACAAAAAGAGCAGTTATAAATAATTTTTGCATAAATGTGTCCTTTTTCTTTGATCACTTTTAATCTAGTAGAGGTGGGTCAAAGAGACGGCATAGTTTTATAGCCTTTGGGAAACAGTTCAAAATTGTTTTCCAGAATGGTTGGACTAATTTATAGCTCCACCAATAATGCATTTGTATAATAATTTTCTCACATCCCTTCAACATTTGCCACTTTTCTGTCATCATAGCTAAACTGATAGGTTCTTAGGTGGTACATTAGAGTTATTTTAATTCAAAGTTTTCTCATTATTATTATCTGAGAACATTTTGTTATAAAATTAAAGCTAGCTTTAATTTGTCCTTCAGAAAATTGCCTACTCTTATTATTTGATGATTTATCAATTAAGGAATGGATCCTTTTTTATAATTTGACTCAGCCTTCTCTATACAGTTGAGTGATGAGATATTTGTCAAAGAAACTTTCTGCAGTTTCCTCAGTTTCTTGTTTTTCTTCTAATTTTGTCTGGACTTGTTTTGTTTGCACAAAAATTTGTCAGTTTTATGTCATAAAATTTGCTAATTTTGTCTAGTATGAACCTCTCTCTTTTGTGGGGTTATGGACTCCTCGTCTTTCTGTGAATCTGACAGTAATGTTTTTCATGTTCTCCTAATTTGCTTAAGATATCACCCTTTACATCTAAGTCATGTACTCATTTTGACATTATCTTATTCTACAGTATGTAAGAGGGAAAATTATGAAAATGGCTGTAGATTAAATGATTTTATTTAATCTGAAGGAAAATAGGGGAAAAGGATTGAGAGAGAGAGAGAGAGAGAGAGAGAGAGAGAGATATTACTTTCCTAATGACTTCATTTAGCCATGTTTACAGAAGTCCAGCCAACACCAAACACAGAAGAGAGCAGGGTGCATGCTTCCTGGTTCACCACTGATATACACACCTGGCTCTGCCCTCCATATTGGCATTGCATGCTGACAACTAATGTCAGGCACCAGAGAAATTTAGGATGATGCCAGATGCCTAGCTTACATTGACAACAGCCATTTAAACTGTAGTCAGGGAATGTCAAGCTGTGGTGAGTACTGGGAAGGTAGATGGAGTTATTTTTCCTCACACTATCCCCACCTCTGATTCTTTGGGAGACCAGCATATTAAATCTCCTTATTTGGTTTACCAGTAAATTAATATGACAGGTCTCCACAATGAATCATTCTACATATGGAAACTTTACATTGAAAATTCTCTCACTAGGGGATATAAAATATTGTACCTTACATAGAAGAATTACAACAATTTGAAGAATAAGAGGGAAAGAGAGAAAAAAAATGATTGATAGGCCCATTGTCAAAAATGCCAATTAGGGTGTACTCCCCTTTGGCATACGAATTTACAATCAGAATAAATGTTAGGTTCAACCCCCTTCAGTTCTGTTCATTATATCCAAAACTTCACTCTTGATCTCTTGTTGTAGCGTGTGATTTATACAAACATCCTTATAACATCTTTTCCAGAAGTTTTACTTTCCTGGTCCAGGGTGTGGTCAATTTTCATAAAATTACTTTAAAAGATCTTAAATGTTGGATTATAGGATAATTAATTATACATTCCCTGTCTCAGGAGGGTATAGACCAACGCTAGAATTGCCACAGGATGCATGGTTAAGATAGGAGGTATATGAATCAATTCTTCAACAACATAAAAACAAAGAGGAGAGAAAAATTTACATATACATGCATATATATACACACATATATGTATGTATCAAATCCTATGTGCATAAAAATTATGAGTAAAAATTAAAATTGTAACAGGTCCTTGATTCACCAGCAAGGTCCAAATTGAGGTTGCTTATATCCTACACGCATACAGGACAAATGCAGCAATATTGAAATTACCCATTGTCAACCAGCACTACAAAAAATTACCATTCTATAAAAGAGAAATAGGGACAAAAGTCTGAGGTAAAAAGGAAATATCATTCCCTGGTCTAATTTTTTTCCTTCAATCACAGAAATAGGGGAGCCAACATGAAAGCCAGACAAAGGTATTTGTACAAACCAGGCACTGGGAAGTCCAACATCTGGAATTGCCAAACAATTGCTTTCTCAAAAGTCCTCTGCCTTGTTATAGATCCTCATTAAACCCAAAGGAATTGTTGTTCTTCTTGATCTTGTGTGGTGGCTCATTAGAAGCCCCTTCTTCTGGAATCAGACACAAATATTAATCAAAGTCTCATAGAATTTAACAATCAATGGCAGGTTTCCATAAGCTAAAACTTTGGGGTATGCAGTGTTATTAGGGCTAATAGGTATTGTAAACTTATCCTTTAAAAAATATTAATACTGATTTCTCATATTCAAGTTAAAAAATAAAGGAAAAAAGCAAATTTTAATTAGGATGAAAGAAAGAGAAAAAACAAAAGAAAAATCATATTTCCCATCCCATTAAACAATGGGGCAGCCAACAGACGCATAACAAAAGAATTTTTCACTCAAAAGCAAGAGTTAGTCCCTCTTTAAGTTAGCTATGATCCACAGTATGATTGTACATATTTTTTTACCTGGTAAAAGCTTGGTTATAAACTGTAGTACAACATTAATATAAATTTATAATACCACAATTCCTAAGATTAGAAGAACCCATTTGGTTATAGTAGCAAACAAATTAATTTGCTGCAGCTATGAGAGGTCCCATCATGTACCATCAGGTGTTGCATGAGTCTCTACAGTGATTTGCTGAGTGTCATTTAAAATCCTTTGAAATTATTAGTCACAATTTTTCTAGATCTATCTATATAAGAACAACATGATTGAATAATAAGGGCACATGCACCTCCCGATGCTGCTGTAACCAGGTTAAGGGCCAGCCAATTTTGTATAACTGTTTTTGCTAAGGAGTCCATCTCTTCCTGTAGGAAATAGATAGCTTTAGTAATCTGGGAGATGGCTTGAGCTGTATCGTGAGCCAATTTTTTAACCCCATCAGAGATATTTCTAACATTCTATCACTGCCATCATTCTAAAATTCGACAGGAATGTCCAGAAAAAGCTCTGTACTGCAGCTGAGGATGCTGCTGAATTTGGCCTTGTTTTTGTGGGTCTAGCATGCAACCAAGAACCTAGATTCCTGGCCATGAACTTGTCTACCCGGCCAATATTGTGGTCATTCACCAATACCGGTGGAGTAACATAAGCCAAAACACAAATATCATACCATCCTTTGGGAAAAGTAGAGTAAGCTGAAGAGTTACAGACATAGAACTGTCTAGGGGTCACCAAGCCCCATGGGAAAACCTTTTTCAGCCAGTAACAATCATGAAAGATGTGTATTAATCTGTCCCATCCCTTGAGTTTCTCAGCTTTACTTTAGCACAACTAAATGTGGAGGTAGGGAATGGAATGGTAAAGTTGCACTTCACTTTGTCACTCATATATTTAATACTTTATGGATCCTTACCTCTGTTCACACACAAGTCAAAAGTAGGCACTTGATCATTCCAAGGTATTTAAAAGCCACTTCTGAAGACCTGTTAAAACCAACTAGTATGAGATATTGATCTATGCCTAGGTTCTGCCACACTAAAGTTCCATTTTTCTCAGAAAATTTTGATAAATAATAAGCTTTTGTTTTAGTATCTAGGATGTTTATGTTTATCCAACAGAAGGTTACTGAGCTCATTTGCATCCATATATTTTATTCTTAATCTATGCCATTAAACAACCACTAACCATTCATTCATTCATTTCTTTCTTTCTTTTCCAGTAACAAGTTGTTTCAATGATTACCACATTGAAATTTAATTTGAGATCTGGTTCTCCTAGGCCCCCTTCCTTCAAATATTTTTTTCTTCATGAGACATTTCTAATGGGCATATGTCATTTTTGGTAACTTAATATAGCATGTAAATCACCCCATGAAGAAATGGTGTTTCTTTTCGTTAAGGCAAGCCCTTCTATATATGCAAGTTATAGCATTCCATTTTGTCTTTTCCAGAAGATTTCACTCACTCATTCCCACTCTCTCACTAATCACCTTTCTCTCCCTATCTATTAACTGCTTCCCTGCTGACTACAAACATACCCATATCTCCTCCATCATCAAAAAATCTTCAACTTCACCCATCCATCACTATTAGCTATCATCTTATATCTTCTATAGAAGGCTCTCTTTATGAGTGCCTCCATTTTCCCTTTCAGTTCTCTATAGTATAGCTTCAGAACTCATCATTGAAACTGCTCTCCCCAATGCCAAATCTATTTGCCTTTTCTCAAGCCTCATCTTTCTTGACCTATCTGGAGCTTTTGACACCATCGATCATCTCTTCTCCATCATATTCTTTTCTCTTTAGATTTTCCAGACACTGTTTTTTTTCTGGTTCTCATCCCACCTGTCTGACCATTCCTTCTCTGTATTCTTTGCTCTACCTTCATTCAAGTTACTCCTATTAACTATATTTTTACCCTAAGACTCTGTGCTAAGCCATTTTCCCGCTTATCCTTCTATACTATTTCACTTGATCTCATGAGCTTGAGTGGAGTAAATTATTATAATTATGTAGACAATTTCTTAGATTTATTTATACAGCCATAACAACTCTCCTGATTTTTGATATCACATTTCTGACTGCCTATTGAAAATCTCAAACTGGATGTCCCATAGATATCTTACACCTAATATGTCAAAAAATAAACTTCTATCATTTCCCTAAAACTCTGCCTTCTTTTTAACTTTCCTATTACTATTATGGACAATATCAATCCTCTTAGTTATCCACACTCAAAATCTAGGTGTCATCTTTAACTTCTCCCTCTTTTTCTCTCACCCCCAATATTTGTTGTTAAATCTTTTTGATTATGCCTTCATAAAGTCTCTTCTCTCTTCTGACTCTGATACTTCTTTGGCATAGATTCTCATTTGTTCATAACTGGACTTTTTAATAACTTTCTGCTTGAGACCTTTTCCTTCAATCTCTCCCTACTCTAGTCATTCCTTCATTTGGCTATAAAATTGAAATTACTTAAGCACAGATCTGTTTGTGTCACTGTCTACCACATCCCCAAGTCAATAAACTTTAGTGGCTCCCTATGACCTCCAGCATGAAACATAGAATCAATCCTATATTGAGCTTTTAAAGCCTTTCATAACCTGGACCATTTCTTCTTTTTTTTTTTCTTTCCAGTTTTCATACACTTTACTGTTCTCCATGTACTACTCTGTGATTGAGTGACGATTGCATGCTCTCTCTTCTCATTTCTGCCTCTTGGCTTGTTTGGCTTGCTTCATATCTCAGCTAAAACCCTGACTCTTACAAGAAGTCTTTCCTGATTCACCTTAAAGTTAATTTCTTTATTCTGAGATTATGTCTAATTTATTCCATACATATCTTATTTGTACCTATTGTTTGCATGTTATCTCCTCAATTAGATCATGAATACCTTAATGATACTGTGGAAAGGACAGGCAATGTGCTAGGTAATAGAAATGCAAAGAAAGTTTAAAAATCATCCATATTATGGAAAGGAAAACCGAATCAAGCTTTTGGCTTTTCATTCCACTGAGATGGAGCAGACAGAGGTTGGAATGTGACAGGAGGGGCAGTGACAGTTGGAGTGAGAGAAGAGGATAGTGGGGAAAACTGTTAACTGAAAGGATCTTTTTCGTCTGAACTCTGTCAAGTGAGGAGCAAAGTCCTGAAGTTCTAGATTCCCACCTGTGGGAAAGCCTGGCCTCCGTTTCCCCTTACCCAGAAGAGAAAGAAGGTTCCTGTAGTTGGAGAGCCTCCATTAGAGGAAAAACGAACAACTACAGCTGCCGAGAAGGGGCTGATCCCTTACTTCAGAGGGTCACCCTGAAGATCCTTTCCTTCCCTTGACCTTCCCAAGAAGGACACTCGCCACTAGTTAAGGTAAGAGAAACTTTAATTAGATAAGAAGAGGAGAGTTAGATTGGAACAGAGCCACCTTGGCTCAGCTGAAGAAAACAAGAAACCCCAAATAGGGTCTCCTCTTCTTGTCTAATTAAAGTCTCTCTCCTACCTTAACCAATGACAAGTGTCCTTCTTGGGAAGGTCAAGGGATGGAAAGGATCTTCAGGGTGACCCCCTGAAGTAAGGAATCAGCCGCTTCTTGGCAGCTTTGGTTGTTCATTCTTCCTCTAATAGAGGCTCTCCAACTACAAGAACCTTCTTTGTCTTCTGGGCAAGGGAAAACGGAGGCAAGGCTTTCCCATAGGTGGGAATCTTGAGCTCCAGGACTTTCCTCCTCACTTGACAGAGTTCAGACGAAAAAGATCCTTTCAGTTAACAGTTTTCCCCACAATCCTTTTCTCTCACTCCAACTGTCACTGTCCCTCTTGTCACATTCCAACCTCTGTCTGCTCCATCTCAGTGGGATGAAAAGCCAAAAGCTTGATTCGGTTTTCCTTTCCATAATATGGATGATTTTTAAACTTTCTTTGCATTTCTATTACCTAGCACATTGCCTGGCACATAGTAGTTGCTTAATAAATTTTTGTTGACTCAAGATGATTTCATGCAACTCTCCATTATGCTTTAGATAAATCACAATTTAAATTTTCCAGAAACAGCAACCAGAGAGTAGTATTAAAAGAGCATGATGTCAAATTTGTCTTACTTTAACTTCTACCAATTGGTTACTATTTGCACTCTGGAGTGATGAAGCAAACTTGATTCTACATGATCGATGCTTATATAAGCTGTTATATCTCCATCAAAATTACATCTGTAACTAATAGATATTTGGCTTCAGAAGCATGAAATATGGGTTTAAGTCCAGCTCTAAGCATGTATGATAGAGACCCCTTATCCTTAGTTTAATTTTCTGTAGTTATAGTTATCTGCAGTCAACTCAAAGGCCTGAAGTTCCCCAGAAGTGCCAGAAATTCACCTGGGGCAGTTTCCTGACCCAGGTGACAGTCTCTTTTGCTTCCATTTTCACTTTTTGGGGTTTCTTTTTTGTTGGGGGAATGGGAAGGCATGGAGCACTGAGCGGAGGGGCAGAAGAGGAAAGAATGAGCACATATATATGGATCAGCAGGTGTTCCTGAATAGCCACAGTTTCAGCTCTCCACAGTAGGTCTTAGAAATATCCCCCGTGGAAACGGTGTCCTACTTAACTTTCCTGTTACTATTATTCCTCTCAGTCATCCAGGCTCAAAATCTAGGTGTCATCTTTGACTTCTCCCTCTTTTTCTCTCATTCCCCCTCCTCCATACATGTTCTTGACGAGTCTTTTTTATTCTGCTTCATTACATTCCTCTTCTTTTTTCTGACTCTTATTGTGTTACCCTGGACTGACTTACCTTCTCAGTGCTCTAGAAAACTAATATTATTATGTCAAGCCAATGGTATAGAGGATAGAGCTCTGTCTGAAGTCAGTAAGACTTGAGAACAAATCCAGCCTCAGACACTCAAATGTTGCATGACCCTAGTGAAATTATTTAGCCTCCGTTTACTTAAGTTTCCTAAACTATAAAATGTGGCTAATAACAGCACCTATCTTGTAAGGTTGTTACAAGGAATAAATGAAATAATATGCTAAACAAAGTGCCCAACACATTGTAAATGCTATATAAATACTTATTCCCTTTCCCCTCCCCCAATATTATGAATTACAGAGAAGGTGCTGACATAATATTGATAAAGGGGTTTTAATCTCCCGGGCACTACCTATCCCACTGAAATCATAGGTTTATTTCCTATCCTATTACCTATCCCCCCATTATCTTTTCTTCCTCACTCTAAATATCCCTAATTTCTTTAGTCCTCCTAAAATGACCTAGTTTCTAGTCTCTTTCTAATTCTAATCTGAATCAGCTACAAATTGCCAGTGTACATCTTGAAGTGAGACCCTAAGAGTCTAACAAAATATTTCAGAAATGGTCTAAGGAGTGCAATGGATGTTTTTTTTTAATTTTTAAGTAGGAAATCAGTTTATTAAAGATAATGCTGAAGTAACTATGAAGACTTACATTCTTAATTCTATATCTAAGAGGAAGTGACAGGTTCAGGAGATGTGGGGCTAGCACAGAGTTCTGAATGTCTACCCTAAAGTCGTACCATCACTCAGGCCCTGTAGGACCAGGCATCAGAGCCCCATCTGTGAGAACAGATGGGTTCAGAACACAGAGGCTGCTGGGAACTAGGGAACAGTGGGCAAGAGGACCATCAGCAAAGCTGAAGAGCAAGCCAAAAGCATGGAGGGGACAAGTTGGGGAGATGTACTAGGAGCCTGATTGGATTTGGCCATGGGGCATGTGTGTATAGGGTGGGAGGGCAGAGTGTGACTTATTGAAAGAAAGGGACCCTCCCACTGAGGCCCAACTATCCCCCCACCTGTTACATTCAGTCAGCAAGAGAGCTGGAGTGATGTGGAAAGGGGGCAAGAAAGGTGTGCATGTATGCTGGGTGAGCAGCCACCAGGTGAGGCTCCCACCTTCTCTCCTATCATTCAAGGGGCCATCAGTCCAGGGATGGCCAACCCAGTTGGCCAGCCAGGATGGAAGTTAGGAGAAAGAGGCAGCTGGTAGGGTCACTGAGTGCCCACAGTCCTTTGAGGGATGCAGCCTTCAAGCTCCAAGGTCTGAGGCCGGCCATCATACTTGCTGGTGCTCTTGCTGTTCTTCACATGCTCTCAAAGGGGCTCTTGTCCTGAACTTGACAAGTTCAGGCCCCAACAAACACCCAGCTGTCCTGCAAAGTGAGTTCCTTAGCATTTGTGCTGCCTAGCTCCCTGGAGATTTTCCTAGTCTTGTTATTCATCTTGGTGGCTGGGTCATCATAGGAAGCCACAAATCCCAGCATCCCCTCATGGAGTGGCCAGATGAACTTCAGCAAGTTATTAACATCTCCAGCCCACATGTCAAAGGATTTAGCCTCAAGGAGTTCCCCATTCACTCCATCCATCAGAGCATGTTCAGCCCACGTCCAACATTGTCCTTATTGCTGCTCATCAGCATCTGATCCTCCAGGCAGTAGCAGCACCACTGACCACTTTGGAAGGCCAAGTGCTGTTCAGAACAGGGCTAGGGCAGGACACATATTTGCTTCCTGGCCCCTGGGCTCTGTTGTCACTGCATTCCCCAGACTACTGAAGAGTTGTTGGATCCAAAAGATGCTGTTACTATGGGGCCCAGAAGAATGCTGCCCAAGATCCAGGTGAGTCCAGCAGTCAAGATCAATGCCACAATGCGCAGGAGGCCTGCCACCCTCGTGGCTCCATGGGCACAGATCTGTGCATGCATGCGCATATATGTGTGAGGGGGTGTGTGTGCCCCCTGAGAGGACAGGGTGGTGATTCTGATCCCTGGTGTCAGAGGGGGAAGGGAAGGGTATCCAGAGGCCCTGGCACTGGCTGTGGGCCTGGCTGGACAGGTGCAGGGTGGATGGGATAAGGATGGTGACACACCGAACATATATGGCTTAAAAAAAAGTTATGCTACTATTACTATTGCATCCTGCCATTAAATTGGCCTATAAACTGTAGTATTAGTTTTGAGGGGAGTTGTTTACGTTGTGATTTCTCTCACTTCCCCCTATGCTTTGAAATCTCTCCATTCTAGGCTCAAAATATGAATTTGTTCAATTTCTTCTCAAACCTAATTATTCTACATACATTTTCAGTTCCATCCTTCACATATTCCCTATGACTTTGGTCTGTAATTCATCCTTTCTTTCAAGGGTGTCTTGGCTTTCATTTTATTAGCTTCTTTTTGGGAGGCCATTAAAATATTCAGTTCTCCCTTATCCTAAAATATTTTCACTTGATCCTACTGTCCATTAAGGGCATTGTCCTAGCTCTCTCTTCTACTTCACGATCAAAGAACTTTCTATTTTTACTTCTTCTAGTTCCTCCACATCTATATGACTCATTGTAATCTAGTTTCTGTCACCACTACTATACTGAAAAAATCTCTAAGATTAATAATGATTTCCTTATGCTTAAATCCAATGTCTCTTTTTAGTCTTCATTCTCTTTTATCTCTTTGCAGTATTGATACTGTTTATACACTCATATTTGCAACTTTTTTCCCAATTTCCTTAGCATTTTACCTCTTTGATTCTTCTTCTACCTCCAATTACCACTTTACTTCCTTTGCTGGACTTCATCCAAACATAAGGAAATGAGAGCCTATTAGAATGGGTGGTAGAAATGTCAGAAGAAAAAAGGGAACATATTTGACAGATGTTGCAAAGGTGAAATCAGCAGGTATTGGCAGTGGCTTGGGTATGGGGAGTGAGAGATAGTGAAGAATCCATGAAAACTCCTACACTGAGAGTTTGGGCGTCTGCGGGTAGAGTGTTATCATCTATAGTAACAGGGAAGATAGGAGGAGCTAGAGTTTAGGAGGGGAGTTAATAAATTTTGATACAAACACCCTGAGTTTAAGATGTCTTCTGGAAATCAATTTTGAAGGCAATAGAAAATGTGAGATTAGAGATCATCAGAGAGTCTGAGGCAGAAAAAAGAGATCTGAGAGTCATCAGCTTAGAAGTGATAATTTAACCAATGGGATTTAATGAGATAATCAGTTGTAGAAGTAGTGAAAGAGAAGAGAGCCTAGAACAGAACTCTAAAATATGATTAGAAGGCACAATTTGGAGGGTCTAGTGAAAGAGACAAAGAAGTGATAAAAAAAACCAGCAGAGAGTAATATCCTGAAAACCAAAAGAGAGGAAGAGTATTAGGAGAAGAGAGTGAGGTGGCAGCTGGGTGACTCAGTGGATTGAGAGCCAGGCTTAGAGATGGGAGGTCCTAGGTTCAAATCTGACCTCAGACACTTCCCAGCTGTGTGACCCTGGGCTACTTACTTAACCGCCATTGCCTAGCCCTTACTGCTCTTCTGCCTAGTGGTTCTAAGACAAAAGGTAAGGGTTTTAAGGAAAAAAAAGAAGAAAGTGATCAACAGTATCAAAGACTACAGAGAAGAGAAGGAGAATTAGAATTAAGAAAAATGTCATTGGATTTGGCAACTAAGAAATCATTAGGGTTAGACTTAATAAATATTTGGAAAAAACTGAATGAGAATAGAATATACCTTTTTATTAGCTGTACAGGGCACCTTTATAAAAAATGATCATATAATAAGACATAAAAGCCTCACAGCCAAATGTAGAATAGCAAAAATATTAAATCCATCCTTTTCAGACCACAATGCCATAAAAATTATACTGAACAAAGGGATGGAGAAAAAACTAAAAATTAATTAGAAACTCAATAATCTTGTATTAAAGAATAAGTGGGTCAAAGAGGTCATTAGTAACTTTGGAGAGAGTAGTTTGGTGGAATCATAAGGTCAGAAGCTAGTAAGAAGAGAGTAAAAAGAGAGAAAGTGGAAGAACCTATTGAGCTTAGCCTTTTCAAAGAGTTTAGCTACAAAGGGCAGAAGAAGTATAGGGTGGTAGCAAAGGTAGGAGGATCAAGTGAGGATTTTTTTTTCAGAATGGGGGCAGGTGGCATCTGTGGAGGACAGCAGAGTAAGTTGATAAGGGAGGTATATAACAGGGTTGCCTAGGAGCTGTGAGGGTCCATTTAAGATTACATAACATAAATTTGTATTAGGCCCAGTTAGAAAGGTTGTTTAATTTTCTCCATCTTCATTCAGTAGTCTATGTGTTGAAATGAAGATGACAGATAGTGGCATTGATCTAAGCCTGAGGTTGGCTTGGTGTAATTAATGATATAAGGGGGATAGGTGTTCAAAAGAGAAGGACAGGGTAGAGTTGAATTGATTCACCAAGGAGTCAAGATGGGGAGAAGGGGAGGGAGATAGCTTGAGAGAGACTGAAGGATCAAGTGCCTGGAGGTCACATTTGCAAATGAAGAGCTTATAAAAGGGAAGGGAGAAGGAAAGCTGAAAAGCCAATATGTTATGGTCAGATAAGAGGATTTCAGAATTCCTAAATATGTAGAGGATGTATTTGAGGTATAGTATATTGTATGTATTGATGTATAGTATGTATTGATGTATATTATATTGGTAAGATAAATAATTTGACTGTGTGTGGCTAAGGTGGTATGGAGGATTATCTTATGGGAGGCAAGTAGGTTGAGGAATTGAATGATTAGGATATTTGAAGGAGAATCAATATACATGTTGAAGTCTCTTAGTATGAAGGCAGGAGTTAGAGAGAAGAGAAAAAATTATAAGCCAAGTATTGAACTTATCGAGGAAGGAAGGGAAATAACCTGGGGGTTTGTAGACAATAGCTACTAGGATTTTGATTAGGTGGTAGATATTAATAGCATGAGTCACAAAGGAAGAAAGTTCATTGGGTGATGGAGGAAGGTGGAGAACCTTGAAATGGGAGTAGAAAGAAAGGAATATTTCAATTCCCTTACCTAGACCAGTGTTCCAAGGAGAATGAATGAAGATGTAGCCAGTATTGGAAAGGGCATTCAGAAAGGCTGTATCTTCAGGGGGAAACCAGGTTCCCAATAAGAGCTAATAGAAAGGAAAAATGAGAAAATAATAGTTTTAAGAAGAAATGTAGTTTATTGCCTATGGAACAAGGATTCCAGAGTGTACAGTGGAAGGATTAGGTGGGAGTGTTGAGAGATATGAGAATGAGGAATCAGGTGGTAGAGGGGTGGAATGGCGTTTGGATGATAAGCTATAGGAGTTCAGGGTCACTGAGATATAAAAGTGTGACCAGGTGTGAGACAGTTCATTACTGAATGGAGGGTACCACTCATCCACCCACAAAGGACAGTTACAGAAGAAAATGAAAGGACTCAAGCTAACTGGGATTATTGTTCTCGGCACCATTGGTTCTTCACATCCTAGTTGGGAGACTGGACTGATAGTAATAGCAAGTAGAAGATGCATTATGCTGGCTTAAGTGGAAACAATTGCTTTGGGGTGGCTAGAAGAAGCCCAGTTTGGGTCTTAGTAGCCTTTTCTCAAGGAACAAGTTATACCTACCTGGAGATGCAAACATAAGAAGCTAGTGATTTGTGGTCTTTTCACCTAAGGAGGCTGGTTATGATGTGACAGATAGAAGTGGTAAACTTGAGAAGGTATTAAGATGAAGTTGAGTCAATCTATATTATGATGAGATTTCGGGTGAGACACTTTATCCTGAAGGAAGCATAATGTTCAATGGAAGGGAAACTAAAAAGAGCCACTGATGGAAAATTAAGAATCACTTTTTAAATGCTGAGCCCCTTGCAAAGGAAAGCTTTTGAAGGAGTCCCTGTAGCACTTTAAACAGAAGAGAGAGTCAACTGAAGGAAAAGACCTGAGTTCTTTGAATGGAAAAAGGAATAATCCAAGATTAAACACAGGATGTAGGGCAGTAGAAAAAATCACTTGAAGTCAGAAAGTTCTTACTTCCAATACCATCTCACAGGCCTTTCATAAATCACAATTTCTTTCAGCCTCAGTTTCCTCATCTGTAATATGAGAAGCATTGTATTCAACAGCCTCTAAAATGCCTTTGAACTCTAAATACATGATTTTGTGAAACAGGAAAAACGTTCTGATAAGGCAAAGTAGAATCAAAATAAGTATAAAGAGATTGGTTAGTTAAAGAACATGAGAAAGAACAGTAAAGTGTCCTCTAAAGAAGAAATATTTCACTGTATACATGACTGACTAAAATAAAATATCTTTATCAGTAAAAAAAGAAAAATAATATTGCTATGGTTGCTGATTTCCAGCTAAGGGGTACAGAGATGGGTATTTGTGGAAGCTTGCACCATCATTACATGGTCATCTTTCTAACTGTGAGTGAAAGACATCCTAGACAATTTTCTGACAAACCAGCCCATTATTAACCTTTTCTACCAATTCATACAGGAGCAAATGATGTTCTGGAAGATACCTGAACAGTACTTCTATTGACTTTGAAATCCTGAGTAGAAATGGAATGATTTGGTATCATGGTGCTATTTTAATTTCCTCTTCTAATTGAAATGTTACAATTTGGAAGAAAAATTAAATGGGAAGTAAAAAATATCACATAGAAGGTATCAGAGCATATACATTGGTTTTCAGAATAGTGTTTTAGGAAGTGTTTCTTGCTAAGGATAGTGTACATCTCACATGCATGACAAAGAACGTATTTCACTGGAGACTTCTTGATCTGATTAAAAAAGATTTAAGCTAAAAATAGGAGAGGAAGAAGAAAAATGCCCTGATGAAATGGTTGAACCAGATAATGTGGAGATTAACGATTATGACAGAAAGAAGAATAACAATGGGCATAGCACACTGTAATTCACAGTGGAAATTGCTGAAATGTTGTTTCACAATAAAGCATATATCTCAGATGTCTATATACCAATACCAATAGAGGAAACAAATGTAGCTGAGCAATGGGGTAGACAAGCAGAAGCTATAGGCAGGACATAGGAGGACTGCTACAACATCTCTTTCAAGCTGCTTGTTGACACTAGATAAAAGGAAAGAGAACCAGAATCTTTGGGATAAATAAGGCTGGGTTTTCTTGCAGACAGTGTACTAAAGCTGAGCCAATTGAAGATTTGGACACAAAGAATAATAAAAAGGTTTTGGTGATGTGGAAACTGTAGGATGAATACAATGTTTGATCCAAAGAAATTATTTAAGACATATTTTCTATTTATTTGTTTGTTCATGATTTCATCCATAAGTCAATGATAGCTGCTTCCTTTACAGTGTCTTAAATGTTCCTTCTATGTTCTTGGAAATATGTATGAAAGATCAGAGGACATTGGCAATTTGAGGGTCTTTCATGAAGAAGAAACATAAGCCAAAAGAAGAGTTTCAAGAACTATTTGATGAGAGAGTTATTGCTTGGCACTTTCCCATACAGGAAGCGATGGAAGCTCCCCTAATACTTATGTGAGCCTGCCATCTTTTCCCATCCATGTTACCAGAGTAGCAGAAAGAGACACACTGTTTTTCATGAGTTATAGTGAATACAACGTAGCCTAATGGAGGGAATGTTGGAGTTGGAGTAAGGGATTTTTGAGTGTGAATCTAAGTGTGAATTTTGCATCAGATATGTACTTGCTGTGTGAACTTAGTTAAATCACTTAATTTCTCTGAGTCTCAGTTTCCTCATATGTAAAATAAGCATAATGATAGCACCTACTTCAGAAGATTGACATCAGGATCAAATGAGATAAGATATAAAATTCTTTGCAAATATTTTATTATTTTTCCAGATTACATGGATACAATCTTTATTATTTATTTCCTGATATTTTGAAATCCATGTTCTCTACTTCCCTCCCACTTCCATCTCCTCAAGAAGGCAGGTAATATGATATAGGTTGTAGACACATTAGCATATAATACACATTTTCATGTTCATCAAGTTGTGAAACAAGACACACATTGCTTACACGAAAAAATTTCAGAGGAAAAAAAGTGAAGAAATTTTATGTTTCAATCTGCATTCAGACTCCATCTGTTCCATCTTTGCATGTAGATACCCTTTTTTGTCATTAGTCCCTTGGAGTTCTCCTGGATCCTTGCCTTGATGATAATAGTGTTGTCATTCACAGTTGATCATTATGCATCATTGTTCTTATTCTGTACAATGCTCTCCTGTTTCTGCTCACTTCATTTTGCATCACTTCATATAAATCTTCCAAGGTTGTTTTTTCCATGATCATCTTGTTTGTCATTTCTTTTGGCACAATAGTATTCCATTCTAAGCATATAGCACAACTTGTTCAGCTATACCCCAATGATGGACATCCCTTCAGTTTCCAGTTCTTTGCCATCACAAAAAGAGTTGCTATAATTTTTGTACAGGTAGGTTTCCCCCCCCCCCCATATTTCATCTCTTTGGGATACAGACCCGGTAGTAGTATTGCTGGGTTAAAGGATATACACAATTTTATGGCCCTTTGGACATGGTTCCAGATTGCTCTTCAGAATGAATATATAAATTCATAACTCCATCAGCAGTGTATTAGTGTCCCAATTTTTCCACATCACCTCCAGCATTTATCACTTCCTTTTTTGTCATGTTAGCCAGTCTAATGAATGTAAGGTGGTGCCTCCCAGTTGTTTTAATTTGCATTTATTCAATTAATAGTGATTTGGGGTATTTTTTCATATTACTTTAAGATAGTTTTAATTTCTTCATCTGAGAATTTATTGTTCATATCTTTTGACCATTTTTTAACTGGGAAATGCTTTATATTCTAATAAATTTGACTAGGTTCTCTCTATATTTGTAAAATGAAGGTTTTCTCCTGGAGACTTATTGAAGTATTTTTTTCCAATTCATTGTTTGCCTTAGATCTTGGTTGCATTGGTTTTGTTATGTTTTGCAAACCTTAAAGTTCTGTACAAATTTTATCTCTATAAAAGGGATGACTCGAACTAAACAGAAAATATATCTCTGAAATATAAAATTCAACTTTTTCAATTCAACAAAAAACTCAGGAAGCACAGAAAGATATCTAGGGAAGAGAAATCAAAGGACATTCAGTAATTAAATTGTTTACATGTTTACATGGAAGATAATTCCTGTAATTCCTAAAAATGTTATCGTTAGGGCAGTTAGAAGTATTACTCATAGACAAGAGGACAAGGATGTGGCTTGAATATGATGGGATGATACAAGCAAATAAAATTAAGGTGTGAGAAAGAGGAATGCATCGAGAGGAGGGAGAAGGAAAAATAGAATGGGATAAATTATTGCACCTAAAAGAAGCATAACAAAGATTTTACAGTGGCGAGGAATACATTACAGGTTGGGGAGGTTGGGAGGGAAGCATATGAACCTAATTCTCATTGGAATTGTCTCAATGAGGGAAGAACATCCATAATCAACTTCTATATCTAATAGGGAAAGAAGGGGGTCAAAAGGATAAGGGAAAAGATGGGAGGACTGAAAGAAAAGAGGGCAAATTGGGAGAGCTGGTGTGTACATAAATTAAAGAGGGGGAAATAGGATGGAAAATAATACAAATTAATCATGATAGTGCAAAACATTTTTACAAATTTCTCTCAAATACATAGAGAAATAAGTAAAAAATAAATAAGAATACAAGTCATTACCCAATTGAAAAATGTTCAAAGGATATGAACAGGCAGTTTTCAGACAAAATAATTAAAGCTCTCTATAGTCATGTAAAAAGTGATTTAAATCACTATTAGAGAAATATACATTAAAACCACTCTAAAAGGAAAATGAAAAAACTTGGAGAGGATGTGGGAAAACTGAAACACATGCATTGTTGGGGGATTTGTAAACTGATTTATGATTCTGGAGAGCAATTTGGACCTATGCCCAGCAGCTATAAAACAATACATACCTTTCGACCCAGCAATACCATTTCTAAGCTTGTATTCCAAAGAGATTGAAAAGAACAAAAAGGGGAAAACCTTTATGTAAAAAAAATTTTAAAGCAAATTTTTTTGTCAGAGCAAAGAATTGGAAAGTAACGAGATCCCCATCAATTAGGGAATATACATTATAGTATATGATTATAATGGAATAATATTGTGCTATAAGAAGAGACAAAAAGAAGGAACTCAGAAAAACCCAGAAAGACTTACATGAGTTGAAACAAAACAAAATAAACAGAACCAGAACATTGTAGACCATGCCAAGAATACTATACAATGAACAACTGGGAATAATTTAGCTATTCTCAGCAATACAATGATCAAAAACAATCCCAAAAGACTGATGATAAAAATTGCCATCTGCTACCAGAGAAAGAACTGATGGAATCAGAATGAATCCAAATGAAAGTAAGCTTTTTTCATTTTCTTAATTATTTTTGCTCCTTTTTCTGAAGGATTAATATGGAAAAATGTTTTACAAGATTATTCATGTAAACTCTATATGAGATTGATTTCCATCTCAATGGTGGAGTTAGGAGTGAGGCGGGAGGGAGGAAGAGAATGTGACTCAATATTCTTTGAAAAATGTTGGAAACTTTTTATTTGAGAAAATAAAATAAAAATAAAGAATTGAAAATAAATAAAATGATAAAGGGATACTTTACATCCATCAGTTCCTCCATTCCTCAGAAGAACTACTATTGTTTTCAAGTTAAATTCCTGATAATATGTGCTCACTCACCCAGGAGATATATGATAGAGGAGATTATAGCTCACATACATATATATACATATACATAAAAATATATAAATATATGACTACTAGCAGAAAACAATTTGAGGACAATGTTAGTCCTTATTATCAAGATTTTTTAGAGTGAGTTTGTGAAATATTTCGCAATTATATTGTTACACAGCAGAAAAGAAATTCATTTACATAGATTATATCAGATAAAAAGTACTTGACTAATAAAAAGCATTGACTAATAATTGCTATATACTACATTTTCCATCTTAAAGCCTAATTTATAACACTTGATATGATCGGAATCACCCAATATTAATGCGTTTATCAGCACCAAGAATAGAAAACTAAGTTATAAAAGGGTAAAATGATTTTTAAGAGAAAATGAAGATTCATTTGTATAAATCTCATCAAATAGAGATTTTATCCCCTATAGGGTTCTCACTATTAGAAATGATGCTGCTTTGTGTCTGTTTTTTTCATTAACCTGTTAAGTCAATCACCATATTTACTTATACTTTTTATTATTTATGTAGTTATGTCTTATCTAACACTCCACACATTTTTCTACTCATTTTTATCCAGAGTTGTTCCATCACAGAAATAATTTTGTAAATGGAGAATGCTGAAGTACTATTATCTAATTCGTATCTATCAGTTTTAGAAATGTTAATGCTTTGTATTGCACTAAAAAAAATAAAACAAAAACCGTCCCTACAAACTCAATGCTGTGTTCAATGTGAATCTTTAAGAAGGGATTGACTATAGTTGTCTGGGAGTCCTAGGGAGGACATTTTTAAAAAATTATAATAAATCTTAATTTTTTCCACATAAAATGTCAATACAATTTCTTAATATTTATTTTCTGATATTTTTGTCATCCATGTTCTGCCTCTCTCTCTCCCACCCCTCCATCTTCCTCAAGAAGGCAGGTAATATGATGTAGGTTGTACATCAATTATCATATTCTATGTGTTTCCATATTCATCATGTTGTGAAATAAAATATATTGCTTACAGTAGAGAAAAAATCATAGAAGAAATAAAATAAAGAATGGCATGTTTCAGTTTGCATTCAGACCTCATTCTTCCTTCTATGGAAGCGGATAACTTTTTTTGTCACGAGTCCCTTGAAGATGTCCAGGATCCTTGAATTGATAATAGTTGTCACACAGTTGATCAACATACATTATTATTGTCATATAACAAAGTTCTCTTTGCTTTGTTCGCTTTGCTTTATATCACTTCATATAAGCTTTTCCAGATCTTTTTTTTATGATTATCTTATTTGTCATTTCTTATGGCATAACAGCATTCCTTTACAAGCACATACTACAATTTATTCAGCCATTACCCAATTCATGTAAATTCCTTCAGTTTCCAGTTCTTTGCCACCACAAAAAGAGCTGCTGTAAATATTTTTATAGGTGGGTTCTTTTCCCTATCTTTAATCTCTTTGGGAAATAAACCTACTAGCAGTGGCTCAAAAGGTATGTATAGTTTTATGGCCCTTTAGGCATGGTTCTAGATTGATCTCCAGAATAGTTGTATCAGTTCACAACTCCACCAGCAGTTTAGCATCCTGATTTTTCCATATCCCCTCTAGCATTTATCATTTTCCATTTTTGCCATATTAGCCAGTCTGATGAATGTAAGGTGATACCCAGAGTTATTTACTTTGCATTTCTCAGGCAGGACATTTCTTTCTGTATGACCTAATGGATATAATTTTTCTTCTGAATGAACAACTTTTTGAACACCAGGAAAGGAAATGAGCTAGGAACCCAGAAGAATGCAGGTTTCCTAAAGATAAGCCAGAGACCTCTAAATCCACATGGGTAAATGTCAGATGACAACTAGATTTTGGTGGTTGGTTATCCTGGGCTCTTTGTGACCTGTGATTTAAATGGTGAGTTCTATTATTATCTGGCCTTACACTACTGGTGAATACATGGTGGAAAAAGCAGAGTGGAGTCCTTCCAGGAAAAGAGGAGAGAATTAGGGCAACGCCAACAGGAATGAGCCAGGGACCATGACTGGAGAGCAGGGCAATATGCCTTCCTGTGGTTTGGTTCACAGGGGGAGTTGTGCCACCTGCCCTCCCCCCTACAGTGCCACAGCAGTAGGAACTCCATTTTAAGATCAGCTGGGGAAAGAATTTAAAAGGTGCTAAAGCACTTAGAAAGTTCTGAAGTAGGAGAGGACTAACTATCCTCTTTGTGGCTTGTGAAGGTTTGGGGTTAAGGGGAAGTCACTAGTGATAAGACCTTTAAGTCTAGTCCTTTCCTCTAGGTGGCTAGACCATAGAAAGAGAAGAAAGTGTCAGAGCCATGAGTTTATCCCTCTTGGCAGATATCAGAAAGTACAAAGAATAGATGGAGTCATCAAAGTAGCTCTTAACAACACTCAGCCCTGTGAGAGAAGGGAAGGAAAGAAAATTTACTGATAAGATTCTGATACTACTGGACAGGGAAGCTTTGAGACAGGCCATACAGACTTATTTATATGAAGCTACTGACCCTAGAGAAGAAAACTGAATAGTAAAAGCTCACTGTAGCTGTCAAACAGAGACCTTTGCAGCAGAGAGCTTATTCTCTGTCAAGGTACCTCTGCCCCACTAGGAGGCTTCACCCCTACCCTGTAAATCCCAGGACACTGAGACTTAAAGTGGAAGTGGCTTGTGTCGCTTACTGTTATCACCTTAAGGAGGAGTATAAGGCTTCTGACCTATGGTGTGGGCAAAGATGAGTTATAAGCCAGGTACTGCAGAGGACCACTCACTCTTCTCTGCTACTCTGAACTTGCCTTGCCTCGAAAGCAGTGGATAAAAATCAGGAATACCAGAACCACTGAGTGGGCATTATGGCATGGTCATTATGTGGTCAATCTGATTATCTTGGGAAAAGTGAGAAGGAATGAGCCAAATAAGGTTTGCCCATGGCGTGGTATGGATCTGGAGAGATGATTTTCTTGAGTCACTTTTTTGTGTGTCTCTCAGAATCATGTATGTTCATTGAACTGAATTGAATTCTGCTTAGCCCTAGGGAACACAACTATAATCAATGGTGGGGAGCTGAATTATTATAAAGAGTCAAATTTAGGCTTTATAAAAGGAAAAAAGGATATCCTAACAATTTAAGCTATCCAAAAGCATAATGGAATGTCTTGGAAGAAAGTGTTTTCCCTCTGACTAGAGGTCATTCCACAGAGTGTTATGACCAAGTTTGATGTGCATCATAGAGAAGATCCTTGTTCAGATATGTACATTAGGGCAGATGGACTCTGTAGTCTCCTCCATCTCTATCTCTGACTTTGTAACCTACTGTTCCACTCTATTTTGTAAATAAACTTCTGACTTGAGATATAACTCCAGCAACCACATTATTTCATACAATTTAAGTCCAACCACTAAATTTAACCTTTACACTACCTATTTCCTTTTTTGGTCATACATTGCCTTGATATCTGTTATGTCATTTCCCAAATAGTATCCAGTTTTATTATATGATACAATTTAATTATGCCATCATGAGATCTACCATTATTTTTCATTTACTTAATAATCTAAAGAATTTTGATATCACTGTGTTCAATGAATTAAAGTTATAGAACATCAGTAAAAAGAATATTGGTGTTAAAATGGACTTTGAAATAGTGAGCAATTTGAAACAGTTTAAAGGGCAACACCGTTTTTCAGATGAGACCAGGCCTGATTTCCTACTCCTACTGAATTTCGAGTATAGCTTATTGTCCATCTATAGGTGAGCATTCAAGATCTCTGTTGGTTTTAGTCATTTTCAGTTATATCTGACTCTTCCTGACTCCATTGGAGGTTTTCTTGGTAAGGATATTAGTGTGGTTTGGATGTAAGTGAGGTTTGCCATTTCTTTCTCTAGCTCATTTTCAGATGAGGGTACTGAATCAAATAGGTTTAAGGACTTTCCTTGGGTGGCACAGCTAGTAAAGATCTAAGGTGAGATTTGAACTCAGGAAAGGAGCCTTTCTGACTCAAGGACCAGCAGTCTATCCACTGTGCCACTTAGCTGCCTCCACCAGATTTGTGTACTGACGGACTACCTCCATTTCTGCCTTCCCAACTACATGGTATAACTTGGATAGTATGCATTTTTCATTCACTTTTTCCCCCATTGTGGGCAATTAAACTAATCTCTTTTGAATGACTGGATTTCATTGATGTTGCTTCATTGACAAGGATTTCACTGAGTGTTTCAGGGCTCATTTCAATTAGTACAATGTCATCAGCAAATAGGATCATTTCGGGGAACTTGTCTTTGATAGGAGATCCTATTTATACTCTGTGCAGGGCAAGGGGTCATTGAATCTTATAGTTGGAATGGATCTCAGCGACCACAGAATCCAGCCCAGACCAGAGACTGAATATGCAACAAGTAGTTAGCTTTTGCCTGAACACTACCAGTGAGGAAAAAACCACCACCACCTGAGGCAATTTGTTCCATTTTTGAAACACTGATTGTTGAGCTTTTTTTCCTTATACCAAACCCAAGTTTGCTTCTTTGAAACTTACATCTGTTACTCCTAGTTATACCTTCTAGAGTTAAGCAGAACAATTTAGTGTCTCTTTCATATGTCTGTCCTTCAAATAGATAATTAGGTGGTGCAAGAGATAGAATAATGGGACTGGAGATGGGAAGATACTTGAGTTAAAAGCTGGCCTCAGATATTTATACAGAGTAACCCTGGGCAAGTCACTTAAACTTTGCTTCAATTTCCTCATCTGCAAAATGGGGATAATAAGAGCACAAGGATTTTGTGAGGATCAAATAAAATTAAAATTATAAATCTTCAATCATATTACCTGGTACTTAGTGAATGCCATATAAGTGTTATTATTGTTATTATTATTATTAACATATTTGAGACAGCTATCATGTACCTCTAAATTTTATTTTCTTTAGGATAAATATCCCCAGTTCCATTCCTACATCCTTATATGGCACCATGTTAAAACCCTTCACTTCTATCTTACTTGACTTTAGATGCCTCTTTTATCTTGCATCTGTGAAGTTATTTTTTGAGCCCAGAAATCCTATATTAGGGCATTTATGTGGGACAGTGGATAAATTGCTAGTCCTGAAATGAGGAAGACTTAAGTTCAAATGCACCCTCAGAAGTCTACTAGCTATATGATCTTGGGCAAATTACTCGACCTCATTTGCCTCAGTTTTCTCATCTGTAAAATGAGCAGGAGAAGGGAATAGCAAATCGCTCCAATATTTTTTGCTAAGAAAATCCAAAATGGGGTCATGTAGGGTAAGACATGACTAAAAAAACAAACAAGGAGTCATCTATTAATTTAATACTCCTGCATTTTTTGTTAGTTCTTGCTTAATATACTACCCTGACATGATCCTTTGAAATCTTGACTCTATAATTCAGTATGATAGCTATAATTTCTAATTTTACACAGTTTATAAATTTATTAGGTTTATCATTTGGATTTTTATAGAAACAAAAATTTTAAATAACCAGAGTCAATCACAGTACTCACAACCACTTCACTGAAGTCCTTCTTACAAGTTGACATATAAACATTAATGGCTTTGTTTAAACATTCAACAATGGAATAGCCATTGGCCTGGGTATTCAACCATATCTGAATTCATCTCATATTACCTGGCCACATACTCCGAATTTTCCACAAGGATTGCACGATTCAGCATTATATGCTTTACTAAAATCAGTGTAAATTTCATCTACAGGATTTCCTTAGTCTGTCAATTAAGTAGCTCCATTAAAAAAGAAATAAGTTTAAAAAAAGACATATTTGCCTTCTGAGCTTGCCACCACTTTTTCTAGATGTTCACATCTAGATAATAATATATTCTGGAATTTTTCTAGGAATAAAAGTAAAAATCTTTGGCCTACAGTTTACAGATGTAAGTCATATTCCTAAAAAAAATAATGTATTACCTTACATTTCTATTACTCCTTGGTCTTTTAAAATGTTATCTCTATTTCTACATATGTAGTTTTTAATGATTTCTTTTGCATTTTCATTGCTTCATTTTTCTTGTACCTCCATCACCCTCCTACTCCTGGAAAAAAAAAAGGAAAATCTATTGATCAATCTATAATTAACCTTCTAAAGACCTTATGCTCTCAACCCTTCACCTTGCAAAAAACAGGATGCTTATTCTTATACTTCCTTTTCTGGACCAAGCTTAGTTATAATAGTTGCACAGCATATGTGACTGTTGTATACTGTTTTCTTGGTTTCAGTTTACCTCAGTTCATAAAAATCTTCCCATGGTTCATTGTTTTCTTTTAGAACATAGTAGGCTCATACTGTTAAAGATTCAAAATTGGAAGGGACCTTAAAGGTCCAGACTACCCCTTAATTTTAAAGCTGAGTCAAGTGAGTCAAAAAGAAATTAAGTAACTTAACCAGAATCATCTACGTAGTAAATGTCTTAGGTTGGATTTGAATCCAAGCCTTCCAGATTACAATTCTAGTGCTCTGTCTACCATAACATGCTGACTTTCTGTACCACAGCTTCTTTATCTATTCTCTAATCACTGGGTATCAGTTTTGTGTCTGTTTTTTAATCACTACAAATTTGATATTATCACTTTTTTGGAGTACATTGATTTTTTTTCTTTCTATCATTGACTCCTTTTTAATATATCCTTAACTGCCCGATCTCTGAATGGAAAGGTATTTGTTGTGTTGGGGTCATTTTCTTAGCATAATTCCAAATTATTTTCTTGAAGTCTTGAGCAGTTTTATACTGTGCATTAATATCCCTGTCTTCCCATAGTCCCTCTAACTTTAACTACGCATTCCCATCTTTTTTCATCCTTGTCATTTTGTTGTATCAGATGAAATCTCAGAGTTGTTTTAGTGTGAAAATCTCTTATCATTAGTGATGGGAATCTATCTTTGACTTGATTATTAATATTTTGCAAATCTTTTGAAAATTATTTGTATGAGAAGTACATACATAAATGGACCTTGAAACTGGTATAGTAATTCTCTGGGGAGATATAACTCATAAATACAAACTGGGATGGCATCTAAATTCAAAAAAAGAGAAAAAGCTAAACTGAAATGTAAAATGAACATACAAACACACTTGTAGGAGACTTTAATGTTCCTCTTTCAAAAAAGGACAAATCTAACAGACTAAAAAGAAGATATAAAATAGTACTTTTTCAAGGACACTCAAAACTATATTCAAAAGCAAAAAAAGCGGAAATATTTAACACTGGAAATACAAATAAATGCTATAGATATAAATGAAGCCTTTTAAATAATATCCTAAATTCATTTATAGGTTCAAGGAAAAATCCCATTCATTATTTAGGATATTATTTAAGAGTCTCCTTTCATATCTGTATCCTTTATTTGTATATTATATGTCAGTTTAGTATTGCCATTGGCTCATTCTGCATAGATCCATTAAAATAAAGCAATTTCTTTGTTTATTATTCAATACTGTGAATTTAAAAAATTTTTGCTTTATATGATAGAATGATTGAACCTCTAACTTTTCTTTGATCCATTTGATGCATAATAAATTTTGTTTTAGCACCTACTCTTCATTCTGTGTATTAATTTATGTATATGCATAAATATATAAATTGTTTACTTTTGTTCCTTAATTGATTCTCTAGCTAGTCTTTATTTTATAGAGATGTCTAACCTATTTATATATAAAATTGTCATTTTTATATTTTCATTTTTCTCCAGTCATACTTTTTAATATTTTGGGGTGACTTTCCCCCTTTTAAATTAATATATATCTTTATAATTAGTTTTTCTTCCACTATTTCTATAAAATACTACTTACTCACTCTCTCTCCTTCCCCATTCCAATTTACCTTCCATATTAAAAGTTTAAAAAATTGTTTAAATTAATTAATTCTCTTTTATTTATTTAGACATTCTACTTTCATTCTCTCCCCCCTCTCTCTTTTTCCCAGTGTTGTGATTTGAATTCTTCTTTTCCCTGATATCCCCCTCCAACTTCTTCTTTTTAGTAATTTTCTTTTATTGTGCCCTTTTCTTTAAAAAGTTTCCCTTGGCATTGTTCTCTTACTAGTTCTTATTCACTTCAAGTCTAATCAAAACTTTATTTTTTGATTCAGTGGCTACACCCTATTTTTTTCCTTCCTCCTTCTCTTTGTGCCCTATTAGACTAAGTTGTTGTCTTGCTTCATTCTTAGAAGTATCAATTAGTAACTCTTTGCCTCAAATCAAGCATTCTGTCCTTTTTTTATCTGCACTTTGTTTAATCACCTTCCATTTTCAAAGCCATATAATCCTTCCTCTGCCTTTAAATTGTGCCTGAAATGCAGGTTACTAATTATCCTAAGAATTTACTCATTTCTTCCTTTGAGGACAGAAAATCAACTTTTGTGGCACATCCTTCTCAGATAAGGAGGCCACCAAAGGTATAAAATTTTCCCAGACTACTCCCATGGTAAAAGTTCTATCTCCCACCAACAGCTCACACATCTTTCTATATGAGTTTGCTCCTAGCATTTCCAATGGCATACTGTTTAAATTTTAAAATGGGGGGAGGGGATCCTAACAAATTGTTATACTAAAACAATAATAATAGGGGACTTCAAGTACCTCTCTCAAAAGAAGAAAAATGCAAAAAAGAAAATTAAAAAAGAGTGTATAGTTAGATATTTATAAATTGTATTCCTATCTTCAAGGACAAAGATTGGTAAGGATAATTTTTTCTTTTTTTCCCCCTTTTCGAGCCTTTATTTGTATTCTTTGCACTTAGAATAGTGACTGGCTCAAAATAAGTATGTAAAAGATGCTTGTTTACTTGATCTAAAGCTTTCTGGCTCACTATTCCCATCTGCCAGTTCTTTCTTAATGTATAATTTAGTTCATTTGATCCTGGTGAATTATGTTTATCCAGGGCAATAGGTGATCTTTTACTATCTACCTACTTTTCTTGGGTATTAACTTATTAGATTTTTGTTGTTTTTGTTTGGTCATTTTCCAAAGATCCAAGATCATCTTCCTTTGTAGCAAAACTAGAAGCTAAATAATTATTAAGCAGTAAGACCTTCTCACTGCCATCCATTACTCTTGTTTTTTTCTATTTCTTCTTTTGGCATCCTTTTGGTTTTTAACAGTATGGCTTTTAAAAAGCATGTCCTTTTTTATCCTTCACTTTCAATAACCTTAGTACAACATTTGCATTTTAGTAATAACAAAACACTGTTTTCTGAAGCCCTCTCATTTTTATAATAACAACAATAATACTAGCCAACATTTATTTAACACCTACTATGTGCCAGAGTCTGTTATGCATTTTACAAATAATATTTCATCTGGTCAGATGGTTTTTAGACTTCGTATTCTCTTTTTTTGCATGAGACCCCCACATTAACCCTTTACTAAACAGCATTCTCCTTCAATTCTACAAACTTTCATGTCCCTTTACTCTAATTCACTGACATCTTTCTGCCTCTGATATAAGAGGTGGAAATCCAATTAAACATATTTGCTTGAGAATCTAATACTCTATTCCTATTTAAAAAACAACAACTATTGTTCATTTTTTCTATCCCAAAGCAGTATTGGTGATTCAGAACTCATGAGAGAAATAGCAAAGAACTAGTATAATCTGGGGACCAGAAAAGGAAATGTTCCTTTTACTGAGTAAATCAATACCCTTTATCCTTCTTCCATGGCTGTAAGAGTATCACATTTGAGGCCTAGACCACTTTTTTCTTGGGTGAGTTATGCATGCATCCTTGTCCCTTTTAAAATAATATTGATTATAAAGTCTTTCAAGTGATTATGATCTATAGGAATTCTGACCCTCTCTTCTCTTGTCTTCTTCTCCAAGGCCTTCAGTTTATCAAATCAATCCAGGAGTCTGTCATTATGAAACATAAAATGTATTAAATAAATGTATTTAGGACTATTTGCATTTAGTATCATTGGTCAGTTGGCTTCTTTTATGAAATTCTCTGAAATCTCTCAAAGAAGTGGCAATGACTTGGTATTACATTGCTGACACTATTTTTCTTTTCTTTTCTTTTCTTTTCCTAAAAATCCTTACCTTCCATCTTAGAATCAATACTAAGTATTGGTTCCAAGGCAGACAAGAAATAAGAGCTGGGCAATTGGGGTTAAGTGACTTAACCAGCAATGAATAGCTAGGAATGTTTGAAGCCAGGTTTGAACCCAGGATCTCCCATCTCTAAGCCTGGATCTCTACCTACTGTGCACCTAGTTTCTTCCTGACACCATTTTCCCAGGAGAATGCCACATTTTTGTAATTAATCTCTTTTACATGTTCCTGTTTCCATCATATATATATGATGGAAACTCCTGTATATATATATATATATATATATATATATAATTTTTGCTGGCTGCTAAGTCTCTGGATATCCATGTTGGCTTCTCTAAATAACTCTTTCATTTCCACCTTCTAAGAAAAATATCCTCATACACCATTTAGTCCAACTTGATTTTTACCAGTGAGAAAACTGAGACCCAGAGTTTAAATAGTTTTCCTTAGTTCACAGACATAGTAAATAACAGAAACATGATTCAAAATCATATCCTCTTACTCCAAATGTCCATACTTTCCACTGTATTAAGCTATATTTAAATTCTTATTCCATAAGATACCTAATATATAAGTATTACACAGATTCCCAAGGAGTATGGGAATATGATCTACCAGTTTTGCTCAAAATTTAACAGAATATTAAGCACATCAGTAATAATTTCATTTCAATCAACATAGCAGAATTAGGATGTTTGTTATATATTTCCAGCAATTGCACATAATAATACATCATGCTTCTCTTTGGGAACTCCCCTCAGTGCAGTGAATAGAGCCGCTTTTGTAGTCCCACTCAGACCCAGCACAAGGATCTCTCAACAATCCGTCAATTATTCCCCTCCTATAGGAAGAATAGTAGGTCCCATTATTGGCTGAGTGCTAATTTCCATACATTAAGCACCAAATAAAAATCCCACGACATCACAAATATATAAGAACTTACTTTTCTAATTCTTCATGATAATAGGCAGGAACCATTTTACTAAGATTATTACAAAACTTGAGGGAGGCCAAGGGTAGGGATAACACTTTTAGAAATAAGCTTTCCAATACCACTAGTATGTCTGTATCTCAGAGAAATTAAAGATAGGGGGAAAGAACCTACATGCATAAAAATATGGACGTGTACTACTCTTTTTGTGTTGGTAAAGGACTGGAAACTGAAGGTAAGTCTATCAGTTGACTGAAAAAATTGTGATATATGTTTTATATTATATAGATGTATATCTGTGTATATATATCATATACTATATATGTGATGTATTATAATGGAATTATATATATGTGATATGTATATATCATACAATATATATGTGATATATTGTAATGGAATTTTTTTTTTGCCATAAGAAATGTTAAACAAGGTGATCATAAAAGAACCTTGAAAGACTTATATGAGCAGAACTAGGAGAACATTTTACACAGTAACAACAATAATGTATGATGATTAACTATAAATGACTTTATTATCAACAAGTCAAGGATCAAGGACAACTCCAAAAGGCTCATGACAAAAAAGTATATCCACAGTTACTGAAGGAGGAGATAGAGTCTAAAACCAAATTGAAACATGCCAATCTTCATTTTATTTCCTCCATGATTTTTTTTTAAACCCTTACCTTCCGTCTTGGAGTCAATACTGTGTATTGGCTCCAAGGAAGAAGAGTGGTAAGGGTAGGCAATGGGGGTCAAGTGACTTGCCCAGGGTCACACAGCTGGGAAGTGGCTGAGGCCAGATTTGAACCTAGGACTTCACAGTGTCTAGGCCTGGTTCTCAATCCACTGAGCTACCCAGTTGCCCCCCGTGAATTTTTGTCTACTGTAACAGTGTGTATTTCACATGAAATGTGGAAATATGCATTATATGATAATATAAGTACAACCTATCGTAATTGCCTGCCTTCTTGGGGAGGTGAGAGGGGTGGAAAAGAGAGAGAACATGCATTGAAAAATATCAGAAAACAAATATTAAGAAATTGTATTGTCATGTAATCTGGAAAAAAATAAAAATTATAAAAATAAAATAAGTTAATTAAATAAGTTTTCCTTTATTTTTGGTGAACTTCAATATTTACGTTAAAGAATATCTACTTTACCTATAGGAACCAAAACAGTGCTATATGTGTAACAAGTACTTCATAATTTTGTAAAATGTACAATTATTCTCATTACTATTGAGCAGAAAAAAACAATAATTTTTCTCTCCTGAAAATTCAGCACTATGCACAGCACACAATATGTCTTTATTAAATCCTTGATTGTTGACTAGTTATGGGTAAACCATTGAAGTTTTTTGAGATGTGACTCAAGCTCAAAGAATCTTCATATCATACAGAATTACTAACTTATTTGCCCTAATCCTGGCAAGTCACCTAACCTTTCTCAGCTTTACCTTCTTCCTTTGTAAAATAAGAAGATTGGCCCAGATGGTTTCTAAAATTCCTTCTTTTTGTTTGTCATCTGTAAATCAATAAATCTTGAGTACCCATATTGTAGAGTATTCAAATGACCATATGCAGTCATAGACTCCCCCTGCCTTTGTGGTCTTATATATAGTCTCTGAACTTTCTGCTCCTCGAGAGGCACACTAGCAGCAAGTTTGGTTAGACTGTTATTCCTTTAGCTAAAAAATTGGGGTTTTGTAATTGTGGGAACCCCTTCCATTCAGGCAGGTCACGGCTTGTCTATAATTTTAACTTAAAGCATTGCTTGAGTCTTACCCTTGATCAGACAGATAATGTTAGAGATGGAATTTTAATCCAGATCTTCACTCCAAGTCCAGCTCCTTCCCCACGACACCCTTACGCATTGCCATCACATTTAATATCCAGATACACAAAGGATCTATGTTTAATTCAACATGGAAAAATCCAGGTGTGGGAACGCCTTCTAATACCTCTCAGTGGCTTCACACATAAATCCTAGGGAGTTGCTGGAGGGCCATAGAAGTCATTCAGTTTGTGCAGGAGCAATAACTGAGGTGGGACTTGAACCAAGCTCTTTCTGATCTAGAGCCCATCATTCTATTTGTTCTGTCATATTGCCCCAACGACACTTATTACAGGATAAAAATGACTACTTTACAACTGAGTGTAGTTTGCTCTTGTTCACCCATCAGCTTTTGAAAGGAACTCAAGTTTAACATGCTAAAATAAAAGATAAAGGAAGCTTTCGTGGCGCTTATCCCTTTGAGGCCTTGACAGTACTGTTAGTTTCTCATAAGCACTAAATTCAAAACTGTAGAAAATTAAAAATAAATTATACCCTCTCACACACTTTATTATGTTTTTCACAGCAGCACTGTCTTTGAGTGTTCCCAAAAGGGGGTATACAGGGTCAGTCTGCACATAACCAGCAAGGTTGGAAACACTATTTCAGTTTTGTTGCAATCTTCCCTTTATGGGAAGGCCAGCATCCCAATATTATTAAAAATGCAAACCAATAAGACATAAAATGGCTTGCTTATTGCTAACATTTATGCAAAACCACTTAAAATGTTCAAAATATTAATCTCCTTTGCTATGTAGCAATTAATGCTGTGCTGATGGCGACCACAAGAATAGCTTCTTCTACCGGAAAATCACCAGCAATCCACATTCTCCTACTCTACTTAATTAACACAACAAAATATTTTTTTTTTCTTCAAAGTCACAGGAAACTGGCATAATTGCTTAGGTAAGCTTAACTAGCCTCCAATGATGAACAGATTTGCTATATAAAATGGAAGTCATTTGAAGTTTTTTTTGTTGTTTTACAGAAATATATGTAATTCATATTTCTGGTATAGTATACAGTGGTCTAGAGGTCAAGGGAAGAGACTAAGAATTTCACAATTTCTAATCTTGATTTTAAAACTTCCTAACATCAAATAAGAAAAGTTCTGTCCCCATCTGTCAAGTGGGCAGGGTGTTACTGGAGTAACATCATGCCATAAGAAATATATGATATATAACTTATATGTAATTTAGGTACTATCAAGTGTGCTAGATCAAGGTAAGATTTCATTTGGTCATGAGAGACCTGATAATTTTTTAAGGCAAAAGAGGATTACAGCAAAAAGGAGGAACAGAGTGTGAAAATAGAAACAAAAACAAAAGTGAGAGGAAAAAGAGTAAAATCTTACCAGTAAAATATTGTTAAACACAATGAGAATGAACTAAAAATTCATGTGGTTTGTCTATTTATCCTTTCCTCTCAAGAAAGTATTCCACTGAATTAGAAATATCAGCCCCTCCATATATCCTAATAAGAGAATATATAGGAAGGACTATCAAACTAATCAATCCAAAGATTTTCTATCTGATTAATCTAACTTATGTAGAGAAAGTTGTAGGAAAGTATTGAGTAAATAAAAAAATAAGTAGTCCAAAGAAAACCATACTTTGGAATTGGAGAAATGGGAAAGGATTTCTGATTCAGTTAGAGTGGGAAAAGAGGAAAGAATGAGGAACTAATAGAGTAGAAAGTTCAAGGGTGACGTTTTAAAAAGAACTTCTATCTGATAGGAACAATTTTCTTTTTGAAAAACATTCTTTCAAAACTTCCAGTCAAAGGAGAGCAAAAACATGGGAAAGGGATAGGAGTAAACCTGGGGTGGATATTGGTGGGCTAGATAGAAAAGATAAGAGCACAAAAAAGAATTGGAGTCATAAAGGAAATGGAGTTAAAGATAAATCTTTCTGATTCAAGACACATTCTGAACATGAGAGCCAGATAACATTGTAACAGTTTAGAGGGCAAAATTTGGAGAGGGTTAATGAAAAAATAAAAGTAATTTTAAACTGAATGGTCATTCTTTATTCTTCCTTGTTTCTTATCTCTTTGTCATGAGTTTTTCAATATTAAGAAATATATCCATTGTCTTGGGGATATTTACATTTTGATAATTAAAAAATCTATCCTATGTGCAGTATAGTACAGTTGTAGATAACATTAAATAAAATAAAAATCAGCAAACATACTATTAGAAATCCTCTGTCTGTGAGGTATCATATTAGTCCTAATGCTAAAGAGAATAACAAAAAGAAATAAAAAAGTAGCCTTAGCAGTTAAGATCTTACATTCAGCAATTTAACCTCTTTGAGTTTCCGTTTTCTCATCTCTCAGAGTACATACAATGTGTAACTCAGAAATTGTTGTAGAGTGAATACTTCATAAATTTAAAATATGGTAAAATGTGGGTTTCGTTATTAGAGATAATAATGATAATCTATTCTGAAGCCTATCTGTAAATAGAAGGTAGGCTCTTTAGCAGACTACCTAATTAACAAATGTTTGTTAACTTGCATTAAATTGAATTGAGTTTAATTAAATCTTCATAATGCTATGCTATCCATCAACAGTGGGAATTGTTGACTTTAAAGAAAATAATTATTTAGGAAAGAAGGTAATTTATGTGATTTCACTTTTCACCATTGGGATAAAACCAATGAATTAATATCAAATTGTAGTGGATCACATTCCATATAACAGTTAAATAAACTTGATGAGGAATGTCAGACAACAATTCAGACATCCATCTGCCATTTTAAAACGGTTGGTCAATTCCCTTTTTCAATATGAATTACTGCACCCAGTTGTGAATGAAAACTTTAGGCTTTATAACTTTGCAGGCCAGATATAACTAGATAACATGAAGTGTACCTCAAAGCATATTGCATTTTTTTTCCCTTCTAAAGGAATTCAAGCAAAAGTTTCATTTTTTCATCAAGAGAAACTTAACTTTTTTATTTCTCTTAAAACCCATTCAGGTAGCTGCCCACATTTGTATTAAATACAAACCATCTCATACAACTCTTGCCAGAAGCAAACTAGTTCACAATATAACTTCCCCCATAATGGAATCATTTAAAATCATGACTCATTCTGTGGTACAAGGCAAATAACAATACATTACTTTTAGTGATTTCAACAGTTTTTTGACATAGACATGTTTGTGTGAATGGGAGTCACTCTAAATTTGTTTTAAATTTTACTGGAATAACATACTTAAAATTTGGTATTCATTGACCTTAATTCCTAAAAGTATTCCATCAGATAGAAAGTATTAGTTTAATCTCCATCCCAATGGATATATCAGGAATAGAGGAACTCATACATGGCAGTAATTTGCCCAGGGTGCTTGCTATTTTTTTTTATCATATATTTGAAAGGTTCCACTGTGGCTAATGAACCCTGGAACACCATAAATTCACCTCATTGAATTTCAAACATATTACATATGTAAGGAAACTCTAAATAAATCCCAAGGTTTACTAAATTTAAATGCTTATTTTTATACATTTCTAGAATGAGACGAAGACATTTTTCACCATCAGAGTGTAGTGTTAATGTATGAGAAGACCATTAAACTCACATCATTTAAACATGATAACTGCCTCATGTGTCTACCTAATGCTTCGAAGCTATTTTTAAGCCATTTAAGCTTTTTTCAATTTGCACTAAATATCTACCCAGAGATTATATTTTAGAACTTAGAGCAATATTTGAAGTGATCTGCAGAACTTGGTTTTAAATAAATTTTAGAACAAAATAATTTCTCAAGACATACCTTACATCATTTTTTTTTGGATCATTGAACATGAAGAATGCATTTCAGCTTTAAGGCATTAAGTGTTCCTCAGAAATTCACAGATAACCACACATTTTATGTAAATATGATTTAAATCTCCAAGAGCTTATTCATGATAAGATGATAAAGTAAGGGATGCTTTATCTATTTATTCCTGGCTACCCCCAAATAATTTTAAATGGTATGTATTTCATGCAATGATGTGAGAAGGACAGGAGAAGGTGTCTGTATTTTTCAAACGAGGTCAGAAGTCGCTTCTCTTTCTTAATAAAAATTATTTGATCTGATGAGAGCAGTTTTTGTCAGTTTTTTCTTTATAAAGTTCCTGAAAGCTTCACCTGGAATGAACAAATGCTTGTAGTAATTGGGGATGATTAAGTAACTCAACAGTGGAGGAAGAAAGCTGACATAGAATACAGGGGTGCTATTGATGATCTCCTTTGTTGCTGATGGACAGTGGCCTAGGGGAAGGGGGGATAATCTCTTACAGTGTCATCTACATGATCAAAAGTCTCACATCTTTCTAAAATCAGGCAACAAAAGGCTTTTGAGGACTGAATTAGTCCCTTGTTTTGATGTCCCAAACTATTGCTCATTCTAATCAAATGTATTTAATTGTAGTTGTTTTTATTTTTATTGCAATTGCCATATGTGAGAACAGAGTTGAAAAGGCCTGGGAGGCAAGAGTGCCAACCCTTTCCTTCCTCTGTAGCATTATAACTACTATATGGCAGCAAGAAATTGAGTAATATTGGTAATAGTTATAACTAAATTCAAATCTACTCTCTTATCCTTAAGATTTGGGAGACTTTGAGAAGGTGGTTCTTAACTTCTTTCAGTGTTAATTTCCTAATCTATACAATGGGTATTAATGGCAGCAATATCAACTATCCAGAGATCTTGTGAAATATAAAAAAAGATAATATGTGTAAACTATATCTGTGGCATGTGTGTGCCTACATAGTAGACAGGAAGTTTTCTTTGAACATGTGTGTATATATATATATATATGTAGATATGTGTAGATATGTATGTACATACATATTCACAAATGTGTGTAAATGATTATATATGGATATATATGCCACAGACTGCCCTAAGAGATAGGAATACTTAGATTTCTCTCTCTTTCGGTCTCTCTGTCTCTCTGTCTCTCTCTCTCTCTCTCTCTCTCTCTCTCTCTCTCTCTCTCTCTCTCTCTCTTTCTCCAGATAGATAGATAGGTAGGTAGATGGATAGATACCTATCTAGCTATGTCTCCATCTATCTATTACTTAGGACAGTGTGATTTATCTATCTTTCCATCTATCTATCCCTATCACTTAGAATGGTATACTATAGAGAGATAAATTCTCTCTCTCTCTCTCTCTCTCTCTCTCTCTCTCTCTCTCTCTCTCTCTCTCTCTCTTTCCCTCTCTCATTATTTCTGGTAGAGTTAGACTACTCAAACCCTTAGCTGAAATCCTAGGATTTAAATTTTCTAATAATACGCGGGTTAAAAAATACTCTTAAGGAGTTTTTTTTTTAGGAAGCTATAAATATATGTTTAAAATTAACACCTCACTGCCAGCATGATTCAAGACAAGATTCTTGTATTCTAAGACCTGGGTACATTTTGCAAGGGGAAGGAAGGATGCTACTGGGGAGAACCTTCTTTCTCTTTTCTCCCTGAGTACTGTCTGTATTGAGGCATAAGATCCAACATCTTGGTATGAAAAAGATTAGCTTTTAAAGCTTTGTGTGGATTGAATTAATTGGACAGAGAGGATAGGGCTTAGAATAACTGGAACCATTTTAAAAAATCCCTGATTGGTGCAGGATTATTAATATGGCCATACTGAATTAGCCAAATACAGAGAAAGGCGAATAATTTCTGCCTTTTCTGGTCCCAACTTGAAGTAGAGAAATGTAGGACTAAAAGCAAATAGCACAACCTGTTTTAATCAAAAGGAGTCTAGCAAGAAACAATCAATTAAAGAACAGTCTGATTCTCTGCGACATCAATGTATGAAAATCTGTTAGACGCCAGATTGTGTCTCAAGACACATATGATGAACTGAACAAAATGACCTGCTAATAGCTTTTACGGGTAATAAATGCATCATGTTATTGGTAATTCTGCAGATGGTAAATCAAGCTAATATCTGAGCTGAAACAAGCTACTTGTTAAATATAGTTCAAAAATGATCCTTTCGGTTATTCAAAAATTGTACTGCACAGAAAAGGAACATGATTATGACTTAGATTATTTAAGCATTTTAAATTGAAAAACATTGCCATTCTTCCATGTCGGCATTTTAATTTTTAAATCCTTAGGAGAGATCATGTCTCAAATGAACCTAAGCCTAGAAGCATTCTGTTTATTTAGATTATGGATAGGCATTAAACTGTAAAACCTGAGCTGAAATTGAAGTGTGACTCAACTGCCTACATTATGCATTAAAAGACACTACCAATCAACCCTTAGAAAGCTGAGCTGGCAAATTTATATATTTGAGCACAATGCATAGTTTCAAATGAGAGAGGGACATAGATTTCTTTCATAATGTTTGCTTGCCTGAAAGGTCTGGAGAACTCTCAGGCTTCAGTTTTGTTCTAATAAAGTATAAAGGAGGCAACAATAGTTTTGGGGGAGGATGAGGAGATGATGAGCAAAGGGGAGAAAAAATGGTGTTCTAGAATGCCCTCCTTTGAGTTTTGAGGATTGGGTCTACCCAACATTTCATGGCATATTATGGGAAAAAATCTAATAAACTGTAAACTTATAAATTTAGATGGCTATTAGAGATTCACTGGTCATAAAAGATATTGGGGGTGGGGCGGGACACAGGGTTACATTATTTTGTTTAGCTATCTGTATTGAATGCAGAAATAAAAGTCATTAATGTTGATTAATTGTGGGAAAATATTTTAATTCTCTCCCTCTCCCTCCTCCTACGCTCTCTTCCCACACACAAATATACACACATTTTTTAAAGAGGCAATTCATTATTTTGAAGAACATAGTACTCAAATGAATGGTTTTAATGTGCAAATAGACTTCTTGGGCATGCTTTAAGAAGGTTAAATTGTCTTTCTAGGACAATTCTGTTAGGATTATGGACATTACAAGTTTATTGTATAAAAGGTAAAGCATTTATTTAGTGTTACGATTATGTCACAAACTGTCCTAAGTGATGGGAATGCAAATATTTAAAATGAATGCCTGCCATTAAGGAGCTTGCATTTTAAGAGGAGAAGAAACCTATAGGGGAAGAGTGTACAAGGAAGGATGTTTTCTTTGTGCACTCCTACGGGACGGTGAATGGAATATTAGGACAGTAAAGTCCTATCCTGAACTGGGCTTGATTTAGGTAAATTCTGTGGTAATTTAGGTTTGATAATGGAACAAAATGAGATGCTTTGGAGGACATCTCACAGATAATCAAAGGAGATTTAATTAGTCATAGTAGAAGTATGATTAATAGGATGGACGTTGAGGCCACCTCAAGTTGATTTCAGTTGTGCCAGTCTTCCTTGCCTGAAATGGACATGGCTCTCCAGCAGTCAAGCATTAGAAAGAGTGGTTGGAGTTCCTCATTGTTGCTTTGTACTTAAGTGCCCAGAAAGTGATGTCAAAAGCTTTATTATCTTGAACCAATCAAGTCTCAAGGGTGGTTTCAATACATTTTAAGGAAAAACTAGACTAACTTGCATGGGAGTGATAGTGGTAGGGTTAGGATAATGTTCCCACTACACATACCTTTTCAAAAACCAATAATATGGGTAATTTGGTTATTATTCCTGGGACAGAAAGGGCAAAGAATGATGCAGTCTAAGTGTAATAGGAAGATGGTTAGGGTGAAGCATGATCAGGGAATTACAATATGCTAAAAAAAATGGACTCTCACCAATCAGCATATCAGTGTTTCAGGGCAAGACTTAGTTCCTGAAGGAAGTAGGTTAATGATGTCTCTTGAAATCTTTTTTTTTTTATATATTGTTTGCTGGTTCAGCAAACTCTTTGTTCAGAAATGGTGAAAGAGTAAATTTCAGGGTAAGTCAAATCATCAGTTATTCTGAAGTAGTAAATTCTGAATTAATGAGGTTTTTATTGCAGTTGCAAATTCTTCTCTTACTCTGTAATAGAAGGGTCCAGCTGAAAGATAAATACGCAGGAGGTAGACCAGAGACCAAAATTTCAGGGCACTCAGAATGTTCAGAATGGCACTGTATGAGATATTTAATGTCTAAACCTTTGGCCAATATTTACCAAGAGTTGTGGCAAGGAGTAAGAGGAATCAGGTAATGAGAATCTCAGAAACTGGATTCTTCCTAGTCTTGGCTTCACTTTCTTTGGGTGAGACCATAAGAAAAATAGTTATCATTCTGAAATGTTAGTTTCTTATTGGGTAGCAATATTTAGAAAGTGCATTTTTAATTAATTACATGAAAAATATGGATTCTACAACTCCTGCTATAGAAAACTAGAGAAGTTGGTCACTCTTTAAGAGGGAATGGATTCTTTCTAGATTTGAGCAAGCTGTGCATTTGCCACAGAATCAAAAGTTTGTATCTCTTAACAAGAAAAACTTGGAAAGTCAGAAGTTTGTGTCTATTCCTTCTTTTAATGGTCTTTGGCAAATCTCAACTATCTCTCTAATGGCTTTCAGTTTATGGAAGGTCTTGAATGGCAGGGCTAATATTTAATGAATTCTCTTGGTATGTTGACATTTAAAAGAAAATTCTCAAAGACATAGTTCTAAAAAATATATCTCTGGTGGGAATTTCATACACTGGGAAAATAGGGTATTGGGGAAGGAGGAATGTTTAGATGTAGGGACCCTTCTAAGACCTCAGAGCATACCACTTGGAATCTTTTAGACTCTATACATAAGACTGATTTAAAAGTAAACTATAATGGATATAAGTACAAAATGCGGTAAACTTATTTTCTCTTCTTGAAAGGCAGCATAGTTAAATGGATAGCACTTTGTGCTTAGATTCTTGGTACCTGGCTCTGAAGCCCACTTCAGATGTTTACTAGTTGTGCAATCATGGGCAAATTATCTAAGCTCTCAAAATCTAGATTTCCTCATCTGTTAGGGTGGTGGTGGTGGTGATAATAATACTTGGTCTTCTTACTTTACTGGACTGTTCTGATAAAAGAAATATACAAGTATAGAAGTGCTACATAAATATGGATTAAGACAAATCATAAATGTATATATTTATCCTGCATATACATCATATTTATATATGTAAAATAGATTTATATTAATATTCATAAACACACACACATATATATGTATATACACATATTCTGTTTAACATCTTTCTATTATAGGCAGCTGGTGGCTCAGTGAATAGAGCTCTGAGCATTAAGACAGAAATTCTATCTGACTTCAATTCTAGCCTCAGATACTTACTAACTATGTGAGCCTGGAAAAAGTCTCTGCTCATCTCAGTTTCCTCAACTATAAAATGAGGATAATAACACAGTAACTGAGAGGATCAAGTGAGATACTTGTTGAAAGAGTTTAGTATAATGCTGGGTGCATAGTAAATGTTACATAAATACTCTCTTCCCATCTTTTCCTTACCCTTCTCTCTGTATCTATCTTTCTAATCTATCTTTCTAATCTATCTATCTATCTATCTATCTATCTATCTATCTATCTATCTATCTATCTATCTATCTATCTATCTCTCTATCTACCTATCTATCTAATGTCTGCTAGATTACAAATTCTCTGAGTATGTTTAATAAATATTTGCCAAACTG
Source organism: Gracilinanus agilis (assembly GCF_016433145.1). Lineage (NCBI taxonomy): Eukaryota > Metazoa > Chordata > Mammalia > Didelphimorphia > Didelphidae > Gracilinanus > Gracilinanus agilis. The sequence goes on along the minus strand of NC_058132.1, from coordinate 260,682,719 downwards.
AGATGAAAATACATATTTTCTTTGATATTTTTTGTAAAGAAATCATTGCAGAAAACTAGAGTATTTGCTGTCTTAATGGACTAATTTTACATGAGCACTTTTTGCCTGCTCAACACACATTACTGATGCCTTTAATGTAAAGCAAAATCACACAGGCTCCTCATTGGACCTGACTTGTCAAGTTTGAAAGGTTATTCATTGGTGTTGTTATTCAGTTGTTTCAGTTGTGTTCAATTCCTTATGACCCCATTTGGGGTTTTCTTGGCAAAGACATTGGGATTGTTTGTCATTTCCTTCTCCAGCACATTTTACAGATGAGGAAACTGAGTTAAATAATGTGAAGTGATTTGCCCAGGGTCAGGAGCTAGCAAGTGTAAGATGCCAGATTTGAAGTTAGTTTGTCTTAACTCCAGGCTAATCCCTCTATCTCATGTGCCACATCATTGCTTCTTAAGGTTATTTAAGCATCTGAACTTCTATATATCTTTTTAGCAATTGGGTACATATGTTTCATCATAATCATAATTCTAGCAAAAGAATGTTTACTTAACTATTCTAGTTAACTAATGAAAAATATTGAGCTGACTTTGCATATTCATTCTACTAGCTAGATCCCTAAACAATTTATGACTAGTCAGTAACTGCTGAACATTGTACTGCCAGCTAAAATGTTTTCGACTGATATACCAGCAAACTTAAAAAATGAATTTGAAGACTCTTTAAGACAACATCCAAATCTACTGAATCCATAGATAAACTATCAGAACAGATGAGAAGGCAATAGGTGAAGAAAAGTAAATATGACAAGATGAACCTAGAAAGAAAGTCTTGGTTTAGAGAATCTTGTGAACATGCTTATTATTTTTTGGGTTCCTGTAAAAGCTTAATGTACCAAAGCACATCAATATCCTGACTTATTCTTCCTGGTAACTTCTTCCAGGTCTCTGCACAATCTATGATTTCTCTATTATTTCTATGTATAGTACTATGGAGTGGGGAGAAAATATCATGGTACTAGACCATGATTCCATTATTGGTTCTTCTGTTTGTTATGGAAAACATTATTGAAAATATAAATAAAAAGAATGTGGATTTAAAGCAAAAAGGAATCATAGAGGACATGTAGTTCAGTCCCTTCAATTTCTAAATAAGGAAATCAAGGTCCCCAAATATTAAGTGTCTTGCCTATGGGTACATATGCATAATATAGCAGAACTAGGATTTGAACTCCCATTCTCTAGCACTAAATCTAGCAAGCATTCTTTCCATTGAATTTTCTACTCATTTAAAATTAGTGCATTTCTGCATTTCTAGAACCAAGCTTTTTATTAGGAAGGTAATTCTTACTTTATATATTACAACATTGCTATTACACAAGATGTTATTGAGGGCATGAGGAAGTTTAATCTTTTTTTTCCAAGAGGATTTAGTTACTGAAGTAACAGAAAAATGTGGTTATATGTTGTTCTCACTTATGTTAGTTCCATATCAAGGATCCAAAGGGCAGTGTTATATGGAGCCTTCAGCATTTTTATAAACTATCACTGAGATAAAAGTAATTGCTAGACATCTCATGAATCCTTTACACATTCCTGTCAGGTAGGGAAATAAGTTACAAGTGAATAAGTAATGAATAAATGAGTTTTTTTATAAAGAACATTAAAAAACACTATTCTAACTTTTGGATGTTTCTCCAGCATTTTGAGGCTTCCTGTCACTGACTGATGTGTAGGTAACCTATTTACACAAAATCAAACTTGTTGACATTTGAGTGTCAAAAAAAAGAAAAGAAGCTATCTTAGCAGGAGAAAGAATATACGAATGACGTTCACAAGCATTTCCAGCTGTCAACAAGTCTGGTTCCTCCCTAACTGTGAGCCCTTGAAGAATTATGTTCTTTGGATAGAGTGAGAAATACTGTTACTTTCAGTTGTTTTCTTCATGTCAGGATAGGTGTGTGTGTGCTAATTAGCAAAATCTTGCAGGTCTTTTTGTTCCTATATATAATGCACATGATTTTATCCACAATTCTACTAATATAGTGAACCAGAAAAGCATTTTCCATGTGGTTAGCAGGCAGAAGTAATGGATGATCATTCATATAAAAACCTGGGACCTCATCATCCCATAAGAAAGACTCTAATTAAAAATCTATTCTTAGTAAGTAGGTAAGTAGTACTATAAATTGTAAAATATCATGACTTCTAATAATAATAATGGGAAAAAAAGATTAAACTACCACCCCAATTCTTTTTCTACCCGAGGAAAATATAATATCCCATTTGGGTTTTGATAGAAGATACCCTGGTGACAGTTGTAACAAGGAACTTTTGTACTGGGAGTGAGTATCACAAATCAGAGCTGGGACAGGGGTATGAAGCATACTCTCATTTATATGGATATGTATGAGTAGAAGGAACCTTCACCTTGGGACACTGACATTTGGACAATATTGAGGAGAGAAGTATATTGATGCTGAGATGGAATTAGGGAGAGGCAGGTGAAATGCTCACACCAGTCTCCATCCTGTCATTGAGTAGTTTAATATTTTAATAAATTATTTTTCCTAAGTATTTAACACTGTTGGTTGTATTGATGCTAATGGAAAATAAGTGCTTTCAGTACCATGGACATAGACCTGGCTGTCCCACCTTAATTATGTCTCTTCCCAGTGACTTTTAATTGGTTACCTACTGTTATATATCAGCCCTATGTGAAATGGCTTGGGGTAAATGATGTGGGAAAAGGGAAGGAAGATGACAAAATCATTTCTATCCATCTGCCCTGTTGCTACCTTTGTGAATGGGTTTTAAAAAGGTAGAGAATGAAAAGAATAGATAGAAATGTTGTAAATGTTAGGCAAGAAGGTAGCACAATGGTTTCCTACCTTATATAGTTTCTGGAGTCTGGGAAAGGGAGTCACCATAGAAAAGAATGTAAAAAAAATATAAAGAGATAAAATCATTAGTCTCAGAAGATATAGCACTTAGATAAAGTAATTAGTCTCAGAAGTATATAAAAGGTGCCATATACCTATACAATAGCAGACTGTATGATAGCATTTGGGGGAGGTTTCCTTAAGACCCACCTTTACAAAAATATTCTGCCATTCTATTTCAGTATCAGAGATTCTTTGGGTTTAAGAAGATGTTTTTGTTTTTGTTTTAAAGAATCCCCTATTAAGATATAAGCACAATTATGAGGAGGTAATTCTTTAAGTCATTATTACTTAATACCCTATTGAGATTAGAAGTGATTTTTAGGACAACTCCAAAGGACATATGATGAAAAAGGCTATCCATTGTCATAGAAGAAACCGATGGAGTCTGAATGCAAATTAAAGCATATCACTCTCCACTTTATTTCCTCCTTGATTTTTCTCTGGTGTAAGTGATAGATATCTTCCTCCCCAACATAATGAACATCAAAATATGCAATGTTTGATAATGCAGTACAACCTTTATTATATTACCTGCCTTCTTGGAGGAGGAGAAAGGGAATGGAGTCAGAGAACATGAATCAAAAAAATGTCAAAAAATGATTGTTGAAAATTGTATTGACAGTTAAAAATTGTAATCTGGAAAAGAAAATTTTAATGAAGTAAAATTAAAATTTTTTAAATTAAAAAAAAAGAGAGATTAGAAGAAATTTTAGAGATAAACTTCTCAAAAGTATCAAACACAGACTGGGGCATGTACCCATTAAAACTCCCTAGTAAAACCTGAACAATATTAAAATATAATTGGGGAATATTTAACAAAATAAATAAAAATACAATAAAAAATTTATATGATCAAAGATATCTATTTTATGTCCCACAAACCTCTCTATCTCTTGTTTGGTTATGAACTCTACCCCCAATCTATAGATATGACAAGCAATTCCTTCCTTTCTCCTCTAATTTTCTTATGCTATCATACTTTATGTCTATATCATGTGCTCATTTTGATCTTTTCTTGGAATATAGTGTGAGCTGTTTGTCTATGACAAGTTTCTATCAGGCTACTTTCCAGTTTTCCCAGATGATTTTGTCAAATAGTAATTTCTTGACCAAATATATGGGATCTTTGGGTTTATCAAATATTCAGTATTATGGTCATTTGCTTCTTTATATTGTGTGTACCTAATCTATTGCATTGCTCAAGCACTCCATTTCTTATCCTGTACCAAATTGTTTTGATTATTATCATATTGAAATACAATTAAAGGTCTGTTTCTCCTAAACCATCTTCCTTCATGTTTTTTCATTGATTCCTTTGATAGTCTTGTTCCTCCAGGTGAATTTTTTCCTGGTTCTATAAACAAATTTGGCAGTTTGGTTTAGCACTGAATAACTAAATTGGAATCAATTCTATTTATTGGTTCCAAGGCAGAAGAGTAATAAGGGCTAGGCAATAGGAACTAAGCGATTTGCCTAGAGTCACACACCTAGAAACTTTCTGAGGTCAAATTTGAACCTAGTGCTTCCTATCTCTAGATCTGGCTCTCAATCCACTGAGCTACCCAGCTTACCCCTGTCTGCACTATTTTAAATGGAATTTTTCTTACTATCCTTCCCTCTTGATTTTGATGGTAATATACAGAAATGCTAATAATATTTTGGAGATTATTTTGTTTCCTACAACTCTGGTAAAGTTGTTAATTATTTCACTAGTTTTTTAATTGCATCTCCAGGGTTCTTTAAGTACACCATCATATCTTCTGCAAAGAGTAATAGTTTTGTTTCTTTGCTATCTATGCTTATATCTTCAATTTATTTTTTCTTATTGCTATAATTAGCATTTCTATTATAATATTGAATAATAATAGTGATAATGGACATCCTTTCTTAAGCCCTGACATTACTGGCAAGTCTTTTCTTTTATCCTTGTTAAAGAGGATACTTCTCATATTTTTAGATAAATATCCAAGTGTAATTTCATTCTGAGAAAGACAATGTGGTAGTCAAACAGTTTTTTGGTTTTATGGTAAGAAGACATTGGTTCATATCCTGTGACTTCATTTCAGGGACCAACTTAACTCAGCATAAAATATCTCTTAGTCAATAGGTTGGCTAGTGGCTAAGAAATTTTTTTGTCCATGGAAAACTGTGAAAGGGGAGAAAAATCTTCCAGTTCAATCCCGCATTTTCTTTTGTTTCTACAATCATAGTTGGCAGAGAAGTAGAGAAGTAAAGAAGAACTAAGAATCACTGGTTTTAGACTGTATACATACATTTTATTTTCACTCTAAACAAAAATTCTAGTCCAATGACAATCAAGTGGATATGGTTGTAAGAAGAATAGTGTTCAGTAGCATCCTGAGTTTGAGGAGATGTTTTAAAGGATACAGAAGGGATTTCTTTCTCTTGCTTTTTCTCAGTTTTCCCTATTTGTCTTTTAAATGGACTTTTATAAACTCTTACTACTGCACCAGGAAAAAATTGAAAGGAGAATCCAACGAATAATTGAATAATTTCATTATTGAACTGGGATTTATTGAGGGATAGGAAGCCTGAAAATGGTAGAGAAGGTTATCAGAAACCCATTTGCCTACAATGTTTCTTTCAAGCCTACAATTATATTTGTCTTCTCAGGTATCATATCTGTACAGATAAAAATAACAGTGAAATTTTAGCGGCAGCATTATTTGACAGAATGTGATATGAAGGTATTTTGATATTTTTATTTTTATTTATTTTTTAATTGAAAAAATTTACTTAATTGATTTTTCCATGGTGACATGATTCATGTTCTTTCTCGCCCATTCTTCCAAACCCCTCCCATAGCCAACGCACAGTTTCACTGGGTTTTTACATGTGTCATTGATCAAGACCTATTTCCATATTATTAATATTTGCACTAGAATGATTGTTTAGTCTACATCACCAATCATATCCCCATTGACCCATGTGATCAAGCAGTTGTTTTTCTTCTGTGTTTCTACTCCCACATTTCTTCCTCTGGATGTAGATAGCATTCTTTCTATTAGGTCCCTTGGAATTGTCCTGGATTTGCTACTAGTAGAGAAGTCCATTACATTTGATTATGCCACAGTGTATCTCTCTCTGTGTATAATGTTCTCCTAGTTCTGCTCCTTTCACTCTGCATCAATTCCTGGAGGTCATTCAGGTTCACATGGAATTCCTCCAGTTCATTGTTTCTTTTAGCACAATAGTATTCCATCACCAACAGATACCACAATTTGTTCAGTCATTCCCCAATCAAAGGGCATGCCCTCATTTTACAATTTTTTGCCACCAAAAAGCATGGCTATAAATATTTTTATACAAGACTTTTTCCTTATTGTCTCTTTGGGGTATAAACCCAGCAGTGGTATGGTTGGATCAAAGGGCAGGCAGTCTTAAATTCCTTTGGGCATAGTTCCAAATTGCCATCCAGAATGGTTGGATTAATTCACAAATTCTCCAGTAATTCATTAATGTCCCAATTTTTCCACATCCCTGCCAACATTTATTACTTTTCTTTGCTGTCATGTTAGCCAGTCTGCTGATATTTTTAAATTATGGGTAGAGGAATATCTATCAATGTTGCCCCATCATGTGTCTTGTGCTAATTAGTTTCCTTTTTGAAAATATTGAAGTTATTGAAAATATTCTTGAGGCATTGGTTCAGGAGACAAAGGGCACATTTCTTTGATGGAACTCTAGAGCAAAAAAAAGCCAAGAAAGTTAATGGAATGTCTTTGCTAAATATGCTTCCTCTGCTATGACTTTCTTTGGTTAACTATTAGAATAATCACAAATATTTCATTTTTTCAATAATTTTATTTTTTAAATTTAATTTCCAACTCAAATTCAATATTTATGGGACTAATCTCATCATCCCTGTCCTGCAGAACACATAAACACACACAGAGACACAAAGAATCAGCTCCCTTAACTTCTAACCAAGTCCAGTTCATATCCAAAAGAACCTATGGCTTCTATTGCTCACAGTGGAATGTTGTTGGGTAATAAGAACTACCGAATATGCAGAATTCTGATTAACATAGGAAGATTGGTATGAACTGACACAGAGAAAAATAAGTGGAAATAAGAGGATGATATACAAAATGATTAAAATAATATATTGAAACTGAGAATAAAATAGTAGACATAAACTCAGAATAGTTAAAAAAATATGAAAATCCTGACAAAGAAAGATACATATTTTTCCTTAATTTTAAATAATAGATTTTTCTTTTTTATATATAGCAGAATATAATATGTAACATAACAATAGAATCCATGATTTGTTATAATAGGTAATAAATTATAATAAATATGCTTATCCAAGAGAAACAAATTTTCACATTAGCTATGTTCAGAAATCTGTCTCATTCATTTTCCCTCTCTCTCTCCCCCTCACAGTCCCCAAGAAAGTAGGTAATGTTACATAGATTTTACATATATTGTCATATAATACATTTTTCATTGTTCATAATGCTGTGAAACAAGAGATATGTTGCTTACACAAGAGAATAATTCATAGAGAAAATAAAGTGAAGAATGATTTGATTCATTGTGCATTCAGAGTCCATCTGTTCCTTCCTTGGCAGTGGATATCCTTTTTTGTCATGAATCCCTTGGAGTTGTCCTGGATCCTTGCCTTGTTGAATATAGTTGTCATTCACAGTTGATCATCATACGTTATTGTTGTTACTGTGTACAGCATTCCCGTCTTTCTGTTCACTTCACTTTGCTTCCCTTCATATAAGTCTTTCCATGTTTTTTGTGATAATCTTGTTTGCCATTTTTTACGGCACAACAGTATTCCATGGCAATCATATGCCATAACTTGTTTAGTCATTCTTCAGTTGATGGATATCTCTTCAGTTTCCAGTTATTTGCCACCATAAATCAAGCTGCTATAAATATTTTGGAACATATAATTTCTTTTTCTTTTTCCTTGATCACCTTAGGAAATAAACCTAATTGTGGTATTATTGGGTAAATAGGTACATACACTTTTGTAATTCTTTGAGTATGATTACAGATTGCTCTCACAAATGGATATTTTTTTAAATGACTGAAATTTGCAAATAATACAAGATTATAATTTTGCTTGCCAGTTTGACTTTAAAAAAAATCTAATTGACTACAGTAAAAGTTGCCTTAAAGGATCCATTTCAAAATGGTGTCTCCTGTGGAGGCATCTAAATTATATGGTTTCTTGAAAGTTGTAGCAAGAAAATCTTGATGACCAGTTTACTGTAAATGCCATATGATACGTGAGATGGCGTGTGCTCACAAAAGGTTTCTATCAGTATTGGAGAAGATGTAAGGTGGAGACTTCAAATGGAAAAGAACTAGCATTTTTCAAAGTACCTACTATGTGCCAGGTGCTGTGCTTAAGTACTTTTCAAAGATTATCTTATTTGGTCCCTCACAACAATCATGTGAGGTAGGGGCTATTATTATCTTCATTTTACAGATGGCAAAACTGAGGCTGAGAGAGGTGATCAGAGTAACATAGCTATTAAGTGTCTGAATTCAGTTTTGAACTTCACTTCCTGACTTCAAATGCTCCTATTTGCCAATGAAACTACAATGATTATATCCAGCCCTGGAAAACTGCGGAATTTCCTAAATGATATTCATATTCACTTAAAATAATTTAACTTTACTATTGAAAAGAGGTGGAAAATGAGTGATTTAGTTGAAGAAAGCTTGTTATCCAGTCTGTAAAATGAAACTGGAGAAAAATCAGTGGATTTAGTTAATCAGTATATGTTTTGGGCAGACTGTGCATGAATAAGAATTGGGAACCAAATACAGTAGCAAGAAGGGAACAGGAGGGATTACGTTTGATTATTTTTTAGTGTTTCTAAAGATCCAAGCCTTCTCCCAAAACAAGTGCCCATTTTAAAGATAGTAATATTCTTCTAATAATCCTATATGACTGCAGATTATAGGCTATCACTATCTTTGAGGAATTTGAGTTGCAGGAAGCCTAAAAGGTGACAGGGGTGGGAAGATGAGGACTGTTGCATGGTGGGTATAAATGTGCTGCCAGCTATTACCAGCAAAGAATTCTGCAGGAGAAGTGGTATTATAGACTTTAGCAGACATACCACTGGAAAAGTAAGGGGATTGGTTGTGTTGTGAGAGCCTGTGCACTCCACTGGTATCCACACAACATCCAGAGATTCAGAGCAAGGCCCCAGCATGTTTGCTGAATGCCCTGCTGAATTGCTGGGGGACCTGGACAACAACTGCACAAGATGAGAAGGTGTGAATGAGTTATGATCTGCCCTGTTGGAGGGAGTGCCCTCATCACGGAGATCACAGAATAAAGGATCAAAGAATTATTGCTAAAGAAAGGGGACAGAGAAAACAGCAGTAACTACTGACCCATATTCCTATTTTCTCATCTTTCTAAGATCTTTCTGAGAATGGCCTACAGTGTACTGATGATTTCCTTCGTGAAAATATGAGAAGGGAACAAGATAGATTTCACAGATGGTTCTCTACAGCAGACCACATGTTCATAGAAATGATAGTCATCACCATCATCATCATGACAATAATGATAACTTTCATATATCATGTTCACATTTACAAAGCACTTAACATATGCTATCTTATTGTACATTCTTAATAACCTTGAGAGGTAGGTGCCATCATTATCCTCATTTTACAAATGAGGAAACTGAGGCTTAGAGAGACCTTACTCAGAGTCACATAGCTAATATCTGAGGCAAGATTTGAATTCAGGTTTTCCTAATTCCGTGTCCATTAGCCCACCTTGTAGGACCATGTGGCAAATGCCAGAACCTGTTGCATCTTAATTTTGTATGCTCTTTAGCTTTGCAATACCATTATTAGGATTATTTTTAAGATGATCAGGGAAAAAGGAAAAGAACATATATGTTCAAGTATTTATAGCAGCTTTCTTTGTGGTGGCAAAGAACTAGAAAAAGAGGGGATGACAATTAATTGGAGAATGGTTAAACAAGTTATAATATGATTGTGTGCCAAAACAAATGATAAGTAGGTTAACAAAAAACATGTAAAGAACTACATGAGATTATGAGATTGAAGTAAGAGAATATATATAGTAGCAGAAATATTTTTTGAAAAATAACTTGTATGTCTATCTTCAGAGAAAGAATTAAAGAATAAAATCAAGCAAGATATGGTTTTATATGTACATATATCTTTTCATCAGACAATGTCATCTCTAGAGTAGGCAGTGGTGGGAGAGAGCCACTTTGAAACTTTAAAAATGTAACAAATATTTTTTTTAAAAAGTTATTTGACTCAATAGGGCTAAAAACCATTTTAGTGGCCTTGCTCTAACATGATGTCTCTCATTCATAGAACAGTATGACCTTCCTTAGTGGATGAAAGCACAGTGACAACTTTCTTTAATGACTTTCTAACCATCACCAGTGTTGGACAGTGGAAAAATCGTTGCATTCAGAGTCAGAAGACTAGATTTAAATTCTTGCTTTATTATTTACTATGGAGTGTATGGGATGTACAGGGAAGACTAGCACCCCTGAGGTGAGAAGACTTGCAGAGCCCTTTTCAGAGCTATTCATCCATCCTTGGTGTCTGCCTTTCACCCAACTCTCACTTGTGACTCCAAGAAGCTGGACCATGTGCAGTAGCCATACCTTAGTAAAATTGTTTCAGGAGACAAACTAAATCAGGTTGAAGGTAAATGATAAGCCTCAAAACTATGGGTGATTAAGGGGATGTCTATACCAAGCAGGTGAAGATTTTCCCCATTAGAATGGGCAGAGGAGAACAATTTTTTTTCCCAACGGCTTTGGAATTTGGTTCCAAAACAGCTGAAAGAAGCACTGTGGAAATATGAAAGTTTGATTTGACATCTACCAAGGTCATCCAACATCCTGGGCCCTCACCAGTCACCCTGAATTTCTTCTTGCTACTACTGGACTTCAGTGACTCTGGAAGAGAGAGTAAGTCTGGTGCCTCTGTGCAACTCTGCCTCACTTAAATCTAATTCACATGCAAGTCAAGACATCACCCTGTGATGTCACTGGTCCTCTTCAGAAAAAAAAAAAGGATGAATAACAATTTACTACCTTTGTAACACCAAGACAGTCACTGAACCTCCCTGGGTCTCATCTGTACATTGAAGTGGCTGAATTTGATAATCTCCAATGGCCCTTCTAACTCCTACCTCAGAAGCCATGATCATTCAAACTCTATATTTATCATCTTATGATCAAACAAGGAATTAATTACTCAGTAAGCATTTATTAAGCAAGTACTGGCTGTCAGATGCTGTGCTAATCACTGGGGACATAAAGAATAAAATAAAAGAGTCTTTGCACTCAAGGAAATAATGGGAAACATATACCACTGTAAATATATACAAAATATAGAGTCTGTGATTTCACTAAAATAGGGAATTCTCACATGAGGAAATTCCCTCTCCAAAGCAAAGTCAGCACTTTCTCTTCAAGGTAGAGCATTGGAGCGAAGATTCTTAATCGTTTTGTTGTTGTTGTTGTTGTATTATGAACCCCTTTGACAGTTTGGTCAAGTCAAGTGAACAAGCATTTCTGAAGCACTTATATGCTAGGTACTCTTCCAAGTGTTAGTGCTAAGTCTAGTAAATAAATTCTATTGACCCTTTCTCAGAATAATGTTTTAAATATAAAATAAAAGGCATAAGATGACAAAGGAAATAAATTATATTAAAATATAATTATCAAGATGGTTTTTAAGGAAAATTAACAGATATGGGGGGGCAGCTGTGTAGCTCAGTAGATTGAGAGTCATACCAAGAGATCAGAGGTCCTGGGATCAAATTGGACCTCAGATACTTCCTAGTTGTGTGACCCTGGCCAAGTTACTTAACCCCCATTGCCTAGTCCTTATTTCTCTTCTGCCTCAGAACCAACATAAAGTATTGTTGCTAAGATGGAAAACAAGATTTTTATATATATGTATATATATACACATATAACATATATATAGGAGAGGGCTAGGTCATTAAGGACTTTGTATGCCAAACAGTGCAGATTTTGTATATGCTCTTGAAGTTAATAAGAAATCATTGGCAACTAGGTGGTGCAGTGGATAGAATTTTGGAGTTAGGAAAGTTGTGGTTCTTTTGTGGATTAGTCATATCTGACTCTTTGTGACTCTATTTGGGGTTTTCTTGGCAAAGATACTGGAGTGGTTTGCTGTTCTCTTCTCTAACTCATTTTACAAGTGAGGTAACTGAAATAAACAGGGTTAAGAGACTTGCCTAGGATCACACAGCTAGGACATGTCTTAAGGCCAGATTTGATCTCAGGAAGCTGAGTCTCTAACCACTGAACCACTTAACTGTCTTCCTTTGCTGTATTTTCATGTGGGTTGTGACACTGACCACTGGGCATACACTGGGTCTCTGTCATGGTTCCTCTCCTTTTCTCACTCTATACAGTTTCTCTTAGAGATAACAATTCCTGTGATTTAATTATTATATATTTAATGTTGACAATCAAGCCTATTTATCCAGCTTTATTGGTTTTTTTCCCCAACCTCCTTTTCCAACCATCCATTGGACATTTCCAACTGAATGTCTTATCAATATCTTAAAATCAACACATCCAAAACTTAACTCAGTAATTCCCCCCAACCCAAACTCTCCCTGGTTCTGAACTTCCGAGTTATTGTAAAAATGACTAGCATCCTGTCAGTCATCCATGCTTACAACCTAGGTATCATCTTTGATTTCTCATTTTTTCTCAATCTGTTGCCCAATCCTATTGACTTTACTTTCATACCATACATATCTCCTTTTCTATTCTGACACTGCCATCACCCTGATGCAAGCTCTCATCCGCTCATGCATGGAATTATGCAATAGCCTCCTTGTAACGGTCTTTATTACCTCAATTCTTTCCCTATTCCAATCTATTCTCCACTCAGCAGTCAAACTAATATACTTAGAGTACAGGTCTGGCCATGCCAGTTCCCTATTTGATAAATTCCAGTGGCTCCCTATCACCTTCAGGATCAAATATAAATTCTCTGGCATTCCTAACCTTCCCTCTCTCACTCAAAGAACAAAGTTCACTGAAGTTTGTTCATTGACAGTAATTTTTATTTAACTCAGTTTTTCTCTAAAGCATTCATTTGGTGCAGTGATGAGAGGAGATGGACTCAGGGGCTTTAGTTTAGTACTCCCTAAGCTGGAAATTTTAGCTAAGAGATGGGCCACCAAGTAATCTCCAAGTCCTAAGATTTGTCCTAAAATCCTTCCATGTAGAGGAAACAATCAGAGGTATAGGGTCAATGTAAATGTGCCATTGTAGAGCCAGTTAAATATTTCATCAATTTTGTTAGAAAGGGAAATATTTCTTTTTTCTAATTGTACAAGAAAGACCCTTAATATAAGAAAGAATTGCTTCACTAAATCAAGAGAAAAGATCTCGTGAACTGGAGCAAACAAGATAAGAGGCATGAGGGGCTTTTGGAAAAAAAAGTAAGGACTTTAGAGTGAGATGGCTACATAAAAGAGACATTTGCCCAAGTAAGGGTGACAGGATGGAAATTTTCTCCCTTCCCCATCCATCCCTTGAGAAGGCAAGAAAGCAATATTATATCTATCACATATTTCCTTATTAGCCATGTTTTAAGAATGATTATTGAAAATTAACCAAAGCATTTTATTGTATGAGCCATGGGAAGAAGCTGGAAGTCCAAAGTTAAGATGCAGAACCACTTTTGCACTTATCAGAAGACTTTATTCTTTTATGAATAACATCTTTGGAGCCACTTTCACTCAACAAACCACTCTTGAATATTTTAAATGCAATTAGTGATTTGGTGCTCAGTTTTTTAAATTTCCTGGAAGCCAATTGGATTTAATCATCATGGTCTAAAACTTTGGCCTTTCACATTTATAAATGATGCTCATAATAATGTAGATTTAAACCATTTGGTCAATAAGATATACTCAATAGGGGTCTTTTTATTCATCTACTTTCACAAGTGAAATGAATCCAGGGACAAATCTCCTGGAGACCACCATAAACTTGTAAAATTCCATTATTTTACTTATCTAGATCATTTTTGGAGTATTTAGGTTGATGTAATGAAGTGGGTACAGACAAATATAATTAACTCTTTTCAGTCACTTTGAATTTTAAAAATTTTGAAATATGAAATACCCTCTCTATGCCAATTCACATAATCCTTTTTATTATGCAACAAAGGCTCATCAAATACTTCTTGCTTTCAGTCCTGTGGATGACTTTGCATTGCTTTCTAAGTGTTTCATATACCTTCTTTTCAGTATTCCAAATGGATCATAGGCTCCTGGAGAACAATGGTCATACCTTTTACCTTTTACCGTTTAAATATTCCATTTGAGGTATGATTAGTACCCTAACACATACCCTAATGTAGATTAAACTATTTTATTTTTCCTAAAAGTTATTGAAATCTTTATGGACACTTGGTTGGCTTAGGACTAAAGGCTTGTGCTATTAATATCACTTTTTCCTCTCCTGAGTAAAAATCAGTCACAAGGACCTAAAGGGGTTTGCAAATGCTTGACTGGTGAATTATGGTAGGAACTTCACTCAGCTGAATCAACTCTATGCCTTATCCTTATTGAATATTCCTCTGCAATGGTTACATAAATTTCCTTTTGTAAACTATTGAATTACTTATGAATGCTTCATTTTGTTCCATTATCAAACGTATACTACCAGAGGACTGGTCTGTCAGGTCCAGCCCACAATAATATGGCATAAGACTGGGCACAATAATGGATAATTAAATATTCAATTATATCTACAGATTATATTATTAATTGGACTGCAATTGAGGCAGCAGGTACTCAATACAATGTGGAATCTGGAATCAGGAAATTCTGAGTTTAAGTCCAGTCTCAGATATTTATTATTGGTGTGATCCTCAGCAAGATGCTTGACCTTTTTGTTTCCTCAGTTTCCTCAACTATAAAACGAAGATAACAATTACACCTATGTTGTGAGGATCAAATGAGATAATATTTATAAAATTTGCTTAGCACTATAGTAGGCACTAGATAAATGTTTATTCATTTCCCACTTTTCCACCTACAGTGTATAGGGAATACTTCTTACCTAAGCCTGAGGAATGATGAGGAGAGAAAGGAGAGCATTCCAAGAAGTAAAAACAAAAGAACAAATGTAAAGATTAGAATGAAAATGGTATATAAAGAACAATTAGGAGACCTGTGTAATATTATATGGAAAAGAGGGTATAATTAACAGATTAAAATATAGTGTATCCCACTTTTGAATCATTCTCTCAAATAAAAAACATTGATTCAAAGATGCCTCTATACTGTGCTTATTGTGTCACCTTGTACATCTTGTGTAGGGCATCTGGAGCATAACAATGTTGGTGCTGAAGCATAAGCAGCACAAATGGGCTTCTGGGCTGCCTCCTGATGGCTCTAGAGTGAAAGCTTGTCACTGTATTAATTATCCAGTAAGAAACTTCAGTATCTGAGTTGTAGTGTTCTCTTTGAATTATCAGTTCAATAACCACCCACCCAAGTCATTTTTGGTATATGTGAGATAGACTATCAGAGACTGTCATATGCCCCCCAGCCACTTGAAGGCAGCCATCGAGTCTAGCTCACCTACATTGACATCTAGTCTATCCTACCCACACCATGATGTGGTTTTAAGCAGTGGCACTGAACAGTTTAACATCATGGTAAATGGGCTTGGAAATTAGGTAGGGGATGATATGCAACATTGGTGAAAATATCAAAATATGGAATCTATAGAAAAACCTAGACCCTACCTCCTGTCTACTGCTCGTTCAATCCCTCCTCCCCTGCCCCCAGCCCTGCTCAGATTACTCAGCTGCTTAGCATACTATGACACCAGCCTCCTTGCTATTTCTCACACATGACACCCCAGCTCCCAATTCTGGATATGCTCATTAGC
The DNA here is from genome assembly GCF_016433145.1 of Gracilinanus agilis. Lineage (NCBI taxonomy): Eukaryota > Metazoa > Chordata > Mammalia > Didelphimorphia > Didelphidae > Gracilinanus > Gracilinanus agilis. The sequence continues at coordinate 260,666,816 of NC_058132.1, read as the reverse complement.
CATCCTTGATGTATGGAATTTTTGTTTTCTCCCCTCATCTTCATCCCTTAGTTTCCCTGGTTTCCTTCAAGCCTCCACATTGCCCTATGTTTTATAAGAAGCCTTTCTCAATCTCTCAATCTTTGTGTCTTCCCTCTGAGGCTATCCCCAATTTTCCTTCATCTGTCTTGCTTGTACATAGTCGCTTGCACGTTTTCTCACCCATGAGACTGTGAGCTCTTTGACAATGGGTGTTATTTTTTGCCTGTCTTTGTACCCCTCCAGTGCTTGCACATACTAGGTGCTTAACAAATACCAGTTGATTGATTGGCCAAATGTATTACTGAATATAACTAAAATGGAAAGATATAGGTTGTGATATTTCATGGAGCCATTCACCTCCAGCTATCTCCCAAACCTCCTTGCATTTTTCTATGGGGATAGCAGAAGGAAATACATGAACCACCTTCACCAACACATTCTAGAAAGCAAATGGAAGGAATTGTGAATCTGAGACATTAACTACAGATGACAGATTATATTATGGAAAATCAGAGAAAGAATGGTATTAGAAAATAATCTTCTCCACCTTGGTCACAAATTGACAGGTTCTCAAATTGCTGCCATTCTCTAGGCTATGGGACCTTTCTTCTTTGTACTCGTTTCCTTACCTGTGCTCCAAAATCTGGGTAACCTTCACAATCTGGCTTCCAGTAGTCTTGATATGAGCCTGTCTTATACATGGCAACCTGGAAGTTTAACTCTCATTCTTCTCTCCCCCATATCCAATTCAGTCTACAAATCTGGCTCTATGAGCAGCTGCTCATCATTATAGTTCCCTGAATCGAGATCCAGAAATACAAAAGTGGCCTTCCCCAGGTGTCAGCAAACCAATTTTATGTTCCCTCTTCCTACTATGGGGCTTCCTGCCTATTATAAACATGTTTGGGTCCACAAAGATTCTGGGCCTCCCAATTTCTATTATCCTTGTAGGGAACTTGGAAGGCCTGTCGAGGTCTCCATAAAAATGAATCAGCACTGCAGAAACACCTGCAACATTCTGATTTATCAATATTTATTATCTGTGGTGTTCATTAAGAAAGCAGAGTGGACTGAGAGGCAAAAACCTGGGTTCTTGTTCCAGCTCTGCCATAAATTAGTTGTGTAACCTTGAGTCACCTAACCTCTTTAGATCTCAGGTTTCTCATCTGTAAAGTAAGGATTATATTAAATTATCTCTAACCTTGCTGTCAGCACTCAAATTCTGTTTCTATGATTTGGTCTGCATTTGGATATTCATAGGATTTTTTGACCCTATTTTGGTCTTTGTGTAATCTCTTCTGACTCTCAATTAATGTATGATAAGGAAATTTATACTAATTATTTCTATCTTTTAAAAAGTAATGTGGCAAAGTTTATAGAATAGTGGGCTTATTAGGAAGATTCAGGTTTGAAACCTGCTTCTTAGAGTTATAATGTGACCCAGTCAATCTGTAAGCACGTATTAAATATCTATCCTGTGCCAGGCACACTGGAACTACACAGAAAGGCAAAAGATAGTGCATGTCCTAGGAAAGCACTCAATCTTAAAGGGAAGACAGCATGAAAATAACTATTTACAAGCAAGCTATGAGTAGGATAATAAGGGATTAATCAATATAGGGAAGGTAGGAGGCAGAGATAAGGAGGGAAAACATTCTAGGGATGGAGGACAGCCAGAGAAAATTCCCCAAGCTAAGAAAAAAGTATCTTGTTCTTGGAAAAGCAAGGATTCCAGTACCACTAAATTGAAGAATACAAGGCAGAAGAAGACTCGAAATGTTGGGAGGTAAACAGGTTATGAAGAGTTTTGATCCCCAGAAAGAGAATTTCATATTTGTTTCTGGGGGAATAGGGAATTATTGGAATTTATCAAGTAGGGCATAATATGGTCAGCACTGGGTTTAAGGAAAATCACTTTAGCAGCTGAGTAAAGGATGAATTGGAGTAAGGAAGGACTTGAGGCAGGGAAAAACCAGTAGATTATTGCAAAACTCCAGGCATACGTTGATGAGGGTCTGCACCATGGTGGAGGTGCTATCAGAAGAAATAAATTGGCTAATTTTTGAGATGTTAAAAGGTAAACTGAAGAGATACTGAAAATAGAATCAGTTGGAGTGGAAGAGTGTCAAGTGTTACACTCAGGGAGTGAGTTTGGATGACTGAAAATACATAGTCAAGTCAATGGAAAATCCTGTCTAGTTTTCAGTTTCCTCAACTGTAAAATGAAAGTTTTAAACTTATTTATATTATTTCCAGGTAAGAACCTGTAACCCTCTGAGTAATGAGAATACCATTAAAAGGGCAAATTCTGTTAAAAAACTTATTATGTATCCCAAACAAACTGAAATAGTTTGAGAATTATTCATATTTTTGTTTTGTCTCTATTATTATTTCTTGGTTAATTTGGATAAATATAATTAACTTTATAATTAAACTATCAATATACTAATTATGTACATTTTAGATAATCTATTAGCCAGGGCAGTGATGGGCAAACTTTGTAAAGGGACCAAAGGAAAGGAAATGCTCATCTGTCCGTCTGTTTCTAAGGCAACTCTTTCAAAGTTTCATTGTATTGTATCCTACTCATTGTATTCTTCAGATTAGGAATAATGTCATGCAGCAGATAGAATATTTCAGGGGGCTGCATCTGGCCCGTGGGCTGTAGTTTGCCCATCACTGAGCTAGGGGGTACAGACTACTTATGTAACATGTTTTTTTTCTCTTATGGTTGACGTGCTTTCCCCCATTTCTTTTCCAATGTTTTAAAAACTTTGTTTGGCTCATTTTTATTGCTATATATTTGTTGCTTCCTTTCTTGTACATTTAAATTTGAATATCTTAATCACTTTAACTAGCATAACCAATCCATATTTTCCAATTTCTCAATCTTATTTCATTTTCAAGAAAAAAGAGATATGAATAGATGGGGCTATTTATGTCATAGATGGGGACAAAGAAAGGAGAAGGACAAGGCAAAATAAAATCTTTCTTCCAAATGTCACAAAAGTAAAAAGTAGAATCATCCTTCTAGAAAAGTCCTATTTCAATCTTCTCTATTATGGCATTGAGGTGTGATTCTCAAAGGTTTTAGCAGAAAATCTCAATCTCTGACAGTTCCTACAAGAAAAAAATAATCTTTGTATAGCAGTGCCTTGAAGGAACCTGCATCTGGCATCTAAGAATCAGTTTAGCAAACCAAGATGAACTCAAGTACTGAAAAACTGGTGGGCTTGGTTGCTGATTCAATGTAGATGATATTGTAGAGAATAGGAGAAATAATACAGTAATACAAGAGAGTAAATATTTTCTTAATTCTATAGCCCAGAAAGCTTATTGAAATTCTGAGTTATTAGCATAGAGGGCTGGTTAATGAAGCTAGAAAAGAAATCAGGGATCATTAAAAGTTGGCATAGATGGGGCAGCTAGGTATTTCAGTGGATTGAGAGCAAGGTCTAAAGTCAGGGGAACTGAATGTCAGACACTTCCTAGCTGTGACCCTGGGCAAGTCACTTCACCCCAAATTGCCTAGTCCTTGCTGCTCCTTTGCCTTGGAATTTATATTTAGTATTGATTCTATGACAGAGGTACAGGTTGAAAAAAGTTGGCATAACTTCATCAAGAGCAAATCATGTCATTCTAACTTCATTTTCCATTTTTTTACAGTTACTAGTCTATGGTGATGCAGTGGATAGAGTGTAAGGTCTGGAATCTAGAAGACCTGAGTTCAAATCCAGCTACAGGCACTTACTGGCTATATGACCCTGAGCAAGTCACAGGATCTCATTTCTCAGTTTCCTCATCTATAAAATTAGCTGGAGAAGAAAATGGAAGAACACTCCATGATCTTTGCTAAGAAAAGCCCAAATGGGGTCATGAAGAGTCAAACAAACTGAAATGGCTGAACAATAATGAAAACTAGATTATTTGAGCAAGAGAATGCTGCAGATATAGGACCAGTTAGATAGATCTGGAATTGATATATGTGCAATTATCAATAGGTCAGTGAAAACAGAGAAAAGTCTTGAGTGATGAGTGCTGGGGTGCTGTGCTTGCCCCTGTTCTGTTTGCTATTTTTAATTAATGACTTTTTAAAAAGTCATACATAGAATTCTTATCAAAATTGTAGATGACACAAAATCTAGGAAGAATAGCTTTGTATGACAGAATTGAGATCCAGAAAGATTTTATCACCCTAGAATATTGAGCCAAATCTATTAAGATGCATGTAAGTCAACAAGTATTCACTAAACACCTAGTACGTTCCAGGCACATTCGATAGTAATAAGACTAAAATTTTGCAAGTAGCTTTATAAAACAAACTTCACTAATATGAGAGGAGTTTTTCTTAAAGTGATCTGAAAATTTTAATTTATCTATAGATCATTATGTCAATAATGAAATATGGAAGCCAAAAAGCTGATAAAATTTCAATATACTGAGATAAATTATATCCAGAATGAAGATTATATTCCAACTCCTTACTTCATCCACTTCTTTGGTTGGCTTCAACTCCAGCAAAAAATGATGCTCCTGCACCCTTCCTCCCTGGACCCTTCCCTTGATTTTCTGCTTCCTTTTGTGTCTTGTCTTCTTCCAGGAACTGTTTTCCTCTTTATTACTTGTATCTTCAGTGTATAGCACACAGTACACAGCACTTAGTAGATGCTTAAGATATGTTTATTGCTTTGGATTCTAAGTAGATCATTTTTAGAATATTGTGTTCATCTCTGGGTAATACACTCTAAGCATTGACAAGTTGGAGAATATAAGAGTATAGAGATGAGGTAGTAAAGGACCACAAACTCCTATTATTTCAAATCCATATAAAGGAATTGTTGGAAATTTAGCCTTGAAAAGAGAAGGCATAGGGTATATATGATAGCAGTATTCTTGGATTTGAAGGCCTGTCAGTAGAAGAATGATTAGACTTCGTCTCATTAATCACTGAGGCTAGAAGTAGAAGCAGTGAGTTCAGTGTAAACTAGTATGATGTAAAAAGAATACTGGATTTGGAAGAAAAGAACCTGGTAGCCTCCAAAGCTTATGTAATCTCATAACAATAAGTAGAAATTATAGAGAGGAAAACTGAGGTTTGATATATGTGTGAAACTTGTTCTAGACTACCAAACTTGATTCATCTTCTCTGGTTGGGTTTCTCTCATGATCAACATGCTCTATAGGTTTGTACCTCTAAAAGCATAGCTCAGGAGACCCTAGTGGTACATTTACCTTTAAGTCATCCATTTGACTCACTTGTTTCCAAGTAAAGGCATTTGTGGAATAGTATTGCAAAAGCAATTCTTCATCACTTCAAATCAATTCAACACATCAACAACACTTCCCATGAGCTTGGAGAAAATGAATATAAAGTCTACCTGTGGGGATGTATGAAGATAATAAATAAATTTTCTAAGAAGCTAACTCTTCTGGCAGTACAGAATCCTAAGGAACCTTTTATGTCTTTTTTTCTTCATGTTTTTTCCCTCTTGTGTATAATATCTCTGCTTGGTAGATAACTCATCTGGATTCTCTGGACTTGATCCCTTGCTACAACTCAATTCCTGACTGCCAGAGTTGACTCTTTGGTTTTAAGTGATAGATGCCACGCTCCTTAGGGCTGTTTCCTGTATTGTCTATCTGTCCTACTACTTGCTAGATGTGGTACCTTCAGTTGAAAAAGAACTTAGCAATGACTCTTTGGAGGAGGAAGAGAAACATCCCCACTTTTTCCCCCTACATCCCATAAGTGAGAGTTCCCCACCAAGTAGAAACTACTGCTTCCATAACCAGCTCTTATCCTGATGCCATGTTTTCATGGTTCCAGGTATTGACTTTAGATGGTTATACCTGTGTATTTTTTTCCATAAAGGTCTAAAATATGGGTGTGATAATTTTTGAAAATTACCTTTAAACTCTCAAGTGCCTAAAAGAATGCATAGAGTTTGGTTTGGTGACCTCCAGTTTTTTATTCCTTGAAAGATTAAAATTTGTTTTCTTCATGTTATCATGTAAGAATCCATAATATATACCCTACTGCCTTGGCCTGTGGAATAGCACTAATAGTAGAAGGTGTGAAGGCAGAGGCTTTAAAGGAACTGCAAATGATAGCACCACAACTCTCTTATCACAAGGGCACTGTTTAGAAGTGATTTTCTGAGTGTCACTGTATGCTGCCTCTCTCATTCAGGCAAAACTTTGAACTTTTCCTTGATATCACCTTTGAAACTTGAAAAGAAATCAAGTCCTTTTTCTATTGGTCTAATTTTCATATATAGCTTTACGAATGTTGGAGAGAGAGAGAGACACACACACACAGAGAGAGAGAGAGACAGAGAGAGAGAGAGAGAGAGAGAGAGAGAGAGAGAGAGAGAGAGAGACAGAAGAAGAAGGAAGAGGAGGAACAGGAGGAGTGGGAGCAGGAGGAGGAGGAGGAGGAGAAGGAGGAAGAGGAAGAGGAGAAAAATAAGAAAAAAAATCAAGCTCAAAAGCCCACAAAACTATGCATATACTTTGACCCAAAAATACCACTACTGAGTCTGCCTCCCAAAGAAATTCCTGAAAAGGGAAAAGGACCTACTTGTACAAAAATATTTTTAGCAGCAATTTTTGTAATGGCGAAGGCCTGGAAACTGAGGGGTGGTCCATCACTTGGATAGTGGATAACAAGTTGTGGTATGTGGTTGTAATGGAATATTGTTTCGCCATAAGGAATGATGAATAGGATGAGTTCAAAAAAACCTGGACAGACTTATATGAAGTGATGCAAAGTAAAGTGAGCAGAACCAGAAGAACATTATACCCAGTAACAGAAATATTATACAGTGTTTGACTTGTGAAGAACTAAACCATTATCCACAAAGCAAGTCTCTAAGATAAGGGACTCATGAAGAAAATGCTATCCATAGTCAAAGAAGAAACTGTTGGTATATGATTACTGATCAGAACTTACTATCTTCCACTATATGTATCCTTCATAAGATTTCTATTGTATATGTGATATGTGTCTTTTATCATGACATGAGCAATATGGAAATATGTATTACATAAAAGTATGGGTATAACCTATATCAGACTGTTCATTACCTGGTGGGGAGGGATGGGTGGGAGGGAGAAAATTTAAATTTCATAATGTCAAAAAACAATTTTCAAAAATCGTTTCTACATGTAACTGAAAAAATAAAAAAAATAAAAATGTATCATGAGTACATTTTGCACTCCATCTTGGGAGCTGGTTTTTAAACATTTGCCACCACAACATTGATCCCCATTCACTGACTTTGTCAAGGGATAAAGTCACCTCTCACAAATGTCAAGACCTCTTATTAACCTCATAGTGCTGGACATGCTTCTTTTATGGAGCACAAGAACTTTGCAGCTCAGCATTAAATAGATCAGATTTCTGCAATGTAAACATAAAATAGTGGAGAAAGTGGTTGACTCAATATTTAGGAAGACCTCTATCTGAATCATGCCTAGGATACTTACTAACTGTGTAATCATAGGTAACTTATTTAACCTTTTTGAGCCTCTGATACCTGTATAATCAATCTCACAGGACTGTTATGAGACTCAAGTAAGGAAACATAGGTAAAGTACTATGGAAAAAGAAGTTAGTTATCATTATTATTTTTATTGACCTATTTGACCATGAGAAGATCCAAAGTAGATATGCCCAGGGAGATCACTATCATATTGACTGAGGTAACTCAATGGCTTCTTCAGAGTTTATAACATTTAATTCATACTTAGTCACCAATGGAATGAATGCTGAGTAATGTGAATCAGTCCAGAATTACTTATTGTATTTTATGCAACTGTGCTCAAGGACACAATGAGGAAAATGAAATCTGGTGCTTGAATATATTTCTAGTCCTCTGGGAAACATTTCCAACTAAACAGATTCATGTTGAGCATTAAAAATCTAGGAACTTCTGTAAGGTGATGACTGTATTCTGGTATTTTCTGGAACTGAAATTGCTAGAGACTCTTATCAGGTTTTTTTTTAGGTGCATTACTTGGGGGGGGGAAGTGTCCTTTAGGTAGAATAATCCAGTAATCCACCTTTTGAGAAGCAGCCTGGGGGAGTAGTTAGAGGGCTGGCTTTGGGGTCAGATATGCTTGTGTTATAATGTATAGAATCATGAATGAGTAAGGTAATCTCTTAGTACCCTCAGATAATTTACTAAAACTCTAATATATAGACTAATGACATTAATAGGGAGTTTCCATACCAGTGAAATCATAGTTCCATTGTTTAAAAAATCTACCTTGTAACTGTATAAAACTCTCAACTTTACTAAACCTTTAAAATCAATCAACAAATACTTAACACAAAAATATTAGGTTAATTAATATTTCTCATTTCAGTTTTCAGATTTCATTTCAGATCTTAATTTCCTCATATATAAAATGAAAGAATTAGGTAAGACTTCTAAGACCACTTTTCATTCTAAATGTATGATCTTAAGTAGCTGTAGAAAATATAAAACATTTTACTGTACAACTTTTAAATAACCAGGATGTACATTGTTATCTACATAGTTTGGTGAAAAAAGAGAAAAAGAAGCTGAGCTAACATAAGAGGTTAAGTGGAGGAAAATAAAGAAGTTAAGTGGAAGTAGAGCCAAGAAGGCAAAATAGCATGAAATAGTTGAGACTTCCCCCAGGTCTAGAAAATCAAATTCAAAAACAAATCAAAATAGATCCAGAAAACTCACCATGCTGAATCTAATGAGGAAATCCAAGAAAATATCACACTGAGTCTTTTTTTTAGCCCAGACCAGCATAAGGAAATATATTCTATATGAGAGAGAAATATATGTATATATATATATATGAGAGAAAAACACACACACACAGAGAGAGAGAGAGAGAGAGAGAGAGCAAGAGAGCGAGAGAGCGCACAGAGAGCGAGCACAGAGAACTCAAATTAAGCAATTAGGGCAGGAGGAGCTCCCGTATCCAGCATAGAATGTCCTAAACTTGTGCAAATGTCTATAAACTGGCATCGAGTACAGGAACAGATGCCAACTAGCTTTGTCACTCCTTACTGAATTCTCAATCGCAGATTCAAGATAGAGCAAAGAGGAGTCTTGTACATAAGGGTAGTATTCTAGGATGAGAAGTGGTCAAGCCCCCTAAGCTGTGTGTCAAGTAAATAATAATTTTAGAAGCCAAGAGCAGAAGTGTGGATTGGACCCCAGGAGATGATTAGTGGGATCTTAGTTCCAACTTCCAGCCCACTCTAAACCTAGAGAGAAATAATCAGTGCAGGAATCCTTGACCAAAGAGATCATATAGTTCTGTCACTGAAATAGCAGATTTTTTTAGTAATAGTGTCTTGTGGGAGGAAGAACAGGAGAAAGATTTTTGCTGTTTGAAAAAATTAATTAAAAAAAGAAAGAGGTTAAATGGCATGTAAAAAGTTAGATAGCTACAGAATTCCACTGTGGAAATGTTTAAGCTTGCAATCTTTTCCCTGTCATGGGATTCTGCACACGACCTGTGTGTTTTTGACCAGGTAATTGTATCCTTCTGAATATTTGTTTGTACAAAGATGGTAGAGCTCATTGGTTGACGTCCCAAAGTACTAGCAAGGCCACCAGCTTAGCTAATCAAGGTCATTTGATGAAATGGAGAGCAATTAAAGATGAATCAAAGAAATATCCTACAATGCACTGACTTGTGATTTCCTCTCCTTTATACATCATTCAGATTGTAACCCTATCTAAAATTGTGTTCTCACTGTGAGATACTACAAAATGTAATCTTCAAGAAATTTGCAAGGAATTGATTAAGAAGATTCTATCAGGGCTCCTCTTTGTCATACATCTTAATCTGACAACAGAGGAAGCATTGTTCTCTCCTCTGTCTACCTCCCAGAGTATGCCAGAATAAGCTCCTTGCTCTCTGTCAAAGGACCTGCTGTCACTAAAGGGGTTTTGTAGAAAAATTAGATGAACCAGCCAATTCTTAAAGCAAAATTCCCTTGAATTTAGAGTTTTTGAAGCAAAATCCTATAGGGAAATTCATATATATTGATTGGAAAAATCCATAATAGTAGGAGTCAGGGAAAACATGAAAAGGATGCTAGGGATTCCCCTTAAGCTCCTTATACTAGGGTTAAGGAGGATACCACAAAACTAGAGCTGCCTTTCAGGTACCTCTTACTGAGACTAATCTATTTTTTTTTTTTTTTTACTGAGACTTTTCCAAAGGTTCACTAGAAAGGGGAATGGGAAGAATGCAAGCAAGGGCATCACCAGGAGAAGCTCAGTTATAACAAATCTTAGGACTTTAGGAATAATTGAAAAAGAGCATACCTTTGAGTCCAGAACTCATAGGTTCATATTTCAAAGAACTCAGTTCAAGAATCATGGCAACCCTTAGACCAAAGCTTCCTGGGTCTTCCACTGGGAGAGGAATAAAATGGGTCTTTTTGGTTTCCCAACCCTAAGACGACAGGCAGAAAAACCCCAGTCGTATGTGAGTCTAGAATGGTGCAGGGAAAATTATAACAGATATTAAGTATATATAGGAAGGGACACATATAGCTAGAGAGGAGACAACTTGCTAGACTTTCAATGACTGGTCAAGATAAAAAAAAAAAACCTTTTTGTTTTTGTTTGTTTCCAGACTACAACATCCCTTCTTCTCTGGCTAGATTGTACTTTCTTTCCTTCCCCTTGTCTGGGTTTTTCTTCTGAGAACTATATACCAGGATGTAAAGTATACCAAGCACAGTATGGTGTAGTTCTAGCAGTCAAGAAAACAGATTCAAATGCAACTTCTGACAAATACTGACTGTAAACATGGACAAGGAACTTCATTTCTCAATGTCTCAAGCAGCCCTTTACAACTAGAAGTGCAGAAGAGTTGCAAATGTCCATTGATGGAGAGAATTCCTTCACATAAATTTCCCTAAACCAAAGAAATCAGAGGTCTAGACCAAAAAACAAGCAAACAAACAAAATACCAATAGCAGCAATAAGGGGGGAAAAAGAACCACAAGAACTAAGTAACTATCTTGGAAACAGGGAATGTGATTTCTCAGTAGAAATGACAAGCTTTATAATTTCAAGAGAAAAACACCTTTGGCATTAATATGCAATTCATCCAATTATTCATTCAATCCCAATCCCATTCTAAAAGACATAGACTTAGTGGCATATTAATTTTCAAAATTAGTAGATGCCATTAGTACAAACCAATTTCCTCATTATTAGTCAAGATTTAGATGCTTAAAAAGTAATAATGAGTTGAATAGGAATATAGAATCTTCATAAGATACAATCATTCAAATAATCAAAAAGATTTATTGGCAATTTATAATGTGCAATGTATTCTGCCAGGGTCTGAAAGGAGTCCTTATAAGAATTACATATTTTTGTTATATTAATCTATAATCCATATGAAAAGGGGATCAATGACAATATAAAGCAGCATTCAGTATGTGAAATGAGTGCTAAGAAGAGGGAGAATTCATTCTGCAAATCAGTTAAATGATACACATTAACCAAATGCTTACTATATGCCAAGAAAATAGCAGAAGGATGGCCCAGTAGATAGACTGCTAAGCTTGGAGTCAGGAAGACCTGAGTTCAACTATGATCTTATATATTTACTAGCTGTGTGACCTTGGGGAAGCTCTGCCTCAGTTTCCTTAACTGTAAAATGGGGATCATAACAAAACTTGCCTTCCAGGGTTGTGGTGAGGATCAAATGAGGCATTATTTGTAATACATACTGCTTAGCATAAAATAAGTTTTCTATAAATATCCATTCCCTTCTCTTAGGCACTGTGCTAAACAAAAGAAAAACAATGCTTGTTCTTATGGACCTTACAGTCTAATGAAGGAAGACAACATATGAAAGAAAACTGAAAAACAAGGGTGGTGGAAAGAAAGTGCCCTGTGAGGGGCATGATAGATTCCTCTCCAAGGAGTGAAGCACCTGTTGGGAAATAAAGAGTTGGCTGTTCTTTGAGCCTTCTTTAAATGGATGTTTAGGAAGGAGTTCTATCTTTCACCTTTTAATAAAAAGGACACACACACAAAAAAAAGGACAGCGAAAACTGGGGGCATTGAAAATGCCTGAATATCATAGAGGATTCAGTCTCCGAGAATGATGAGCTTTCTGATGAAGAAATTTCTATTTTTTTTAAACCTTTACTTTCTGTCTTAGAATCAATATTAAATATGTGTTCCAAGTCAGAAGAGCAGTAAAGGACAGGTAATCAAAGTTAAGTGACCAGGGTCACACAGCTAGAAAGTGGCTGAGTCCAGATTTGAACCCTAGACCTACCATCTCTAGATCTGGTTTTCTTTTCACTGAGCCAATTAGCTGCCTCTCTGGTGAAGAGTTTCCTGAAGCACGATGATGCTCGAGTTCAGCCAAAGAAGTGCAAATAGTGGGAAATTAAGCATTAGCTACTCTGTGAGCCCTCTCTAAATGAGACTTGGGGAATACTTCTTTGCTCCTTAAATATCTGTGGAAAGATCCCGATTGGAGTTGTCGCTTCAGTTTTCTGTAGCCAAGGCAAGTAACTATAATTTATGTGTTTCCCTTCAACTGAGAGCACAGTTTGTGGTACCTGCTCTGGTAGTCAAGGAAGACTTCCTGAGGGAGCTATAGCTTTAGTTAGGCATTCTGATGATTAGGACTGAGATTATTGGAGAGGAAGGGGAAAAGCATGTTTAGGTAAGAGAAATGGTTCTAATGAACGAGAGAAAAAGGGGGAAAATGTGAAGCTTAATTGGAGGGCAGTGAGTACATCGGTCTTTCTGGAATAAGGTTGTGATAGTAAGTATCAGAAATTTGGCAATGGACCTACATATTAGAAGAAATCACATTTAATTAAGTCCATTTCATTCAGCCATTAAATTACATTTCATTCAGAAAAAAAAAAAAGCTTAGAAACACGGCAGGAATTCTCATGATTGCTTGAAAATGATGGGAAGGGACAGGCTTTGCCATTTTCACTTTGTATGAATGCATTTCCCACAGTTTATGGTGCCCAAAGCTGCCTCTTAGTTGCTAAGTGTTACAAGATATGCACAGTCTTCAATCAAGCTTTCAACTTAGATAGTTCAAACTAACTGATTGCTGTCACTTTACAAATCCAGGAACTGGTTTGCTAAGCCTCTCTTGGATACATCTCTGTTTCTGATCCAAGTAACTGAGATGTATCATTTTAAATTCTCTGGATGGATATTACAATATTTGGAGTATCACTTGGGGGAGGAGGATGAGAAATAGGTGGCACAATACCTGAGGGATTTCTTTTTCTTCTCTTTAACCCCAACTCTTTAAGCACTGATCTTAATGGGCTAACTCCTCTGCTTCATATCTTTTGGTGATCAGAGAAGTGCACTGCACAGACAAACACCGACATTTTACAAATAAATATTAATGGAGTAAAGTTTTCAAATAGTTGTCGAGATGGAAATTTATGATGAAAAACCATAAAAATAAATACACTTAAACTTGGCCTTAAAGGGCTTTAAAAAGTATAGGAGGAAGGAAATGGGAAGAGTATGCCTGTGCTTTGTGCTTTCAAGTAGGCATTTATCTATCTTTGGCCTTTCTTGGATCTGGTGCAAAATCATTGATAACAAAAAGCTAGGTTTATTCTCTTCTGCCTATTAGAAATCACATTAAAAAGCAATCAAGTATAGTAACCATTAAATCCTATCTCATATGTGGCCTTGTAAATCCAAATTTTTACTGGACTTAATATTGTATAGTTTTCTGGTAAGTCACACAGAAATGGAAATTCATGAAGAGTAGTTAAAATAAACGGTTTTAGGACTGTCTATTTTATTTCACCATTGTAAAGAAGATTAATTATATTATTCAAAACCCTCACAAACACACACTTGCCTGGTTAGTTTAGGTTAATGTTTGATTTATTGGTGTAGAGCAGGTTAGAGACTCTATAATTCTTAAACCAAGTTTAATCCTTGGCTTAATTTCATCTAGCTCCCAGTAAGTTTTCTAAAATTAAATCACTGTCAGGGCCTTTACCCCAATATTAAAATTAACAGATTCAGTTTGCATATCTGAATGTTCACAAAATCATAGAAGACCCCTTTTTCATACAATTTCCTATGCTGGAAAGCTCTTCTCTCCCAACTCCATTTATGAAACGTGTACACGTCCTTCAAGATGTGGTTCAGAGATATCTCTTTCATAAAAAGGGTTCTCAGAGTATTTCTTTCTATGTTACATGATGTCTATGCTCCTATCTTAGCTCCTCTAATTCAGTACAATTCAATAAGCATTTATTAAGCACACACTATGTTCTAGATATTGGAAATAAGCCCTGGGGGTGCTATTTGAGAGAGGGGGTACAGAGGGAGAAGGAGAGGGAGAATGACTCTGCCCTGGAGGAACCTAAAGGAGGAAACAAAACAGAGGCAAGAAAGGAGTGGGCAGGGATGGGGAGTGGCTGTAACAGGACACCAGGGGCTGCTTTGGACCACAGAGTTGAAATCAGGCAAGGCTACACATGCAAAGTGGAGTGAAAGTCTAGTTTCTGTTCTCTAGGAAAGAAAGTACCAGAAGGAATTTGGCACCCCATCTTTCAGGCCTCCAATCAGATGGAAAAGGAGATGAGGGAGGTGGTGTCAATAAAGCTTGAGTTAGCAACATGGTAGTGAGTTTAGAAGTGATAGTCCTCTATTAGATTATAAGCTCTTTAGGTGGTAGTGATTATATTTTATTCATCTCTCTGTAACTTCCATAGTTATATTAATTCAATTCAATAATCATTTATCAACCTCCAAATGTGTGTATAGCATCTTTAGGTCCCAAGAAACTCCTTCAAGTTTTATGTACCTTTCAGGTTAGAATATTCATTCAACTAAAACTCACAAGCCCCCACTGATGAGTCTAAATTTACTAGTCAGCTATAGACAATATTTTAGGTAAAGGCATTTAACAAAATAACATTGTAAAAAAAAAAGTAACAAAAGAAATATTTTCCTTCCTCAAACCTTTTTCCTACTCTCTCACAAATACACATGTGCTTAATGGGAAGAATGGACATATATATATATACTAACTACTTGGAAAAAATACATATATATATATGCATTTTTTCCAAGTAGTATCTCTGATCTTCTGGTGATGTCAACCCAGTGGTCACTGCTTCACCTATTCCCATACAGACATTGTTCTCCACTCTTCAGTCACCCTCGGTTAATGGATACATACTTTGTTTACAGCTTTATGATGATAACCATGGAAAATTTTGCAAAAGATATATTTTTATAAGTGGAACTTGCATTTTTGTCACTCAACATCTGCAGACATAAGCTTAATAGTGAGAATTCTGATTCAAAAGGTAAAAATGATTAAGTAACTTTAATTATATAACTTAAATTATTTGCCAGAATAACTGGACCAATTTAAAACTTCACTAATAATGATTTAATATGTGCCTACTGACATTGCCTCTGCTCATCATTTCCCAATTCCAGTCCCTGCAATAGCTGCTCTAAACCTACTTTATGATACTCAATTCTTTACTCCCTTCCCTCATTATATACTTATATATACTTATGTCCTTTTAAAATATTTTTTTCATTGATACATTCTGTGTCTTCTCACTTTCTACAAATGGCTTCATTTTATACTTTAATGAAGAATATTGAGGCTTCCTTCATATTTGACTTAAAAATCTATATTTTTACCTCTCCTCATTACCTAGCATATTGAAGGAAAACTTGGTCCTCCCACTCCTGACCAAGAGCAACCTCCATAGTTCAATTAAATTTGTCTGTACATGTATACACACACGTAATTCATATACAGGTATACATATATTTTATTTATACATATGTGTGTATGATATCTACATAGAACATATAACTGAAACCATAAGAATTCATTCGATCACCATGGTAGAAAATATAGATCAAGTGAAGAAGTTCAAAGATAGAGTTTTGTTTTAAGGAAAAGGAGGAAAATAGAAAGTACATGAACAATGAAGGAATGGTCAGAGACACAGGAGAAGAGCAAAGTCCTGTACTCTGAATCTTTTAGAGATTCCTTATTATCATTATAGACTTCCAGTTATATGATTAATAATATGGAAGTCAATACATTTTATCTGACCTTTGTGACCTTTCAAACCTCTTCAAAACATTATTTTCCAATGACAAAGAAACTTCATTTTCTTCTATGGTCTAGGATATCTGAAACCCAAAAGAAAGTTAAAAAAAACTACCCCATGAACTAATGCCTGCCTTGTGCTTGGCTTGCACCCCTACCCCAATACCCAACCATATTACTAGCAGCTAGGTTACAATAACCCACCCAGCACATGGGCTTGCAACAAAACAGAACTTCATACTATGTTCTCTGCTTCTTCCTTCCAGTGACATGGATTTCCAGGCTCCAAGCTGCAAAACTTTGCTGAGATCTCTATAGATAGTGCTGTGGCAGCATTCTGTGCTGCAAGATCTCTGTGGGAGAAAGGAGGAACAGAAGAAAAGAGCCAGGGAATATGTCTGGATTTGATACATGACTGAACCCCACAGCATGACTCCTCTATCCTCTTAGAGCATCAAAGATTCATCCTCCAAATGACAGAATTCATCCCAGGCTGCAATAGTATAAGCATGGCAATGTTCTGAACTACCTGGACAGAGAACAGAGAAACAGAAGGAACAGGAAACAACACCAGAATAGGAAAGCATGTGTTTGTGGGGATTGTGTGGCATTCCACTAAGTCTGAGGAAGGGCATCTAACATCCTCTTAGGGCCAGTTCTATCCCCCTAATTACTAATTGGATCAAAGACGTAGGCTGGGGAACTGTGAATCATCCAATATAGGCAGAGTCTAGATACTTTGAGATCCAGCCTCCATAAAAACCAGCATTAGAAAGGAGAGAACCAGAAATAGGTACTAGTGGAAATTAAAGGGAAAAAAACACTGAAGTTACCCAATAACTCAGAAGAGAGAAAACCAAAACCTTGAGCACAAAAATCAACAGGGAAAAAAATCAACAGCAGAGAGAAAGATGGCCTCCAGATCTAGAAAAACAAATCTAGCCTCTATAAATAAAAAGTTGGGGGGAGTTAGAAAATGATTCAAAGATGGATTAGAAAGAGGACTGAGGAATTTGAGAACATGGAATCCCAACATGCTGTTCCTGAGTGGTTTAAAAGAGAAATGAGAATTATAATAGCAGAAATTATGGCCTGCACAGCAGAAAAAATTGACACAACAGGGGAAAAATGAATCTGTAATGGCAAATCTCAGAAAAGAAACAAAAGTGAGGACAACTGACGGGAATGCAAATTCACAGAAGTGAAAGAAAAACTAGACAGGGAAAAACAAAAAAGCAAAAACATTAAAACAAAAGATTCCTATTTAAGTAAAACATATTGATCTTGAAGATAGTCTGCAAAGAAACAATATAAGGATTGTGTCTCACAAATGAATATGTCAAGTTGAAACAAAACTGAACACCATAATGCAAGAAATAATACAAGACAGGCAGCTAGGTAGCACAGTGGATAGAATTCTGGGCTTTGAGTCAGAAATACACGAGTTCAAATCCAGTCTCAGATATTTATTAGCTGAGTGACCTTGGGCAAATCACTTAACCCCGTCTGCCAAAAAGAAAAAAAAAAGAAGAAGAAGAAAATTGGTCAGAACTTCTGAATATAGAAAACAAACAAACAAAAAAAATTGAATGCATAGATCACCACTATGGAGGGGGAAAAATGAAAGCTTTGAACTCCAAGATACATAGTACTTATATTTAACAATTCAGTTAAGAAACAACCAAACTTTAAGTGATCAGGAGAAAAAAACAATTACAAAGGAAAGAAAATTTAAGTAAAATAAGACTATTCAACACCTTTCAGAAAATTAATGAGGTAATAGAATAATGTGTTCCAAAGAGCAGTGGAGGCTAGGATGTAGTTCAAGATAATCTACTCTGAAAATTTAAGCTTAAACATGAATGAGAAAAGATGGAAGTTTAATAATAAAGAGTTATTTGAAACTCAGAGAGATTATTTTCCTTTCAAACACTTCATAAAATAGAAATGCAGAAAGGGATGAATGAATGGATCAGTTTTGAGAGGGGGATCATTCATTTATTAAAAAAAGAATTAATTCAATTGACTGTCCATTGAACTGCTTTTCATAAATTGGGCAATAGTATTTTTCTTCCACTTGGTTTTCCTATATTGATTTACAGACTCTTTTGAGTAGCTGTGAGGCTATTGAGAAGGCTAAATAGTGTTGTGGGGATTAATACAATCTATACAATATTATCCAAAAAAAGTAATATCTACAGGAAGCACTCCATCTATACAGAAATCCTCTCCATATAGATGCTGGGCAAGACATTTTTTTAAATTTAATTTTTCTGAATTAAAATTTATTTAATTAATTACTTTAGAATATTTTCCCATGGTTACATGATTCGTGTTCTTTCCCTTCTCTTAAACCCTCCGCCCACCCCCCATAGCTGATATGCAATTCCACTGGGTTTTACATGTATCATTGATCACTACCTATTTCCATATTATTGATATTTGAGCTAGGGTGATCATTTAGAGTCTACATTCCCAATCATATATATCCCCAGAAACCCATGTGTTCAAGCAGTTGTTTTTCTTCTGTGTTTCTACTCCCACAGTTCTTCCTCTGAATGTGGATAGCATTCTTTCTTATAAGTCCCTCAGAATTGTTCCAGATCATTGCATTGCTGCTAGTAGAGAAGTCCATCACATTTGATTTTACCACACTGTATCCATCTCTTGTGTACAATGTTCTCCTGATTCTGCTCCTTTCACTCTGCATCAATTTCTGGAGGTCATTCCAGTTCACATGGAATTACTCCAGTTCATTATTTTTTTGAGTGCAATTGTATCCCATCACCAAAAGATACCACAATTTGCTCAGTCATTCCCCAATTGAAGGACATCCCCTCATTTTCCAATTTTTTGCTACCACAAAGAGCACAGCTATAAATATTTTTGTACAAGTCTTTTTCCCTATGATCTCTTTGGGATATAAACCCAGTGGTATGACTACCCAGACAGTCTTTTAAAACCCTTTGGGCATAGTTCCAAATTGCCAACCAGAATGGTTGGATCAATTTATAACTCCACCAGCAATGCATTAATGTCCCAATTTTGACACAGCCCCTCCACCATTATTACTTTCTTTTGGTGTCATTTTAGCCAATCTGCTAGGTGTGAGGTGGAACCTCAGAGTTGTTTTGATTTGCATTTCTCTAATTATAAGAGATTTAGAACACTTTTTCATGTGCTTATTGATAGTTTTGATTTCTTTATCTGAAAATGACCTATTCATATCTCTTGGGCAGGACATCTTTTACAGAAATGCCAGTCACCTTTGTCATTTCGTCATGTATCTCCCTTCTCTCCACCTTGATGTTGTTAATAATCAAAGGATCATTGAAAAGAAAGATTTCTCTGATTTCATCTATCATGGAAGGTAAATCTAATATGATCTCTAAGCATGGTAGACATTATATTCGAAGAAGTCCTTCAAAGTCACATTTTTCTCTATTGAGTCAAATTCATTTTTTATAACAGTTATGTCACCTCACATGTGGACCTCCCAGAAAAAAACAACAACCCAAGTTTAAAGCATAATTGCTGCTCAGTACCCACTGAAAATCACAGCCATCAAACTTATTTGAACAAAGGACATATTATTTATTCAAAGAACAAATCTTCAAAGTGATTTGTTCAAAACAAAAGACATTTAGTGAAAAAATATGGCAAATAGGATGAAAAGAAAATAGTATCTTCTCCCACTCTCCAAAGTACACTGTTGATAGAGAGGGTACTCACACAGAAAAAAAAAAACTGTCATCAGAGAACATTCTAGGAGAGAGCATACAAAGGAAACATGTATCCAGGAAACAAGCTTGAAATTATAGATATCAGCACAAGGAACCCATGTAGCCAGGGGACACAACTGGAGGATACTCATGGTAAACTGTGAGGCCATGGCATACATATGGAGGGCACACAGAGAGAAGTGTATGTTCCCAGGACACATGTATGAGTAAGGAAATTCTCCCATCCTATGGCTAGCAGAGATAAATGAGGAGCAATCCATTGTATCTCCAGAGGCAACCCATTATATTTTGAATAGCTTTAATTACTATGAAGCTTTTCTCTACATGGAGTCTAAATATGCCTCTCAACAACCTCTCATCATTTCAAGTTTTACTCTAAGGCCAAGTAAAACAAATTTAATCCTTTTTCCCCAAGATAACCCTGAAATACTTTAAGATAGCTACCACATCACCTGGTCATTTCTTCTTCAGGCTAAATATACCCAGTTGCTTCATTGAATCCTCCAAAGGCATGGTGACTTGATCTTTATCAATCTGGTAATCTTTCTCTGGACACTCCCATGCATATCAATGCCCTTCCTCAAAAGACTCCAAACTGAGCACAAATATTCTGGCTGTGGTCAGACCATGGGAGAGAACAGTGGGACCCACATATTTACTTTATTTTTCAATTTTGCAAAGCACTCTAAATTATGTTATTTGAGTCTCACAAAACATAAGTGCTATAGATATTATTTTCTTCATTTTAAATAAATTATCTCATTTGAGTCATTCAAAACTGTGGAAGTAACAGTGTAGGTATTTTGTCTACCATTTTATAATGCTGTATAAGGAGAATTTCATGAGTTCTCGTTGGAGGGAAAGCATCTACTGACTAGAAAGTATGAGCTTACCTTTCGGTCACATATGTATTCACAATTTCAGCTTTGTCTCCCCCAGTGCATCATCATATGTGGTTCATGAGTCTGTTGCTCTAACAATTGTTCTTCCTATTCATACTTGGTAACTATTCATTCTAAAAGCTAATAAGCTCTGGCTGATTATCAGTAGGGGACACTGGCTGAGTTCTTAGGAACAATAATACTCGAAATCTCAAACACCTCATGTTTGAATTATCCACCTACAAAAAGAGACACAAAAAACATATCTTTATTTGGGCACATAATTTTATGTCATCTGTGAATACTATGTTTGACATGTATTCCTCTATCCCAGTCACTGAAAGAAATATTAAATAGATCTCTGGATAAAAAAAAAATGCTAGAAACTACCTTCCAAGTTGACATTGAGCCTTTAATGTTCTTTGGGCTCAGCCATTCAACTTGATCCAGATTCACCTAAACTCTGATAACATATGATTCATATTTCTTAATTTTGGGTACAAGAATAACATAATTGACTTTCTGTAATATTTTGCTAAAATCTAGATCATCTAGGCAACACTATTCCCCTGATTTATCATCCTAGTAGCCTCCTCAAAAAAGAAAATGAGTTTAATCAGTCATGGTCTTTACTTGATGAAATTATCAATGTTCCTTTTGCCAGATGCCAACTGACCATTTCTTTATTAATATATATATATGTGTGTATATATATATATGTATGTATATATATATATATATATTCTAGAGTTTGGACAAGAACGGAAGTCAAGCTTGCCACCTGAGTGTTAATATATTTTACTTTCTTTTCTTTTTTGGAGATTGGTATACCTTCTCCAAGCCTGATGCCATCTCTCCCATTTGCAATTTTGTCTTTTGTTTTCTAATTTAGCACCTAGCACAGTGCCTTGTGTGGAGTATACATTTAAAAAATGCTTGTTGAATTGGACCTAATCCAAATTCTTTCAAAGATCACTGATACTTACTCAGTAATCACTTCTACTTGTTCTTTCAAGTAATTGACTGTAGTTCACCTGGGACTGGAACTCAAGTTTATCAAGGATGACTAGTTTCTCTCTTATTTTCTAGTAGTGTATTATTTCAGGTTGGCTTTGGCAGCCCAGTGGCACAGTAATAGAGTGTTGAAGTCAGCAAGAACCCAGTGCAAATCAGGCCTCAGACTCTTACTAGCTGTGTGACCTTGGACAAGTCACTTAACCCTTTTTGTTTCATTTTTCTCATCTGTAAAGTGAGCTAGAAAAGGAAATGGCAAACCACTTTAGTTATCTTTGTTAAGAAAACCCCAAATAGGGAAACAAAAAAAAAATGAACACAACTGAACAACTACAAAACTTGCTTTCTTATACAGCCAAAACAGATGCAAAATAAGAGCTGATTAACTCAATCCTCTCAGTTGTCTGATAATAGTGTCTCATTTAACCCAGGACTATTGTCCAGTCAAGTCCAGTTTTTCATGATCCCATTGGAGGTTTCTTTGAGAAAGATTCTAGAGTGGTTTCCCATTTCTTTCCCCAACTCATTTTATAGATGAGCAAAATGAAGCAGAGTTAAGTGACTTGCCCAGGGTCATACACCTAATAAATATCTGAGGCTAAATTTGAACTCTGGAAGATGATCTTTCTGGACTCCAGCCCTAGCACTCTATGTACTATGGCACCACCAGGAATAGCCCTATCCTTTATTTGATCTTCTCTCCCATCTCCCTATATTAATACTTCCCCATATACACTAAGCCTATGATTTATATTGGTTTAAGGAATTTCTAGATGAGAAAACTCCTTCCACCCATGCAATTTTATTTCTGCATACTGCTATAAGGGAAATTGGGCAGAGATGTAATAGGGGATTAAGGTAGTGGGGTAATAGCTGGTTGTAATATGGGAATAGGCTAGAGGTAATAGGGAGATTAAGGCAAGGTAAGGTTGCAATAGGGGATAAGGCAGGTAAAGGACTAAAGGTGACATGAATAGGGATAAGGCACTGTGGATAGGGTTTTGTGGATCTCTAAGGCAGTAAATAGATAATGAAGATACAATGGTGAAGGTGGTAGATTGAGGTGGTAGGAGAAGTAAGGGAATGACTGAGTTGAGGGAATATAAACACGGAGGTATAAAGAGTTGCAAGGGCAGACAGCTACAGCCTGAGAGACACAGACTGGGACACAGGTTTGAGACAGAGACACTAAAGGGAAACAGACTGAGCCCTTCAGGTAGGAAGGGCACTTCTACCGACAAAGGTTAGGGCCAGCCAGGAATGGCTTGAAACTGACTAAAGGGCTGCTAGTCAGTTTCTCAGGTTCACAAAGGAACAGTTCAGAGGAAGTATTAAGATTGTACTTCATCTGAAATGGACACCTCCAATTCCCTTCAGGACCCAGGAACAATGTTATTCCTTTCTCCCCTTCTCCCTCTCTCTTATCAATCACCTAATGAACTAGCCAAGGTTTGATTACTTGACAAACTGGATTTATTGATTTATAGGGTTGATTGGAAAGGATGGAGGGGTACAAGGTAACTCTAACAGCCCCCTAGGGAAAGTTTCAGGTGGGGGAGAGAGACAGGAATATGAAACTGAGATAGGACCTGCCTAACTCACCCCCAAAGGGTTTTGTCGCCTATAGGATTAGGAAAGTTGGATACAATGATTCAAGAGATAATTTGTAACAAGGATGAGCCCTATTTGACTACAGGGAAACTATGTCTACCAAGTTTGAAAGCTAAACCCCAAGATCCACCCTCCTTTCAAAACCCCCAAGAAATTTAGGAAGGGAAATGATGATTGGGAATAAGGGAGGTTAGGGAGATTTAAAGGAAATATTTAAACTAACAGATTTTAAGAGAAAAGCTGCAGAATATAGGCCAGGTTTTCAGTCTCAAGAACAGAGCTCAGTTGACCCTCCTACTCTCATGGAGTCCCCAGGGTCAACTGACTCACCTCAGGCTTCTAAACCCTTTTTCAATTGTCAGAAACTCTGCAGTAAGGCTTTGCAGGGTTGATATGCACCCTTTTGCACTACAATACTCTATAGTCTTATATGGTTCCCTAGGGCATTGAATGGTTAAATGAATTGATCAAGGTCACAAAGCTTGTATACATCAAAGTCAGAATTAGAATTCAGGTTTTTTTTCATTCTTTCTACTGTCCAGCAACCTATTCACTATACTATCTGTCAGCACATACAAACACCCACATACACTCCACATATATACACATACATGGACAAATATTTTCTTCCACATACAAAAACATTCCATATATGTATACACATATACATAAAATTATATCAGGAAGTAGTTTTTAAAAAGGCAAGTAGGATTTACATTGAGCAGTGAAAAAAATTAATATGTAAATCTTATATGAATCTTCATTTTCATTGGTTAAAGTTTGCTGAGAAGATATTCTAATGTAGTGACTAGAATACTCTGTAGTAAAGAAGATGTGGGTTCAAATCCTGCCCATGATTTATGCTGGTTTTGTGGCCCTAGAAATTCACTGAACTACAAAACCTCCAAACTTCTGATAGGATGGCTCCTCCAGGGTGAGTAGGTCTGTTGCTAGATATACTGATCATTCCAATGGGAAGGGGAAAAAAACCTCCACTTTGTCCTAAGAAGGGAAGAGCTGAGTGCTTCCAGGGTTGCTGGATAAAATGTTTCTATTACTTCATAAGGACTAGATGTTTTTTTTTCTTTTAGACATCATTCAGGAGCATATTTTTCTTCTTCCTTAAAATAGGGAACTACCTTGTTAGTTCAGTCAAGGGATTCAAACTTGCTAAAGTCTTAACACCATATCATCTTGTGATTAAGTTAAGTGAACTAGAGAATAAACTCTTCTTCCTCACTCATACCTATCTATCTATCTATCTATCTATCTATCTATCTAGAAAGATAAATTATCTAGAAAGATGGATGAAAAAAGAGAAGGATTGAAGTGTTTGAATCTAAATGTGACACTTTGACCTAATTGGACAATGACACTAAAATATGTTTTGTATCCATTTTTATTTTCTTATAAATTTCATTCATAAAAATTCTTGAAAAAAATCAGGTTTAATTGGTTATCACAACAAGTTGTCTGCAAATTTGTTTTCCTTTCCATTGTTTTTTACTGATTTTTATTTGGTGGGGGGAACCAATATTTCACTTAATCCTACTTCCAAAAATGTTTAAAAATAGTTTTTAAAAAAAATATATTATTTTTGACCTCAACTGGGATTGGTACAATCCATCTCCCCATAGAAATATCACTATGGGAGCAGCGAGGTGACTCAATGAATTGAGAGTCAGGCCTGGAAATGGGAGGTTCTGGGTTCAAATGTGACTTCAGACACTTCCTAACTATGTGACCCTGGGCAAGTCACTTAAACCCAGTTGCCTCACCTGCACTGCTTTTCTGCCTTGGAACCAATACTTAGTATCAAATCTAATATGGATCGTAAAGGTTTAAAAAAAAAGAAATATCATAATTGGAGTATGTTAACTCAATCGCAACTTATATTAGGGTGAATGATTAGGTTTTTAGCCAAGAGGTTAAGGAATAAAGACTTCTAATCCCCCTTCCCTGAGAGACTAGAGGAGTATGGTATAAATTGTCCAAAATGTTTTCTTTTTATTGTGCTCATTTCTTATGAATAGGAATGTTCCTGGTGCTTATAAGTGACCTTTTTGTATCTAGTCTAGAATATATATCAAAGATTTGGAGATAAGAGGGACATTTGAGTCTATCTAGTCCAAATTGCTTTTAACATTGAAGAAACTAAATGCCTAATGACATTAAATAACTTTCATAGATCACACAGTGCCAGAGTCAGGATTCAAATGAAATCTTCTCACTCCAGATCCAGAGATAATTTTCATTTCATTCTTTGACAAGCCAAATGAAAAATAGAGACTCAAACTAGATCATTACAATAATAGTTAGAATTAGTATGATGCTTTATGGCTTACATCTTTTTCTTGTTTACACCTGGTTTATTCTTTGATTTAATTGATTAACTTGATGCAGAGTCCAGATAAACTTCACTCATACAAAAATGAGGAAACTGAGTCCAGAAAAAAGAAGGCTTTCTTTTTACCTTCAAAGGACACATAGTGGCATTCACGTCTAGGGTTTAGATCTTTTGGTTCTCATTCAGCACTCTGCATAGTATGCTATTAGGTTATACCAACCAGTAAAAATTTTTCCTGGGCCAGGAAAAGATGGTAGTTAGATGTTGATGTTGATGACAATGTTGTTGATGATGTCGATGATGCTGATGCTAATAATGTTGATGTTATTGATGATGATGTTGTTGATGTTGATGATGATGTAGATTTTGACAATGTTGATGTTGATGATGATGATTGAATTTGGAGTTGGAGTTTTTCCTTCCATTTGAATCTTTCTGACCCTTCCCACTGCAATGATTAAATTTTTCTTGAAGATTGTCTCCAACCTCTTTCACTCTTCCATTGTAGTGGTCTTCTCCTCCCCTCCTGCATGAGCTTCTTTATGAAATCTAAAATTACCTCATTTTATTTCTTTTCCCATTTCTCTTAGTATTATCCTCTTTTTTACCCCTAGATTATATATATATATATATATATATATATTTGACATTTCATCCTATACAGTTTGTCACTATTCCCTCTAAGTATACTTCTTCTAGCTACCCTGATGATAATAACATCTTTTCTTATAGGAATACAAATCATTTGAAATTATTGGGTTCCTTAAAAAAGTTGGGTTTTTTGGCTTGTCTGGTTTTTTTTTTTTTACTTTCTTCATTGCCTTTTGATGATTCTCTTGAGTTCTGTGTTTGGGCATCAAATTTTCTGTTTAAGTCAGGTCTTTTCTTTATAAATGCTTAGGAGTCTTATTTTATTAAATGACAATATTCAATGATAAACTTGGTAACGTTGTTGAATATAAATTAAATTTCTTTAAATCAGTATTTCTGTATATTATCAATGCAATTTCAAAGAAACATATAAAAAGAAAACTCCATTGAAAATAACTATGAAATATGTAAAATATTTGGGAATCTAACTACCAAGAAACATATATGAAGTAAATGAATACAATAAAATTACACTTCATAAACATAAAAGAGCTAAATATTGAAGAATTATTTATTACTCAAGGATAAGATGAGCTAATATTATAAAAGTGACAATATTGCCTAAATTAATTTACCTTTTCCATGTCATATCAATAAAAATTTCAAAGAATTAATAGAGTTAGAGAAAATAAAAATGAAATACATTTGGATGACAAAAAAGTTAAGAATTTTTAAGAAAATACTTTTTTTTAAAACAGGAAGAAAGGGGCACTATCAATTCCACCCCTCAAAATAAGCCATAAAATAGTAATCATGAAAAGTATTTTATAATGATTGGAAAATAGTGAAGTCAATCAATGAAACAGAACAGCATGACAAATGACATTCCATATCACTCATTATAAGAGATTAGTGAATTAAAGGAATTTTAAGGTTTCACATTATAACCTTTACATTGGCAAAGGTGACAACATTTTAAAATGGCAAATGTTCTAGGACCTGTGGGGAAACAGGAATATTAATACACTGTTGGCGGAACTCTGTATTGGTCCAGTCATTTTGGAAAGCAATTTGGAATTATTTTCCCAAAATTACTTAGCTAAATCTTTAATCCAATGTTACCACTATTAATTCTTTGATGAAAAAAGAGGAAAGAGGCCAATATGTGCAGCAATATTTTTTAACATTTATTAATATTCATTTTTAACATGGTTACATGATTCATGCTCCTACTTTCCCCTTCACCCCCTGCTCTCTCCCCACCCATGGCCAATGCACATTTCCTGTGTGCAGCAATATTGAAGTCATCTTTTGAAGTAGAAAAATAAAAAGAAATTAATTCTTCAATGACTGGCAGAACAAATTATGGTATAAGAATGCAACACAATATTATTATGTTAGGAATATTAGGAAATGGTGAAGGGAATGGTTTCAAAGAAATGGGAAGATTTGTATAAACTGATATTGAATGCAGATTGAATTGATGCAGATTGAAGTGATGAATCCTGGGGAAACAACTTGTATAATAACAATAATCCTACAAAAATAGTTAAATTCAAAATATGTAAAAATTCTGATCAATAAAATGATCTCCAATGGTTCTCCAAGACTAATGAAGCATGCTACCCATCCCCTGACAGAGGTAACAGAATAAGACATATTTTGGAGGGTACAACTAATGTGGCAATGTTTTGTTTAACTATGCATATACCTTTTTTTCTTGATGTTTATTATGGTGTAAGTGATGAGGAGAAAGTAAATTTTTCTTAATTGAGAAAAATTTAATGTTATATTGTTGGAAAATAGGCATATTTGTTAATATCTATTGCTCTTTTAATCATCTTTTAATAATCTTATTAATAAGATCCATCTCCAACTTGGATTTGATATTTTCTCCTGCCCCTCTTTTAGATACCTTGGGATTCAGTTCTTAAAACTCTCAAAATTATATCATCTCCAGAATATACCTCCAATATGTTTTTTATACCAGCCACTTTTTCAATCTGTTTTTCTTTAGTGTTATTTCCTCACCCTCAAAAGTCTATTTATGTGATGTCAGAATAAAAATTTGGTGGTTCCTTTGTTTTAATATTAATGGAAAATAATTTGTTATAGAGGTATTTTAAATTTTTTTACTATTTTTAATCTGCTTGTTGTCTCAATTAGATCCTTCAATATCATCTGGGTAGCTTTGTTGAATCTCAAAAACTTTTCTGAAACTTGTTTTGCCTTCAACTGTTTCACCATTTTATCAAATAATATTGCTTATAACTTTTTCATCATTCTTCTTGGTAAGATATAAATAAATTTACATACTATACCAGTTTTACATTCAGCTGCCATATCTTTCTCTTTTGGGAAGGAAATAAAGTATTTGATGACTAACATGATTTGTATTAGGGCAGCAAGGTGGCACTTTGGATAATGCCAGGTTGAAGATGTACACATATCTTCCTCTACTTTCCCTGTATGCCCATGAATATCATTTGGCAAACTCCATTATTTGGGAAAACAGTATGAGGCTTTTTCTCTTTTCCTTTAAATCCCAAACTTGACTAACAAAAGAGAAAGATGGACAATGGCAGTCAAATTAGCTTGAATTCACCAATATTATCCCATTAGATAAACAACAACTGAGTATATTCCAAGTAATTAATCAGAAAGATAAAAAGTTTGAATACATTAGACTTGGTGGGGCCTCTCTAGAAAGACTTTATATAAGATTCTTAAATTAAGCTCTGAAACTGTAAAGATGAGAAATGTGACAGAAGGGAATAAATGAATGTAAAACATCTATTAAATGCTTTCTAAGTGACAAAACAGTTTATCTATCTATCTATCTATTTATCTATCTATCTATCTATCTATCTATGGTAGTGTTGGTCAAGGAGAGATATTTCTTAAATGTCATGAGGGTGGTGAATAGAACAAGAAAGAAGTCAATTGACACAACCCTTCCAAAGTCAATATTTTGAGCAGGCTGACCAAACAGTCTTGAATACAGTAGATAATTTTACATAAAGATCTTGATTTGATAATCCCCACAAAAGATTCTCATTTCTCATAAAATTCTCATAAGGAAAAAAAGAGCCATGGGAAAACAAACAAATGTGCAGTGCTTATTGAGTTTTACTTTGGAACTCATCATAATGATCTAAGAATGGTACTCAAATGATATTTGAAGTCATAGATTTAAATGGACAGATTGGGTTAAAATTGTTAGGGTTAATCAGAGAAATCCTCCTAAAGTTCTTCCAGAAAAGTAACATATAATTATACCCAACATTTATATTAATACCTTAAATTTTTGTAGTTTTCTGGTTTTTCTTGATATGATATTCCTCAACTTTAACAAGGATTATATTGTCAATTTGAAGTGTTTAAGAGTTTAAAGAGATTTCTAATTTTTAAAAGTTATTTATAGAATGGTAATGTTTAGAAAAAATCCCTGAGTTTCCACCATTTCTTAAGACTTGTATTAAAGATTCAACATGCTTGTTTCTGAATATTTTTATTTATGTTTATTAAAGTAAAAAACTACTGATTATCCTTAGAGAGAAATTTTATATACATTATGAAATGTGTCCTATTTTGTAGCCTGTAGCAATTATATTCTTTTTGTATTAGTCTGCAAAATAAAATACAACAAAACCATTATGAAAATGTTTATCTTAAATCCCATAATTTGAGGAAATATAGTTAATAAACAGATACTGCCATCATGGAAATAAGGTACCAAAATAGTATCATGATACATTGGATGATAGAAAGTTAGCCATGGAATTAGGAAGACCTGCCTGGGATCCTAGCCTACCTCTATCATACATTAACTATATGATTGTGGCCAAATGATTTTACTTTTAGTGTACCAGGCAGCCTTCTAAGATGAAAAGTTATAGCCTAATTTGGAACTTCCTTGGTGGAGGAGGTTTTGACACTAAATACTACTCATAAAATCACAGACTGGAATCATTCCTAAATCCAAAAAAACAGGTAAATTTACCCCAAACTCTCTTAAAGGATTTGTTGCTATTAAAGTCAATAGTCAGTCAATAAACATTAATTAAGTACTTACCCTGTGCTCGGCACTGAGACTAAGCACTGAGGAAACAGAAAAAGATAAAAGAAATTTTTGTTCTCAAGGAGCTCATAATCTAATGGGTGAGATAACATGGAAAGAACCATTTACAAATAAGGTAGACATAGGATAGATGTGAAACAATGAGCAACGTTTTAGATAAATCTGAAAATTTATCATAAAAGAAATATTTTTATAAATTAAAATGGGTTTTAAAGATTAAAATCTGATAATACAGTACCCATTTTTCATGTATATTTCAGGTACTGTATCTAATATTTTATGTTTAAACTAACCAAATATGTTGTGACTAAAAATGTCTTCGAACAGAGTTTGTTGTAACTTCTATTATGTAGTAGTCTGCTTATTAAATCTATTTCCTCATACTATAGTAATCCTGATAAACATTTTCAGAATATCTTGTCTTATCTTGTTGGGAAATCTCATTGGACTAAGATACAAGAGTATATCTACTACTTACTATATAAACACATTTCACACAAATTTCAAGAACCATTTATCCAGAGGGAAAAGTCAATTTTGCACTATTCCCCTTGTCTTCCAGTCTCTATATTTTCCCTCTTTGGTCTAGACTGTTCTTCTAGAGGCAGGTTGAAAGGCATTTATAGAAAATGTCTACATATGTGATTAGTCTTTCTATTGAATGCTAATGGGTGAAGAGGTACATGAGAAGGAAGGTGGATACTAAGGAAACTTGACAATTAAAGTTAATATCCATGATACAAATTCAGAGATCATACATCTGTTTTGTCTGCCTGAATTAATTAGTTGACTTTTTATTCTATGGATAAATCATTAGTCTCCCATCTCTTGATGACTGTAGCTGTTTCTATAGACCCCAGTCCACCTTTTTAGCAGTTTAATGATATTGCCATGCAATACTGCCTGCATTGCTACACTTCCATAGCCAAGTTAAAAAGATAATTCTTGGTAATTTCACTGCTTTTTTTCCCTTTAATTAACACGAGACTTATCTGATATATATGATAAAGATCCCAAGTAGAATAGATTCTCAGAAAACAACAACAATAACATAGAAAGAGGCAATGAGTGATAGGAAATGTCCCCACAGAGAATCATGAAGCAGGGATTATTGAGGGAATTTCACATTCTACCACCTACCTACTTAAAGGCTTACTCTCCCAGTCCTCAAATCCTTCATTGAAAAAGAAGATATTTAGAGCCTTTCTATTTCCTTTAATGGATACAGTTGCTTCTTCTTTTTTTTTTAATTTGATTGTGTGTGTGTGTGTGTGTGTGTGTGTGTGTGTGTGTATGCATGTGTATTTTCTTTCTCTGCATATTTACAGAGTAAGGTAAAAAAAGCATTTCATTCCATCTCAAACTGACTCCCTTGCCTTCAAGTTTCATTGTTTAAAAATCAGTCAGTCTTCTAAGACTTGGTATTTTTTTTGACTGTCCCCTAGAAGCTCTGTCCTAAAAGGACCTACTGCCATATCCAATAGTAGAACAAGGTTCAGAAAAACACAATGGCATTCATCATGAAAAGAGTAAACTTTTTCACTGAGAAATCACTGAAAAAAAGATTAATCAAAGGGGAAATCATCTATTCTTAAAAACAAAACTAAACTAAAAAAATTTTTAAAGCCAGCCTTTCTGTACATCTGGTCCTCAACCCCATCCCAAGCAAAAGATAGATAGATAGATAGATAGATAGATAGATAGATAGATAGATAGATAGATCTATAATTTTTTGCCTCTATTATAGTAGTTTAAAAGAAATGCTGTGTCAGCGTTTTTGATGCATCCAGGGACTGAATGTAAACAACATGGTACAACTCTAGAAACTGCCATCATAAAATATTTTAAGAGGCAGAGTAGAGTAAAATAAAATAAAAATGTCTTTTTATGTGATATCTCAGAGTAATTCAGGATTTATGGTACCTTAACCTTTAGAATCCAAAATATTAAGCTATGTTTCTTAGAGATAATAACTTGGTTGTCCCTCACTTATGTGTCTTAGATAAAAGCCTACTGCCACAGAATCCATGAATGCTCAAATACCCTTGCGGGCCTTTAGTAGTAAATCTTATGGAATAGCTTATGGCCAATGTAATGGCCCACAGTAGCCTGCGAATATCATGAATTCTAATAATACTTACATCAGTAGAAACATGAAGTAATGTCTCCATTGTAATTAAATGATGTATTTAGAGCAGTGGACTAAATGGTCCCCTAGTGTGTTGGTGATATATTCTAATAGTCTTCTCTTTACAGCCCCACACGGTAATATTCATGCTTTATTCTGGAGGGCTTTGCTTCTTACTGAACATTTGAATTGCAACATTAAGTGGTAAAGTGGATTACAGCAGGACCTCCATGAATATGGATCCTGATCAAGAAACTAAGTGCTTAAAAAAATAAAATGTTACTATTTAAATAGAGTGATTACCAAAACAGTTTTATATGGAGGAATGGCAGGAGTCTTTTTTCCCACCCTCTTCTTTCTAGGCAAGGGAGACACAGAACATATTTGCTACAATTAAAAATTTAGCACAGTGAAACATTGGTGCTTAAATCACTGCAGTTCAGCTATGCTTATTGAATTTAATTTGGGCTGTTTGAGGTACAAATTAGTTTTGATAATAATTACATTATTCCATTTTAAAAACATGTTCCTTCCAAAGATTGTAGTCAACCACAGAGTTGAGATGCAGAAAAAAAGCTCTCTGTCTCTTGTAAGAGAAGAAATTATCTTTCTGTTGATTAGTTAAAACCGTTCCATTTTTGTATTCCCATTTAAAACATTTTTTTTTTCTCTTGAATCAGTCACTAACTTACTAGCTGGAGGCATTAAGAACCTAAGGCAAAGCTGAGGGCACTTCAATCTATCTCATCATGGTCAGAACCAGCTGAATAATAGAAAGTATATTACTATTATTTGATGTCATTTAAGAAAAAAGGGGAAAGGGGGCTTACATGTATATCATTTAAAACAAAATAAAAATATCTTGCATTTCATTAATTTAATTCCTTAATTAAAATTAAACTAAATGATTAGATATTTAAAAAACTTTTTCTCACAAACAAGGAATCATTTTTTAAATATCACTGTTCACAATTTCTTGTGCATATTTTTCAAGAATGCTGTTTCCCTTATCTATACGATTGCCTTTTCAGCTTCGTGATGTTGTACCTATCTGGGGTTAGGAATGTCTTTTTGTACTTATTACACTGTAGTTTTGCCAACTGAGCACATGAAAGCGTCAGGCACTTTATAAAACTTACCGATGAGACCGTCTTTGCTGTTGACTTGGTTTAAATGAAAAGAAAAGTTGATTTGGCATAAAGTCTGTAGTCCTAAAATTGCCTTCAATGCTTTACTAATCAGAAACTGCTGCCTAATTGGCAAACCATCCAATTAAGTGACGTGCAATTCTCCCATAAGGAGATTTGTTCCATTAGGGGCATAGTAAAAGTCTCTGGTTTAGAGGATACCCTTTTTACATAATTTTCTAAATGCGGTCCTTTTGACGTGCAATTAAAATTCTGCCAAAAAACAAAACCACTCTGTTGTCCATGTATGGAATGATGAGCTCTCTGCTTCAGGGAAAAATAAAATGAAATTCATAGAAACACTGTAGATACTGGCCAAATAAAGCACTCTTGCTAAATGAAGAGCACTTTATTTGACCGGTTTAGACATGGCTTTGGTTGGCAAGCTAATTCTTTGAGCACCACCCTTGAAAATCATGCTAATAAGCCTCTTCACTTCATCAAGTAGCATTGTGGACCTTTTTGTCTGCATCATTAAGGCCCCAAATTGCCCCATTAGTAAGGCCCCAAATTGCCCCTCAGGGTCAATATTTAATGCAGGTGAGCTTAGGTTAACTATCCTTGGCAACTTCTAGACAACAAACAACACAGAGTACCCCATTTCAGGCAAAATCCTTCTCCCTTCTTCCACCACTATTCCCATTTTTTCTTTACAAATTACTAATTTTCATCTATTGGGATTATATTTTACATTTATTTTTAAATGCCATTAGATTAGCTTCATGCTGTGGAGTGCAAATGGAATCAAGTTAAAAATGGCAAGCAGCAACTCTAAGATTAGCTACTTTGGCACTGGTTCACTTTAATTTCTCCATCTGTAAAATGGGGATAATTATGCTTCCTTCCCAACCTACCTCCTGGGGATGATGTCACAATTACCAAAAGATGGAAAAGCTCTGAAGAAATAACAACTGCGCTATAAATACTAAAGGATTCCTCTAATAGATTTTTTTTTACTTGAACACTCCACCTTTTTAATGACATTCCTATTGTCTATTAGTTTAAAATGCTCATTTTAATTAATTAAAAATGAAACTCAACATGTCTTATTCATATTGGTGAGAAATCAAGGTTTAGCAATAGTAGAGTATGAGATCATGTCTGGATAGTTACTTTTTACTTTTAGTACTCTATTCTAAAGAGTAAATATAAAACAAATTCAAGATTTCTCTTCCCCATGAAAATTTAGAGAAGGAAAAAAAAAACAAAGAAAAAAGTCTGCCCTTTTACTATCCATTTTGGCTTCATGAAAATTGGGTAGTCTTTGCTGCTAGTCATCTCCAGAGACTTTTTGTCTTTGGGATGGGTAGCAATTATCTCCCTGAGCATGCTTAGCAGAGTCCACTAGTGATGTTGGGACATGAACCTTTCATTTGTAGCAACTGAAAGACAAGAGCTGGGGCTACGCTTTCCAGCAAGCACGTGAAAGAGAAGCCTTGAGATTATATTCCACATCTAAGTAGAGATAACGTTTATGTCTCCCGTGTTAAGGTTAATTTCCATGCATTTAAGGCTCCTGAAATGCTCATCACCTCTGTGGCCAGTACCTGGAAAGTCAGTTTTGCTACTGAATGGGGCCCCAATTAAGAAGCTCTTGCTGGTGTCCTTCCAGCAATATCTTGTGAGTTTGAACAATTTTAGTGAAATAAATGTAACAAGGAAAAATGAATTCTCTTTAGCCTCTATTCAGCCAAAATTAGCCTCCACGGATTCTGGCTCACAAAAGCTCCACAGGCCTTCTGGCTGTGCTCTGTGGCTGTGAAATAGAATCAAGATTCCATTAGGCATCCCATGCTCACTCCTTCTCCAGGGCAGACAATAAAAATGACAACAGGGGATTGTCCCTCAGCTAGTCTAACAAGGGGGTGGGTTCTTTTCTAAGTAGCTACATTTCTGTTTAGCTGAGGAACAAATTTAAAGGGGCCATGGGCCAAATTTTGTAAAATTCTTTGGCTCATACATGTTTCCTAGGTCATCTAAGAATGGATTCCATTTCTAATGGTAAGTGGGGGGAGTGTGAAGAATTTTTTTTCTTCTAAAGTTGAACTAGTGTGCCATGACAAAAATCAAGAAGCCACTGTGTGTCAGCCAAAAAATTAGCATCAAACTGTAGGAAGAACTGAGAAACATGGGAGTGGGACGTGTGGAGTTATAATAATAAAAATAACTTTGATGTGCATTACTGACTAGATCACTCCCTATTTTGTCATCAGGAAACTCTGGACTTAGAATACTATTTATGCTTATAGTCAGATAAATGTTTATTCATGAACAAGTATGTCTTCTTTTTTTCTAGTGACTGTCTCTAAATCTAAGAATTAGAAGTACTTCAGAGATCATCTAGCACAATCCACAAGATGTTCCTTTATAACATCCCTAACTAGAGGTTGTCCAATATCTGTGTGAAGACCTCCTATGATCAAGAAGTTCCTATTTCCTGAGACAGTTGCTTCTATTTTTGAATAATTTTAATTCTTATGAAGTTTCTCCTTGACACAATTCATAATCAGCCCTTTTGTATTTTCATCGATTATTCCCAAGTCACCTTTTGGGGCTGAGAAAAAAATAAGTCAAATCCCTTTTCCCCATGGCCATCCTTTAGATTTTTGAGGATAGGTATCATAACTTTCCTTAACATAACTTAAAAACAATTTTCCTACCTGGTAGATTTTTCTCTATAAAAAGT
The DNA here is from genome assembly GCF_016433145.1 of Gracilinanus agilis. NCBI lineage: Eukaryota > Metazoa > Chordata > Mammalia > Didelphimorphia > Didelphidae > Gracilinanus > Gracilinanus agilis. The sequence continues at coordinate 260,630,407 of NC_058132.1, read as the reverse complement.
GAATAATAGAGCATATCATGTATTGTTGCACTTTAAAAAGGTCTTGTAGTGTTTAAACTAAACACTCAGAACAAGTTCTTAGAGCTAGTTTTTATTTGGTGCAGTTTCTGGTTTCCTCACCATCCTTGTCTCCTCTTGTGAAGGTCCTTCATAAAATAGTATCCTTACAATTGAACACAAAAATATGGCCACAAACAGAGATGAATATAGCAGGATGATTACTTCGCTCATTCTGGACTCGCTACATCTGTTAATAGAGCCTAAAATCATATTGACATTTTTTTTGGCATAATCATTATACTGCTGACTAAGTCATAAAAATAACTAATATTATAGTGCTGCTAGGTTTGTGAAACACAAATAAATCTGGATTTTATCTTTATAACACTACTGAGCATAGTTGCTTTTATTATCCCCATTTTATAGATGAAGAAGAATAAGCAGTCAGAACTTAAGAGACTTGCCTAACAATACACATCTTCTAAGTGTCTAAAGTAAGATCTGAACTCAGGTCTTAAAGACTCTGGGTCTAATACTCTACCCACTATTCTACTTAGTTGCCCCAATTCTTATTACTTGAATGGTTGTTGCCTAGTTATGTCTCCTTTACTAGGGATTTGTAGTTGATATATTTTTTAACACAAATGTAGTACTTTACCTATGTTCCTATTTATTTCATTTTATCATAACTAGCTGTGTTTTAAGCTGTTGAGATAATTTTGAATGTCTTGGTTTATAAGGAACTAATAATAATAATTTATGATAATAAAAATAATTAATATAACATTTTAAAGATTTGCAAAGCCCTGCAATACATTTCCTCATTTGAGGTATAGTCTGAACAAATACTATTATGATCCATTATATTTTAAACACTTGGGCTTTGTTAAACAATTTTCTTACCTGGTGAATTTTCTCTATAAACAGAGAATTAGAGTGTGTTGCATCCTGTTTCACTTCAAAAGGTCCTCCATTAGAACAAAGACTTGCCAACTCCATCTTTCTCTGAAAACTAGCTTTAATTTCTCTCCAGACTAAAACTGGGAAGTTTCTGGGGATTTCCTTCACCCAAACAAGTATAAATCCTGACATATATTACATGAGTTTTGAATGTATCTATATGAGTATGCTTTTTTTTCTAATTGTCCTAATCAATACAGTTTTGTTTCTCCTTTGATAAATGCCATATTGTAAAATGCTATATTGCTTGTCAGAGTATCAATAAATTAAAGCACTCATCAACTATTCAAAGTAACTGCACTACATGTCTCTGGAGTTATAAATGTATATTTCATGGCCACTTTTTTGCTTCAATAAAAAATCATTGGTGGGAAGTAATTGTATATATCATGCTGTCAATTATAAGTAGTAGTGGTCAAAGTAAATCATAACTTTTTCATTATGAAGTTGCTAATATTTTATGATTATAGCATTCATTCACAAAATGCTTAATGAGAATTTGTGTATTCATCTACTAAATACAGGTGGAGCAAAATCACTCAGTCTATACATAGCAAAATATAAAAGTGGTCTTCAAAGAAATATTTTTTCAAAAAAGTGCTTAGTCTATATAGATGAAAAAACTTTAATAGTTAAATAGATTAATTCTAATATCAATGTCATGATAAATTTTAAGTGGGAACCAATGACAGTAAGTCTAACTCCTCTTCTTAAAAATCATCCCTCAAATATTTGAAGGAAGCTATCATGCCGAAAAAGAGGCAATTTGATAGATCAAGAGGAGTCAAGAAGACCTGAATTCAAATGTAACCTCAGATACTCACTAGCTGTGTAACTGGGCTAATCACTTAACCCCTGTTTGCCTTAATCCACAGGAAAAGGAAAAGTCAAACCACTTCAGTATATTTGCCAAGAAAACCCCATGAAGAGGATGTTCCATAGGGTCACAAAAAGTTAGTCATGACTGAACAACAACAATAAAATCATGCATGCACTTTTCCAGGTTAAACATTCCCAATCCCATCAATCAAACCTCATTTGATGCGATTTTGAGCTTTTTCAGAATTCTGTACCCCTTCCCCTAAACACTCTCAGATTTATTATGGCCCTTCCAAAAAGGTGCAGCCTGAACAGAAGACTCCATATGATACCTGACTAAGTTAAGCTTCTGCGAACCCATCACCACCATCCTTTTGGACAATAGGTCTCTATTGGTGATCTGTAAAACTGAGTATATATATATATATATATATATATATATATATATATATATATATATGGGGGGTACTTTATATATAATTGTACACACATATACAGATATATGTATAATTTCCTATGGCAGAAAATAAATTCTAGGTAGTTGGAAAATTAATTTTAAAAAAACCGTAGCAAGAAAAGGTCTCATTTTTCTGACTACAACATTATACTGTTGACTCAAATTGTCCTTGTAGTCCTATAAGGCCTCCATGTATTTTGTTTGTTTGATTTTTTTAGATGAACTATTATTTAGTCACATCTTTTTTCATGTCATACTTCTGAAATTGTGAGCAATTTTTTGATTTCCAGTATATGTTTATATTTGTTCCTATTAAATTTCATTAGCTTCAACCTAACATTCTAACCTGATGAAGTTTTTTTGTACCATACTATCCAAAATAATAGCTATCCATCAAAATTGTGTGCTATCAATACTGCATGATATCTAAATATATTACAAACTGCTATCTACTAAATTATTTAATTTATTAACAAAAATGATTAACAGCATAGGTCCAGGGACCTATCTCTGAGAAACACCACTAGACATCTCTTTCCAAGGTGACAAAGAAGCATCCAGTAATAATCTTTTGGTCTAGCCATACAATCATTTCCTAATATACCAAACTGCACTATTTTCTATCCTCTATATCTCCAGATGAATAGCCTGAAATAGATTATCCAATGCTTCCCTGAAAGTCTTCTGATCTGTTCTGATCTAGTAGTGCTAATCAACTTGTTTAGAAATATTCTGTCAAACAAGAAAATATGTTTCGTTAGTCTGACAGTACCCATTCTTACCAAAGTCATTTTGACACTTGGGGATTGCTGCTTCTTTTTTGGAAGTTTGCTAAGGATTTCTTTCCTAATTCATTTTAGAATTTTGCCAATAATTGACATTAAGTCAATTGATCTATGCTTTATGCATGCCGTGTTCTTGCACACATACCTTCTTTTATTTTCTTTTTTTTATTTTTTGAATCATAATTGCATAAGCTCATTTTCAAAATATCGTGGAAGAATTTAGGATTCTCAGCAATATTGTCTCACAAAAAAAAGCAAAAAGCTGTTGTGGAAAGAAACACATATTAACTAACTAGTATGTACCAGAAATAGTGCTAAGCATTTTATAAATATTATCTTATTTGATCCTCACAAGAATCCCCCAAGGAAAGGGCTGTCATTGTCCTCATTTTAAAGTTAAAGAAACTGAAGGAGACAGCTCTTAAGTAACTTACCTTGGGTCACATAAGGTTTTTGAACATGAGTGTTCCTAAATCTGGAGCCAGGGATATATCCATTGTACTTTCTAGAAATACCTGTAGAGAGTTTATTATAAGACCAAGTCATCAAAAGAGTATTTGCAGATAAAATCAAAACAACAAAACAGATGCAACATGAAGCAAATCAGCCAGTATTGTCATTGCCTAATTTTCATCCTTGTGATCATTCTGAAATCACTACATTTAGACTTTATCATCTCAAAACCTAAAACACAATGTAAGGAAGTAAAAACGACAATTAAGAAAACAAAACAGGGAAGGTAAACTAGACCTGACCAAATATATATGAAAGATATGACTATATAAATTTTTGAACAAGTACTTAAAACAATGGCCTATGTTTACCTAAAGAAATTTTCATTGACAAGCGGAGCATATCAAAAAAGGAGGATTTTATATCAATATAAAGATTTCCAAATGTTTCCATTATTATTATTCATTTTATTTGTATTTTGTTTACTAATTTTATACACATTTATTCTTTCTCACTTTCCCTATATTTGGCCAATTAAAAATAAATGAAAATAAAGTCATTATGAAAATGCAAATTAGAACTAGATATATAAATAAAACCTTCATGTTGCATGAATATATAAACTAGAAAAATAAATTCCCACATTGTCCATGTATAAGCATTTTCAGTCTATCTTGTCAGAGAAAATAATGTATATCATCTTTATTCTTCTGGCATCATAGCTTATCATTGCATTGACCAATGTTTTAAAGAATTTAAAAGTTATTTTTCTTGCTAATGTTATTAATGCATAAGTTATTCTTCTAGCACTTCTCTCTACATTCTACATCAATTGGTAGAGATGATTTTTTCTGATACTGTCTATGTTGTAATGTGTTATGAAGCAATAACATTCTGTAATATTCATATTCCAGGATTTTCTAACCATTGCCCAAAAGGCCAGGATTATAATTTGAGGTTACAAGGAAAGGAAATGCCATAAATTTTTTAACATATGAATATTTTTTTAAATCTCCTTGTGGGCATAGGCATGCCTTGTAGTAGCTATGCTAGGTCAAAGACTATGGACAATTTAGTGACATTTGGGGCATAATTCTGAGTTCCTTTTGAGAATTGCTGGATCAGTTCATAGTTCAACAAAGGTTATATTAATATGCATTTTTTCTTTTAGACTCTCCAACGTTTTTCCTTTTTCTATTTTGTCATCTTTGTCTATCTAAGATATATAAGATAGAATCTTAGAATGATGTCAGTTTTCACTTCTCCAATTAATAGTGATCTAGAACATTTTATTGTATGGCTGTTGATTCCTTGGATGCCTTCCTTTGAAAACTGCCTATTCATATTCTTTGACCATGTATCTATTGGGGAATGACTTTTAGTCTCATAAATTTGAATCAGTACATATATATCCTAGTTATAAGACCATTATCAGAGAAACTAAAAAACATTTTTTGCCAGTTACATTCTTTCCTTCTAATGTAACTTCACTTGGTTTCTTTTATATAATCAAAATTATCCATTTTATCTTCTGTCGTCTTTTATTTCCCTCATTTCATCATGGACTCTTTCTGTATCCATATATTTGAAAGATTATTCTTTGCTCCTCTAATTTGCTTATTTCTCCTTTCATATCTAAGCAACACATCCAATTGGAGTTTATCTTAGTGTAAGTTGTAAAGTGTCAGATTATAATTTATTTCTACCAGACAATGTTCTAAGAAGTTTTTGTTAAGTAATGAGTCCTTAGCCCAGTAATTGAGGTCTTAGAGCTTATCTAATACATTCACAGAAGACAATGTACACAGATATTATATCAGGCCCTAGAATACAACATAGACTCCTCAATGAAATTCTTATTAATTCAAAATCAATGGATCTAAGCCATTCACAATGGATCTTAGTCATTCACACTGGAAAAAAAAAACTAAAGTAGATGAAAATGCATATTGCCTGGAGTATGACAAATAACTATGGTGGTAATCCATTAAGTTAATCAATATATGCGGTTTGGAGGTGGCAATTGATTCTTGAAAAGCTGGGCTAGCTGAGAACAATGTCTGTCAGTTGTACCATATTTGAAAGGTTTGAAGTATCATTCCAGCAACAGATCATGTCAATGTTCTGAGGACCCCACTAACCAGATATGAGAAAGTTCATTACCCATAGTCTAGCCAATTGGAAATAAAATCTGTGTCTATGGCAACAAAAACAAACAAACAAAAAAAGAAAGAACTTATCCTTGTGTGATCTTCTTTCTCTAAAGTGAATGGTATTGAGCAGAGAAAAAGGAATCAGAAGGTGATATATATCACATTATTTTGAAACCATCCATAATAATTTTGTTATAGATACTCTATATAGGAAACTCTTGCCTAGTGAAGAAGAGTAAATATACCATTAGGGGAAGGGTATGATATTGATCTTTAATTTCATATATATACATATATACACATATATATATATACATAAATATGCATATGTGTGTAGATAATTTACTTACTTCCAGTATTAAAATATGGTTATAGTGAAATGATGTTATGTGGTATGAATATGACTTGACATATGCATTTGATGAATTTCATAGCTTTCTTAGATACCTTTTTCCGCTAACATTCTACTAAAAATGAAACCAATAATAAAAAGGAAGTCACATTTAAATAGAAGCACATTTCATGGGTTGTACATGAAAAAACAATTAAAGAAATTGATGGAATTGCATCTTCCTCTTCCCGCTGGAATTTGGACTCCTACCCATAGTCTCTGGGCTCTGATTGGTGAATTTTCACCCAATCTTGACTGCAATCCAGCTGCCATATCACTTTCTGGGCCCTCTCCACAGTATGTTACTGCGCTCCTACTCTTCCAGCTCTAGCTCATTATCTGTTTCTTTTTCCCCTATTTGAATGTAAGGTCACTGGGAATATCTTGCGTGACTCTATATGAATGTCCAACACTCACAGGGTCTTGAGCATAGTGGAAACTCAATACACTTTATTTTTTCTTGCATCATTTAAATAGTTGTATCATGTTTCCAAAGGTAAAAGAAACACATTGTAGGATACTTGTGGGAAACAAGTGAGATACTTAGCTTTCTCACTTTACAATGTTCAGAAGTATTTCCAAAAACACTACCACGAAGATAATTGCAGTTTATGATTCAACAACTATGGGAGAGGATGAAGAGATACATTCCACTAAGAAGAGAAATACCCTCCAAGGGAAATAAATATGGACATGATTTTAGTGCAAAAGTGAGCTTTAGAAAAGGACATAGCACCCTTGTCAGTGAGATCGCGGATGTAGTGGAACATTAGAATTCTACAAAATCTTTCCTGGATAGATTGAGTGATAAAAGCAGAATATGTATAAATTAATTTTGGAATTTATGTCACCTTTTAATATAGGATTGTATTTGTCTCATAAAGGCAGTTTTATAGAAAGTCCTCACTATATATTTGAGAATAGTTCATCAAGTATAATAATTTATTCATCTTTATATGTTTTTTTAAGACCTTACCTTCTGTCTTGGAATCAATACTGTATATTGGCTCCAAGGCAGAAGAGCGGTAAGGGTAGGCAATGGGGATTAAGTGACTTGCCCAGGGTCACACAGCTAGGAAGTATCTGAGGCCAGATTTGAACCTAGGAACTCCCATCTCTAGGCCTGGCTCTCAATCCACTGAGTTGCCCAGCTGCCCCCCATCTTTTTATGTTTTGATAGAATGTAGTCATAAAACTATCTAAATGGTTACATTTTTGTTACATTATTTTACTCTTAGTATTTCATTTATGGGCAACTAAATTCATTTTCCTGAGATTTTGAACTGATTACCTCAATATTTCCTCATTAAATTGGATAATTGCTCAACCATTTACTTTAAGTTCTTAGTTTGATTGGCATATCATTGAGTTTAATAATTTTGATAAATCCCTCTTATTTTTGTGAATTCTCTGTTAATTTTTGTCACATGTTTTTGTTTCTCTTTCTAAAAATAAAATTACTTAATGACATCCACTTTTTATTCATTTTAAAAACTATTTTGCTTAATAGCTCAATAAAATGTTTACTTTCAATTTTACTTATTTCTCTCTTGATTTGAAAAATAATTTATGTATCATGAAATTTGAACTTAACTTTTACTGTCTTTTAAATTTAATGTTCAAGTAATTAATCACTTTTGTTATGTTTTCAGAGAAAAAAACTGTTTTTGAAAGGATCTAGTTACTTATATCATAATTTTTATATGTATATGTAGTAGTGGTGGAGTTCAATTGGTCAACCATTCTTGTTTGCCCCCTTCACCTTAGTATTGACTGATTATCTAGATGAGGATTTTTTTAGTAAAATACTTATCTTTGGATCCAAGTAGTTCTATGAAAAGATCTATAGTTCCATTTTTTAAAAGCTTCAAGCCCCCAGTGAGAGATGTCACTCTGGCAAAAGGTTTTTGTCTTAGAATTATTTATCTTTTTTTTCTCTGAGAATATTGAACTGCCTCTTTATTTTCAATAAGTAAATCCAGACTAACAAAAGCTTATTACATATATGTACTATATATGTGTTTTTATATATATTACATGTTTCAAACAAAGGTCCACAAGATTCCTCATGCCCAGAAGAAAAGACTTCAGGCTCCCACAAAGGAGATGAAGGCTAAACAGGAAATATAAGAATATTTTTTGAGGTCAATAGAGCAAGAGGGACTTAAGCAAGGGAGCATCTGTCCCAAGAAAGCATTAAATCTTATGTAGCAGTTCACATGCTCTCATTTTTGGACTGCTGGCCCTGATCCTTTTAAGGAAGTATCTTTCCATGGTTCCTCTTTCCCTGATCCATCAGGCTTCTTTTTCTTTGGTTCCATGCATCCTCTCCATGTTCAATCAGGGGCTGAGTTCTTTTTTGAATATCTTCTATCCTAACTCCACTAACTTTTCAGGGGAATCTCAAGGGGTGAAATTATTCTTTATCCTATTACAAATGTCTTCCTGATTCACTCAAACAGTTTATTCAAACCTCATAAAGGGATCTTCTGGCCTTGCCACATTTTTATAGTTAGTTTAACACCTCATTATCAGATCTCTTTTCTGTTATTAGGTCTCTGAAAGACCAATTCTCTCACTTATGTCTGCTCTTTCATGTTAATTAAACATATACCACAGTAAATAACATAAAGGGGGATGGCCCCATGTTAATGAGAAAGTTTCATGGGTCCTGTAATTTTGAGAAGTGCTTTTCCATATATCTATTGGAGGCAGAGCTTAGATATAGTATATGTAATTACTAAACAAGTAACAATTTTAAGTGGAGATAGAGGAAGAGATTGAGAGAAATGAAATAATATTGTACAGTCCCAGTTGTCATGACAAGAAAGATCTTATTTTTGTAGCGTTTACTTGTAGATAAAAGGAAAAACTGGGTTTTACTCTGAAGCAAAAGACTAAGAGACCAGATATGTTGAAGAGATAAATGGAACCTCTAACATTTTTTGAGCAGAGAAATTATCAAGCTTCAAAAAAGTTCATTTTTATATCTAGTAGTAAAATAGATTTTCTATAAGAATGGAAGCAGTGAGATCAACTAATATGTCAGCATAGATTGCGATATAATCAAGAACATTGGTCATAAAATAATTCCAACTGGCTTAGATTGGTGCCTGGCACTAGAAGAAAGTTGGCCAAATTTTCTTTTCAGTCCTTTACTTTAATGTTCACCAAATAATGGAATTTGGATGCCACATCCAGGAAGATAAAGTAAGACATTGGGAGAACAAGAAGGCAATAGCTATTAACATGATGGAAGCACCAGCTTCTCTCCACTTTTGAAGTTATATATATAGTCATGTCTATCTCTATTTTGTGCTATCTTAGGATTTTGCCACATTTTCTAAGCTTGTTGTATCTGAAGTAGGAGAGTAAGAAAGCCAAAAGGATAGTTCATAGAAGAGCTCTGAAGCTTTAGGGAGTCTCATTGTTTGGGTGCTATCCCTCTGTGCTTGTGTTTGTGTTCCTCTATATTGGATGTGTCCCTAAGGATTTTCTTGGGTAGTGGGCAACACTATGAACTGATGAAGGTCTAAAGGCACAGCATATGCCAACGGTCTCATCTAGTTATGTCACTGAGGTCAGAAACATCATCTTGATAACATCATGTGAGCACTTCCTTATTTTTTTGGCAATGCCTATGCCACTGGCCAAAGGACTTTTTGAGTGTGAAGGGATAGTGTTTTGTGAAATTTAAATAAAAAGAAGACTTCCTGAAGGAAAAATAACACAGAAAAAAAGTTTTCACTAAATAAACAGAAAACATTATTTCAAACCCAATATTGAGTGTTTGGATTCTAAAACTTTATGCTTAATTTATCTTTTCAGATATATCAAAACAGATCTTAAAATATACAATTGGTAGGAGATACAATGAAAAGTGAGTTTCCTTAAATGCTTAAATGATCATTTCAACTAACTTGAAAATTACTGGGAGGATATAGTACAATTCCTGTGGTTAAACAAGTTAAAAGATCCATGAATGACTATAGAAATAAGGCAGGTGGCTTAGTTTCTATACAACTGAGGAAATACCCACAAAGCTTTTTTCCTTTCAGATACCCTATTCTGAATTCATTCTGCTCCTCCCTACTTTATTTTTATATTCAAGAAATGTGAGGTGGATAAGGTTTCTTTTTTTAAGGTTAAATAACAGTCTTCACTAGTTATGTAAAGTGATTGGATGGATAGAAAACATGGAATTTTCCAAGATAACAGTGTTAATTTTTCTCCTTCTGGTAGTAATGAAAAATAATTTGCCTTCCTGAAATATAAAAAAATAATTAAATGCCTTAAAATTTTCATCACATAAAACTTTATATTTCTCTATTTGTTCAGGCCTAATTATAATTTTTCATGCAAGAGGACCTTAAAAATTGCTTTTAAGATGAAGCAATTAGATAGAAGGATATAATAAAGAGCATCAATATTAATTCAGGGCACTGCGTATTAGAGACTCATTTCCAGTTAAAACAACTATTTTACTTATAAATGAAGTGGTTGATGGAATTTCTATAACATTCTTTACAACAGTAAATAATTTGTATTTACATCTACTAATGGTTCCAAAACCTACAAAGAAGAAAAGTAATAATAATACCAATAATGTCAACATTTATATGGTGCTTTAAGGTTTACAAAGGGTTTAAAAATATTATCTTTTATGCTACTCATAAAAAGCCTACAAAAAGAGGTATTATTGTTATCTCCATTTTAGAGATGAGAAAACTCAGGCTTAGAGATAGATTCACCTAGGGTCATGCAGCTAGTATTCATGTCAAGTGTTATTAAGAATAATATTCTAAGTTGTCACTGGTACAGGTGGGTGGCTTAATTCTTTTTTTTTGTTTTCGTTTTTAAACCCTTAACTTCTGTGTATTGGCTCCTAGGTGGAAGAGTGGAAGGGTGGGCAATGGGGGTCAAGTGATTTGCCCAGGGTCTTTTTTGTCTTTTAGAAGTTCTGGATTAGATTTCAAATCCTAAAAGACTAGCTACTACACTACCAACAGAGGATAAAGTCAGGGAGAGAGAGATTGACAGAGAAGACATCTTTTCTAGGACTTGAAATCTACTTCAGAGCTTCTAAAAGGCATAGAAGCCAAAAGTAGCCTACCTTTAAATTGACATGGATGGATAGAGAAATAATGGAGATGAATACCTAGACAGATACATAGAGTCAGAAATCATGGATCTGTGTAGAAAGGTAAAGGTATAATCTTTCCAGACTAGTTGAATAAAAAATTTCTTAAATTAGGGGAATAAAACATCAGAGTCCATCAGTTTTGAAGTTATCAGACCCATTATTGCATGCGAATGGAATATTATTATACCTTAGGAGAAAACAAATAGAATTCCAGGGACTAGAAGAATTGTCTGAACTAATAATGCTGGAAATTTGTAGTGGAAGGAAAACATACAAAATGTCTTCAGTAAAGTAAATGAAATGAATAATTTTAAAACCAATTTTATTCATTATCAAATGGAGATGAGGAAATATATCTTCTTTCTTTGGAGAGAGAGGAAATATGCTTATTAGATGGTGCATATATTATAACTCATGTTTGTGGGGTCAATTTTTGCTTTTTTCTTTGTAACAAAGGAAGTTTCAGTGAATGAATATAACTGAAAATGACTATAATTTTAAAAAGAGCCTCAATTAAGTGTTAATTTTTTAATACCTTCAATAATTGATCCGAATTGTTGCACTGTTTTCTCACTATGCAAGGGAGTGTACTAGGCAAGTTTATCTTTGAGCACTGATTGAGCCACTGCTGTGTGAAGAAACTTGTGTCATGAGCTGTTAAGGGAAATAAAAAGAAATAGAAGAATTTTTAAGTCTGAAGGCCATAGTAAACTAAATTGATTATTCTGTTCTGTGTTTCTTACTCTATCTGTGATCTTGAGCAAGTCATTTATCCTTCTCGGACTTCAATTTCTTCATTTGCAAAATGGAGTTGGTCCAGCTGACCTTTGAGGTCCTTTCTGGTTGATGATCCTACATTTTTATTTGGGAATACAGCATGACTGTTTAAAGTATTAAAATATCTTTAATCATCTCAATTTTGAAACAACTAGTATAATTCTCACAACTTTGTTAGTTCTGCATTTCATCAGTGTGCCTGTTGCCTCCAAGGTACACACCATAACCCATCAGTGCAGTATGAAGTCACATCCTTTGCTAGTCTTGTCCACGTGCCCCTGCAATTTCTCCCCAGGAGATGTACTCAATATGCTAGGGGCCTTCTTCCACACCTCTTGACATTGTGTGGAGACAAGTGTAGAATATGGGCTATCCATTTACTATCTGTCCTTTTCTCTCTCCATGTGGCTGGCCTACCTTTGTTGCTGGGCATACATTTCTCAGATGGCATCTTTGATGCCACTTCTTTTGAAGTTGGTAACGGATTGTAGCCTACTTATCCCTATCAGATAGCTTTCCATTCCCTTTTGGGAAGATTGACAGGAGGATATGCTATGGATATATGCTTTGTTCTTAGTATAGTTATTGTCCCTGTGATGCTTTTTAAATTCTTTTTAAAAATAATTGTGTCATTCAAAACTGATTTGTAATTATCCATTGTCTTTTTTGCTTCTTCCTTTTGGAGGGAATGATGATGGTGAAGGGGCCATAGAATATTTTAGAAATTCCACATCCTCTTCAACTAAAGTTCTTATCTATAGTTCACAGATGGACTTCATGGGGATCTATGAAGTTGAATGGAGAAAAAAAAGACATCTTTAGTTTCACTGAACTATAAATGGAATTCATCATTTATTTAATTGTGATATTTTCAAAGCCCAATATTTTGAGTAGAAGTCCACAGGTTTTCTCAGCCTATGGGACTTCCAAAGTAATCCATGACAAAAAAATTAAAAACTTCTTAAACTAGGCCAAAAAAGAGGTGAAATTCAAATCTGTCCATTTAGCTAAAATGCTTTAAAACAAGAAGCACTGGTAAACAGGTTTAAATGAAAATAAAGTTGAAGCTTTGGATTAAAATGATTTTCAGTGTTATGTATTACCCAAGTACATGTTGTCTATAGAAAACCATGTTGAAATTGCATTTGATTATGCAAATGATGAGTTTGTAAGGTGCTTCCTTTTCTTTTACAACACACTTTTTAGATTATTTGGACTATGTTGACACTCAATTTTCTATGGTTCCTATTCTGTATGTATTTTTTTTTGTACCACTCAGGCTGGTTTGGAAAAAAAATTAAGTATTCCCCTGGTAGCTCTAGAAGCAGACAAGTATTACTTGAAGGGGAAAAGGAGATTTCTATTAGGTTTGAGAGTCACGAGTGAGCAGAAGAAATTTGAGAAGCATAAAATACTCCATAGACTGTAAATCCAAAACCAAAACATGACTAACAAGGTTTTGACAAAATAAAAATCCCACTGGTTTTTTCTGATCTCTTTTTATAAGTACTGCTTCCAGTGAATTATTCTTCCTTGCAGTATTTGGAATAGCTTTTGTATTTCATTGCAATTTTGTTGAAAAAGAGATCTGCAGATCAGGTAACCAAAGCCAAATAAAACACTATTATAGATGAGCTAAATAGTGTGAGATAACCTGAGAAAATCTGTGGTGGTAAACATGCATTACTGGCAGTTTAAAAATAAAGAAAGAAAGATTTCCATCTTTCTAAGAATACTATCTTTTCTTATGCCATTGCTCTTAAATAAGATAATTTCTATCATTCTCTCATTTTGGAGTTTGTGAACCTAGCTTGCACATTCATAAATATACTGATGGGAAAAGGAAGGGTACATTCTTAGAGGTAGAAGGGAAGAGAATGAGGGATGGAAGGAAGAGAAAGGGGGAAAAGGGGGAATAGAATTAACATTTTTATAGTGACTGCTACATTCCAGACCCTAAGCTAAATGATTAGTGAATATTATTTCATTTTATTTTCACTATAACCCTGTGAGATTTGAGATGTTATCATTCCCATTTTACAATTAAAACTGTAGAGAGAAGTTTAAATGACTTAGCCAGGGTCACATAACTAGTAAATGTCTGAGGATGTATTTGAAATCAGAACTTCTTGCCTCTAATTCCCTATCTGCCCTAGGTTGTAGAGAGGGAGAAATGACAAAATTTTTTAAATGACCAAAATAATTGGCCAAAGTAAGTAGATGAAAATGCATAAATTTGGGAATCTAATAAAGGAAATATGTTGTTATATAGGTAATTTGCATGATGGAAAAATATGGATTGTAGTTTTCAACTACAATATAGTAAGTATGGTTCTAAAATTTGGGTAAACTCATGAGTTTACAATTATCTTTTTAAAATTAAATTCTCTAATGAATCTTCATATCATTACTTTTCCCCTTTAAGATTGGTAAAACATAGCAAAAATCAATGGAAGATCTACCCTCTTAATTTGATTCTCTCAAAGACTCCAATTGCTATTCGATTTCTTAGTGATTCTTGTATCATATTGCTGTATGCCCATTAGATTGAAAGCACTTAGTACTTAAAATCTTTTCCAGATGTTCATTTGTATATACATATTTTATTTTCCTTTATTCACATATTCATATTTAAATGTTTCTGTTAAGCCTACATTTTTAAATCAGAATACTTGGAAGTTTTCTACTTTGTTAAAGAATCTTTTTTTTCCTCTGTAACATTACAATCAGTTTTGTTGAATGAGTTATTTTTGTTTGTAAGCCTATATCTTTTGCCTTTTGGAATATTGCATTCCACATTCTCTGTTCCTTTAATAGGGAAAGCCGCTAAATCACATATTATCCTTACTTTAGTTCCTTTCTTTCTGACATCTTGAAATGTTTTTTTCTTTGACCTGGAAGCATTAGATTTTTGTCTATAATATTCCTGGGAATCTTAATTTTGAGGTTTCTTTTAGGAGAAAACCAATACATTCTTTCTACTTTTACTTGACCCTCAGATTCTAAGAGTTTTAGGCAGTTTTCTTTCATTATTTCTTGAAATATGATGTATTGACTCTTTATCTGGCCATGCCTTTGAGGGACTCCAATGATTCCTAATAATCTTTCCTTGATCTGTTTTCAAGGTCAGTTGTCTTTGATATGAGATAACTTACATTTCTTCTTTTTCCCTAATCTTTTGACTTTTAAAAATATTTCTTATCTTATGAACTTTGGGCTTCCTATTTGCTTCATTTTCATTTTCAATGGATCTGTTGCTAGGATAAGGTTTTGAATGTTGTGTGCCAGCTTATTAATGCTTTTTCCAAGTCTCTCCCATAGCTCTCATTTTTATTCAGACTTAGTTACTCTATCACTCTCATTTCATTTGAAATATCACTTTAAAATTATTTTTAAACCGTTGAATCATTTTATCTTGTAATTTTATCTGATCTTGAGGAACGCTACATTTTTTAAGGCTTAGCTCATAAATATTTTGAAGTTATTTTCTTCTGGATTTATGTCTTAAAGATCACAATATCTCTTTTTTCCTCTTTTATTTTGTCATTCTTTTTTATTTTAATTTCATCTTAATTTATTCTAATCTGTTTCTACTCCAACAGTTCTTTCTCTAGAGTCATATAGAATTCTTTTTCATAAGTCACTCGGAATTGTCCTGGATCATTGTATTGCTATTAGTAGCAAAGATTATCACATTTGATCATCCAACAATATTTAAATTATTATGTATAATGTTCTCTTGGTTCTGCTTATTTCACTCTTTACCAGTTCATGTAGGTTTTTCCAGTTCTATCTGAAATCATCCTTTTCATCATTCCTTATTGTGCAATAGCAATCCATCACCATCATACACCACAATTTGTTCAGGCATTCCCCAATTGAGGGATCATCCTTTTAGTTTCCAATTCTTTGCCACAACAAAAAGAGCAGCTATTAATATTTTTGTACAAACAGGTCCTTTCCCATTTCTTTTTATCCCTTTGAGATACAGACTGAATAGAGGTATTGCTGGATCAAAAGGTATACATTCTCTTAAAGCCCTTTGGGCATAATTCCTAATTGCTTCCAGAATGATTGCATCAATTTACAACTCCACCAGCAGTATATTAGTGTCCGAATTTTGCCACATTCCTTCCAACATTTATTATTTTCATTTACTGTCATATTGGCCAATTTGCTAGGTGTAAGGTGGTACCTCAGAGTTGTTTTAATTTACATTTCTCTTCAGGAAGGATTTGGTACATTTTTTCATGTGATTATTGATAGCTTTGATGTCTTCATCTGAAAACTGCCTTTAACCATTTATCATTTGTGGAATGACTTGTTTCTTATAAATTTGACTTAGTTATTTACATATTTGAGAAATAAGACCTTTATCAGAGAAATTTGTTATAAATTTTTTCTCCAATTTGTTGCTTCCCTTCTAATCTTGGTTGAATTGGTTTTGTTTATATAAAACTTTTTAATTTAATATAATCAAAATTATTCATTTTACATCCTGTAATGTTCTCTATCTTTTGTTTGATCTTAAATTCTTCCCTTCTTCATAGATCTGACAGGTAAATTATTCTATATTCCTCTAATTTACTTATACTCTTTATGTTTAAATCATATACCCATTTTGACCTTATCTTGTTATAGGGTTTGAGATATTGATCTAAACCAAATTTTTGCCATACTGTTTCCCAATTTTCCCTGCTAGTAATTCTTTTAGATAATGACTCTCATATGTACAACACTACCATACTCTACTTTGCTGGAGGGTTAACTCAGTCCCTTATCTGTTCTGAGTGGTTCCCATGTTAAGTCTTAGCTCTAGGCACAAACTGCTGACCCAGTCTGGGGCTGTGTCTATGATAATCTCTGAGAATCCTTGTGTTGCTAGCTTATCTTGAAGACCGTTCCACTGAGTGGAGGAGCTTTGACCTGGCATAAGGAAGGGAAATTTAGGGAGGATAAAAATGTGGTGTAAGGGTGTGCCAAGTATGCTATATGCTCTAAGTTGGCCTAGCTCAGAACTCTTGGGTGTCCCCTTGATATTAATCTGAGCTTTGGGCTGAGTTTGTGATTTGCTCTGAGCAAACTAGGACACTGCTCTCACTAAGATATCTAAGTTCGCGACTATCTCTTAGTCTATCCCTCTAACAGAGTTTATATTCTTGTGATTTGTCAATAGGTCAAATTTATTATATTGGACTGAATAAACCACCCACTCTAGTTTCTCCTTTCAATTCCCATTTACTACTTATCTCACATCCTTTTTAGATCGTTGTAGGGTAGTCAAATTCACGATTATTAAAAAGTGTTACAATTTTCCCTATTTATTTCCTATTTTATGGCTATAAGGTTCAGTACCAAAGTTTTTTTTTCAGTTTACTATTTGTTATTGAGTCATTTTTCAGTAGTGTCTAATTCTTCATGACCCCATTTTGGATTTTCTTGGAAAAGATCCTGGAATGGTTTTCCATTTCCTTCTCTAGATCATTTTACATATTAGGAAACTAAGGCAGATAGGGCTAGGTGGCTTGCCCAGGATCCCATAGCTAGTAAATATCTGAGGCCAGATTTGAACTCACAAATATGATTCTTCCTAATTTCATGGCCAGTACTCTATCCACTATATTACCTAACTACATTGAATTGGGTTGAGATAAACATATCTGGTACTGCTCTGTTATCCTCAAACTGTCCTCTCACAAAGCCCAGTTGATTGTCATGAAGATTAGTTCCTTTACCAGTGACAAATTACCTGATACCTTCTGTTGCGGATCCAAAAGCTATTTCCTAATAATATAAGAAGAAAAGAAAATGTGTAGCATCTCCTAGTCATGTTAGTAGAGATGGCAAATTGGGGTCAAATATTAATGAAAATTTCTAGTTTGAGTATTGCTCCAATATCTAACTTAGAATTTCTGACTGCAAATGTATTGGAAATTCTGAACCATTCCCTAGGTTATCCCAAGGGAATATGGTTATTGTAGTAAACATTGGCAGCATTTAATCAGGATATGAATAGAATAAAACAGTGCTGTGTAATGGATTTTATTTTCTTTAATCAATTACATAAAGTCATTCTTGAGAACATGGTAAAGAACTTATACTGCAGTGTTAAGAATTCGTTTCTCCCACTCTTGCAAACAAAGCTAACGCACCAAATGAGGCTATGTACCTTCCTAGATATTGTTAAAAATACTCATTGATGAAATGTTAATAATGATAACTCAACACTAAAATAAGTTAAAAGACTGAAAATCCAAAAAAGCTTTTTAATATCTTAAATCTAGATATTGTAGACTCTTTGGCTGTAGACTACTGAAAATTATTATCATAAAAATTTTGAAAAGTTCTCCCAAGGAACTTTTAATTTTATCAATGTGATATATTCCAGAGGCATAGATCTATCACTGGGAAAATTAATACTTACAAGTACTAAACTTCTATTAATTCATATTATCTCCTTTGAGTAGATTAAATGGTTTCTTTGAGATCTATACAAATTGTTAATAGTATCTCATATCTGCTGACTCAGAGAATATGAATTGGTAAATATCTCCACTCTATTTATGTAACTTGAATATAGGTTACATTATATTGTATTGAATTTTACTGTAATGGCAAAGATAATCTGTAATTCATACATATATATGTGAGATAGATTGATAGATATCTCCTTTTGTCTGTAGTTAATAGAAATTCAGGCAAAGGAACATATGATGAGTGCAATGCTTCCTGTATTTCAAAAGGACAAAAAAAATGTAAATACTAGATAGTTAAATCCTTACATATGCAGTATCTGGATTATTATAAAATTAATTAGCCATTCTCCTTAAAAGTGATAGAACTAAATCTTTTTATTGTCATTTCTTATATAAAATATTTATAGTATACTTGTTTTCATGTCCAAATATTTTTTAAATACAAATTGGGGGTAAAACTTTTGGTTGACTCTTACAGAATAATGGGGTAGTTTGAAGTTATTTCACCAGAGGTGAAAGACATAAAAATAATTGTAGGAAAAAAAGATGATCAAATCTTTTGTATATAGTTTCAGTTTCAATCTGACCAGCACTTGGAAGCTAATAAGAAAACTGAAGAGACAAAAAGCAGGGTTTAAAACTGCAGATAGCAAAGTAAAACTGGAAAATATCCTTTTCTATTTATTTCTTTTGTTCTCAGTGGGCCAGAAAACATGCTATATTCAGTAGAAACTATAATTCCATGGAACATGGGCAAAAGTACTGCCAATCACAATCCATCAAGTATCAACTTAGTGATGGAGAATAATTGTAATTCCAGAAGTAAGAAGTGAAACATTCAGCTATCTTTTCCCTTCCTTCCACTCTTATCCTCTACTTAGGGCATAAGGCACATTCTGCCCAATTACAACTTATTCAATCCTTTGTATGTGTGGTCTGAAAAGAGGGTGAGTGCTAAGGCAAGTATCTATAATGTAAAGGAAAGCCACATGACATCGATGATATATATATATATACACACACATATATATGTATAGATATAGATATATGTTTTGCTAATTGTAGAACTCAGTCGTGTTTTCATAAATTTTTACCAAGGTTCTTCAAGTGCTACTTCATAAGTGAAATGTGAATTATAAACTTACACCAATTCTATGAGCACGGTGCTTCTTGTACCTGTGATTAAGAACACAAATCCCTCTGTACAAGTTCTATAATATTCCACATAGACATCAATACTGCCTTTCCCTACCCTGCTCACAATTCATTTTCTCTTGACTGAATTTAAACTGGACTGGGGGCGGGATTGTAATCTGAAGAAGAGAAAAGAATATCCTAACTGGGGTAGACTTTTGTTTTTCAGTTCAAATTCTCCTATTTCTATCATTCTCTATTGAGTAAGATTAATAAGTGTTGTTAAGAAGGATCCTACAGGGTGTGTAAAAAGCAATGATATTACACTGGTCAAATAGTTTTTGGTTAGAAAGGATTCATATATAAAACAATCTATACTCCACTAATAAGCATCCTAAAGCATTTTTCCTTTAGAGTAATGGAATGCAAGCATTGCAAAGACCAAAAAATTAATTAATTAATTAACTGATTGGGTTGCATGATATTTGAGGTAGAATTCTCAAGTCAAGCATTTGAAATGTAGGGAAATAGAATTAGATAGGCCAAAGAAGGCTAAACATAGATGATAAGATTCAGTGGCTACTGAATCTTACATATCCTTCTTTAATAAAGCAATTCTCACATACATACAACTATGAAGAAATCAGTGCCTGTGAGACACTATGATAGAATGTATAATATATAGCCTGTAATCAGGAAATCCTGTTAAAGTCACTACAAGATAGAATATGGGAGATAGAAGGGCAAATTCAAAATTTCCAGCACGTTAACGACTCCAAATCGGAAATGGAGCCAAACTTTGATGTCTCAGGAGAGAATGTCCCAGAGTAGAGATTTTTTCACTGCTTGTGCTTGTTGTATTCGTAGCACTTAGGACAGTGCCTTGAAAATAGGAGGCACTTAAATTTTTGGTGATTTATTAATATTTGTGATATATTCAAAAGGAGACAGTATAACATAAAGGAATAAGAACTGTCCTTTAAAGGAATTCCATAAAGGAATAGGAGATGTCCACAAGACCTATGGGCATGACTACATCATCAATAAATGTAACTTTAATCCAAAAATTTTTGATTTCCCTTTGGCCTCTGAAAAAATATTATTAAAAGTCTCTGAATTGCTTGTCAATAATTTTTAATTTATGTAACTCTTACTAACAATTCATCCCTTCATTGGGCCATAGAACCAGTGATCTTCCACTTTTGTTTGTTATTGTTTGAATTTTGTTTGTTATTGTTTGAATGGTATAAAGGCTCATTAAAATCAAGACCCTAATTCTAATAAATGAAGTATGGGGAAAATCAAGATTAGACTACTAATCTTCAGATCAGAAACACAGAGGTCAGAATTTTGGTATGAAATAAATGCTGTAGAGATGATCTCAGGTCTATAAAACAGGAGACAAAGAATAAAAGATGACAAGAAATCAGAAGCATGATAAAGTGGCAAGATGCTTGTTATACCAAGGTCAGGGCAATAGTCTATCAAATCAGGGCAACTAGGTGGCTCTCTAGATAGAAAGCCACACCTAGAGAGAAGAGATCTAGATTCAAATCTGGCCTTGGACACTTTCTAGTTGTGTGATACTAGGCAAGTCATTTGATCACTACTGCCTAGCCCTTGCCACTCTTTTGTCTTGGTACCAATTCTTAGTGTCAATTCTAAAATGGAAGGGAAGGATTGAAAAATATAAAAATTGTCCAAATCAGGATAGGTAGCAAAAAATGTCCCAGTTTAGGCTCATAGACTAAAGGATAACATTGGAGAAGCTTATCAGTAGAGAGGAGACCTCCTTGGAATGGTAAATATCTGGCTACACCTGGGGGTGATCTTGTTTTGACTGTGGTTTGCAGGTTAAATCCTGTTCACATCTCATCCACCTTTGTTTTCTGACAGGACCTTCTATAACTTAATGCTTTCAGGGTCAGGAGAGTTTCTTGTTATCTGACATTTTGTTATACTTCGTAGTTTAGCCTCCATCTTAAATTTAATATATGGAGACATTTATGTGTTCCTATTTTTTCTAATTATATTTATTCTTTATATATTTACATTTGTACATTGACTATTCTGCTAGAACATAAGTTCTTTGCAAGTAGGGATTGCTTCATTCACTGAATGATATCAGTGCATAGTTTCTGACACATAGTAGACCTTTAATAAATGCCAAGTGAATGGTCTGAAAGGGAAGAAATGAGGAGAGGGAGATCTTTATCCTAATTCTCCATTCCTACCCAAAGAGGCATACTATTAGAGCTTTCCCAAAATATGTTCTCCTTTTATTAAGCTTCAGAATGAAAGGGTCAGTGGACCATGTCAAGAAACAGGAACTGTAGTACATATCCTACACACTGGAAAAGTAGTTTCAAATCACATTATGGTATCTAGCATTTTAGCCTTTTAGAATCATAGTGATTTGACTATTAAACTGTATTTTAGCTTCTATATGGGGTTATGTATTTTTATCTATTTCAGAACCAAGTTTGCACGTAAACAGAAAAGTTAGTTGCCCATAAGCCTTTGTCTTATATATCACTTGTATATATAAAATTAATTATATATTATATATATTTATTTCATATACTTATATATTTATATATAATTATATGTAGAGAGATATCTTTAGCATTCCATACTGTTATGCTAAGCATTTGTGCTTTTCTTACTATTCTTTTTTAAAAACACTCGTGATAAAGATAACATACTAAGTCCTTCACACTTTAGTGTAAATCGTTTCTCAGATTAATTCCACCCTAATAATAGATATCTGATGCCTTAAGAGCATCAAACACCAGGCAGGGCAGCAGGTGCTTAAATGGATGGAGAAGTTTGATTTGGATTTGTTAAAGACAAGTTTTATCAAATCACAGTATGGCAGAGAGTTGCTACTGGTCCCTGGAGATCTGATGTCCTCACAGTAAGGGAAAAAATTTTCTAAGGGTAAGGACAACTGGGGCTGAGCACTAATTCCATCTTCAGAATCCCATTTTCCTCCCTGATGGCCACTGGGGCTTGTGGGAAGCCTAGAGTTCTAGGAACTATTGACATCACCAGCATCAAGGTCTAAACATTCAGAGACCCTCAGAGACAAACAAGGAACTTGGGCAAAATTAATTGCCCATTCTTTGTTGAGGGTACGCTGTACTTATTTATTTTGTTATTTGTTATTTAATATTTGTTATTAATATTAACAAAAAAGGAAATAATGGAAAGAAGGGAATGAACACTTATATAGCACTTAAATGTTTTAGGCATTATGCTAAGCACTCTTTCCAGATATTATCTCATTTTGTCCTTATAACAACCTTTCATCAATTTATTTATTTATTTAGTCTGTGGAGGTGGTGGGGGGCAGCTAGGTGGCTCAGTAGATTGTAAGCTAGACTTAGAAATGAGAGATCCTGGGTTCAAATCTGGTTTCAGACACTTCTTAACTATGTGACCCTGAGCAAGCCTCTTAACCCCCATTGCCTAGCCCTTCCCACTTTTCTTCCTTAGAACCAGCACACAGTATTGATTCTCAAATGGAAGGTGAAGGTTTAATTTTACAACCACCACCTTGTGAGGTAGGTGCTATTATTATCCCCATTTTACAGTTGAGAAATTTGAGGCAAACAGCCAGGAAGTCTGAAGTCTGGTTTGAATTCAGACCAGTATTCATTATTTCACATAGAATTCTTTAAGATTCAGAAAATACTTTACATGTCTTATCTTATTTAATTCTCTCAATAGCCCTATTCTATAACTCCATTTTTTACATATGAGGAAACTGAGACTAAGAGAAGGTAAAGTGATTTGTCCAGGGTGAAAGGAGTAGAATCTGAGGCAGCAGTCAAACTCAGATTTTACTGGATTCAAGTCCAGCATCTAAAGACTTGACTTTAAAAAATAAATCTTCAGTATTATGTATATACATATATATGATTTAAGGAGAAGAAAAATATCAGATTTGCAAGGAGTTTTTGTTGGTCATATGCAATAACATCTCATAAACGTTAAAGTTCTAGATTTCAAATCAGAGAACTGATTTTGAATCTAAGACACTGTGTGATTTTAGGAAAGTCATTTAACTTCTTGGCCTCCATTTCCTCAACTGTAAAACAAAAGGCTTGGGCTTAATAACTTCCAAGTTCCTTTCCATATAGTCATGTGTCCTTAGGGCTTTTGTGAAGGTCTTCAGTCACAAGACACTTTTTTAATACTTTGTTTGTAATATCAAAATGAACCTCTCCTTCTTTAACACAAAATTCGAAAGCAATCTAATCTCCCTCCTCATAAGCAAATAAAACATTTTCATCCCAGTGGTCTTCAGCCAAAGCTGCCTCAGAAATGAAACAAACACAAATCAAATGCATGGGATTCCAAGATTCTGTTGCAGCCAAGTTCCATCCCACTTTTATAATTTAACATCGCATAGGGAAGTTTCTTGGATCATTTCCCCAAAGCAGGAGCAGAAACCCAGGCAAAGGGTGTTTGCAATTTGCTGTGGGATAGAAGCCCTACACCTAATGGGACTGGACTGTCTGTGTCGAGCTGCTCTAGTATTGAGTATCTCCCTGTGGAAAGTAGCAATTACCTTCAATCTCCCTGATCTGAAGTAATCCCTGCTACATGCGTACCTCATTGTGAGTGATGAGGCCCACTGTTTGCTGAGTCTAAAACCAAATGATCTTTCACAAGCAAAATTTAAACTTGAAATAGGATTCTCTGGCTCTTGGTTCCTAGTCTATTTTTTCCGTGTACTTTATAAATTCCCAAATAAGGTTCAGGCTGGCTACAGATGGTGCTGGTGTGTAATGAGAAGGGCTCCGAAGCAGCTCCAGTTCCCAAGGGACGATTCGGTAATGGAACTAACTATGTATTGTCCACCTTATATACTAGATTTGATTTTGGACTATTTGCCCAACTGTGTTTGTTTATTGCTTAGCACTGGAGGGCTTCCATTAGCTGTAGGCTGATTGCACATAGACTATGGAGCAAGACGAACAGAACATTTTTTCCCCCTGAATGCTGATGTAATCCCTTTTCTTTTACTGACAACCGAGCAGTGTTTGCCACTAGAAACTGTGTTGGCAATGGGCTGATATTTGCGGTCATTAGTGAACAAGAATTATTTTTATGATCCCCCAGAACAAAGCAGACATTGTTTATTGGGGTGACAACATTTCAGAAGTTTCTGCCTTAAACTTGTGTTTTCTTACGCCTTGAAAGGAAAAGTGCTCCCATTTTAAAGCTGAAAATTACCTTGTTTCAGTAAATCGAAAGATTAATATTTAAGACCTCATAAATTTTGCTCACAGAGCATAGCCAAATATTATTATGATTACTAAAATAAAAGCCTCGAGTCAGCAAATTAGTTACCAAAGTCCACACGTAAATTGACATTTTACTTTCCTAACTAATGGAATCATTTGTCATTTTACTGAAGCAGTTCATTATAAAAATAAATTAAGAATAAATAAATTGCAGTTATAGCAATCATCATGAAATTATTAGCAATTACATTTACTTGCAAGAAAGTTTATATTTGCTTCTCATAGCAGGTGTTAATCAGAATCACTTTGAAAACATACATTTCCTAATGTTGGAGTAAATTATTTCTGTAATTTTAAAGACATGGTACATAATTAATTGAAGGAAAGGAGACAATAATTAAATTTCAGAAAATGTTCTTCCCTTCCTAAATGGAACTTGGCTCTGAAAGTCTAAAATCAAGATGAACAAAATGAGAAATATTTGCGCTACCTTAACTGATGAAAAGAAAATTGGAAATCAGAGACCAGATCAGGTGGCTTCTATATAAATGAAAAGGAAATTACATTTCTCTAGGTAAATATTTACTTCCTAAAGCGTGCCAACAAAAGCTACTGTTTTAGAAGCAGGTTATAGCAGTAACTACCTAACTTGTACTTAGGACCCTTAATTGGATATGTGCTGTTTATTCTCTTAAGCCTCTAATTTTGCTGTAGAACAAAGAATTTTCTTCCAATGTCCTAACAAAGCTGTGGTCTGGCATTCTGTTTACATATGTGTCTCTGAAGTGTGGTGGCTATATGTGTGTGTGTGTACATGATGTTGTATGTTTGTAATAGGTAAACAATATTTAATATTTATTTACTGTGATGTCAGGTAAGGTGAGTTTTCTCTTTCTAGAAGCATGTTATTCATTCCTTTTTTATTTGTAATTTTCAATTAAAGTAGGTTAAATTAATGCTCTTACTTAAAAGGAAAGTCTGTAGTACAATTTTAGGTGTGTTATATTTCATCTTTAATTTTTTAACTGGATCAAGGATTTCACTGGCGTAAAGAGTTCCTGGTTAGCACCTTCCACCTGTGAATGCAAAGCATTGAACATTCTAGTCTTAGAGAACTGATTTGGACACTGAGTCGTTAAGTAGTTTGCTCAAGGAAACACAGCAAATAGTATTTATAGGCAAAAATTGTATACTCAGAGCCATCTTTCTAGCTCCTACACAGTACTGTCTGGCATATATTTCAATTGTAAATTAAAATGACTTGTAAATCTTGTGCAAGACTTAGATGAATATGTTGGTTGTACTTTCATTCATTTAAATTTGTATTCAAATGAAACATTAAAAAGACACTCATTGGGACATAACCTGCCTACAAAAGCCTGGTGGATTAGTCACTCAAAGTTGGAAGTTCTTTTTTATTAAGGAAAATAAGAAAAGAGAAACCAAGAGAAGGATGAAAATATTTCTCCATATATAGAAAAGACTTCCCAACTCCAAAAATACTTCTTGGTTTTCCTGTGGCTTAGAATGAGTCACTTTTATCTTTTCATTTACATTGTCAATGCCTGCTACAAAGTTGCATTATTCCCAGAAATTATAATTGCTTCTTAAGTTTTCAAAAGTTGGATGATACCTTTGTGGAGTGTTGCTTTGCTGCTTGAAGTGCATATAATTTTTCATATAAAGGGGGGAAAGCATACATTAGGGCAAGAGTTATTAACCTAGGGTCTATAGTTTTTAAAATGTTATAATTGTTTAAATAAAATTGATTTCATTTGGATTCTATGCATTTTATTTTGTGCACTTAAAAATATTATTCTGAGATGTGATTTAGAGGCTTATCAGGTTGCTAACGGATATCAAGACACAAAAAAAGGTTAAGAAACCTTGCAAAAGTCTTTTATTTCCCATGTTGTTCATGGAGAGTAAAAAGATGAATTGAATAATTATTGGTAGTAGTTATTAGGACTAAATATGTAGGTAGAAAATACTGTAAAAAAGAATTCTTATCAACTATTGTTATGTGGAAGAAAGGATTTTTAATATCTGAAGATCCTAGAGTAGTCCTTTTTGTAAACCATAATATTCTTCATTTTAATATACCATCATATAGCAATTGTAGGCAAATATAATGGCAAAATAAAAAAATGATTATACTTAGATACTGTGCAAATATTTTCTGATACATTTAAATATTCTTTGACTTGGAGACTTTTTGTACAATCAATTCTCGTAAGAAATGATTTTTTTTATGAGTTAGAAAGAATTTCCATTTAAAAGAATTTTCCATTCACTTTTTGATTCTACTTAATGTGACTTTATGTGTATTCACGTGTGTGTGTGTTCATGCACGCGCCTGTGTGTGAGTGTGTGTGAGTGCGCAAGACTACTTTGGGGACCTCATGCAGTAAGTTACAATGATGGAGCATGACAGTCAGAATAGCACACACTATTAGCTAGACCTCAACTCTATTACAGTGCTATGTTTGGTGACATAGAATCAAGAGACTCAAGGATACAAGGTCAAAGGTAGCAAAACATTACATTAATCTGTTCGCTTCACAGACACTAGTGCGTCAATCTCCAAGTAAAATATAGCATTCTCAGTTTAATTACGAGAA